>NW_004524583.1:31295661-31355380 GCF_000260255.1 Octodon degus
GGGAGGGGAAGGGGAGGGGAGGGGAGATTCCTAGGTTACAATGAGGATCTGCTGTTAGGAAGGATTTCTAAGGCATTCCAATCTCAACTTCTACATTATCCAGACATCCCAAAGTCATCAAAATGTGCCTGGCATTTTAAGATGAGGAAATATCATCAAAACCTTTATGTTGGGCCTCTCTTAGAAATCCGAAAGCCCTGAGAATCCTGGGCCCTCCTCTCTGCAGGCAGCCTCCCTAGAGCACAGAGGCGGATGCCCCACTCAGAAGGCCAGTGTGTGCTGGCTCAGGCAGTCTCGGCTGTCACCGCCCTGTGCCTGGAGTCAAGCACCCAGGGCTGTGCCCACCTCCCTGCTGTAGGCCTCTGCCCACCTGACCTGCTTCACTCACTGAAGACTCCTGCTCTGCAGACATCAGAATTCCAAACCCCAAAACTAACCGTTAAGAGTCACTAATGTTTTTCCAAGTGGAGAAAGAAAATGATTCTCTTCCTCTTTCACATTCAATGCGTATGCTTGCTCTCTTCCCCTCCATCTCCAAGCATAAAGCATCCTCAGCCAGCAACTCACCAGCAGACATTTGGAAAGGTGCCCCGGCCCCCATGGCCCGCCACAGCACACATCTGGCTATCCCAGCTTTCCCCAGCCTTGCTTACACACACTGATACTTCAGCTCTTGCCGTGTAAGAAGACGCAAGCAGCACCCAAGACAGCCTTCGTCACGAGGAAAGACACAGAAGGCAGGCAGTGTTTACTCTCCAGAGTGTACATGTCCTTTTCTAGGTGCAAATTAGAAGAAGTGTTTCAGGTACAACTCCTTCCCTCAAAAAAAAGTAACTCTGACTTGGGTCTAGTCTTTCAAATTCTGCCTCCTTATAGAACTAGAAAATGTATGCTACATGTACAATATTTCCTTTATACCCCAAGTTGTTTACCCACAAAGATAAAATGTGACAAATGCACACAGTGAAATATTCAGCCTTAAAAAGACTACACGCTACAACCTAAATCAACCCTGAAAATGCCATGCTAAGTGAAATAAATGGGTGGCCAAGGGACACGCGTATTTGGTCCTACTCACTTGAGGCACTGGGCTAGTCAGACAGTGAGATGGTCGCCCGGACAGGGGCCAGGGGAGCAAAGACTGGAGAGGAAGTGTTTTGTGGGCACAGAGTTTGGGCTGGCACAGATGGACACTCTAGAGTTGGATGGAGAGACTGGGCGTGGTGGCGCGCGCCTGTGATCCCAGCTCTTGGGAGGCCATAAACAAGCGGATCACTATGAGTCTGATCTAGTAGTGAGACCCTGAACACCCTGGAGACCCTTCCCTAAAATACAAAAAAAAAAAAAAATAGAGATGGATGGGGGACTAACTGTGTGACTGTAGAGAAGTACTTTGGCTGCAAAGCTAGGACGTGAAGTTGATAAAGATGGTATGTCTTATCTTACACATACTTCACCACAATAAAAAGAGGGAGAGGAGCTGAGGAGAGAGCTCAGTGGTCTAAGCACCTGCCTCGCAAGTGCAAGGACCTGAGCTCCATCCCCGGTACCACATGCCGGGCCGGCCCGGAACCCTGGGCACACCATATGGGCCACCAAAACCAGGCGTAGTGGTGCACAACTGCAATCCCAGCACTGGGGAGGCTGAAAACAGGAGGATCATTATGAATCCAAGCTGTGTAGTGAGACCCTGTACCAAACAAAATAAAAGATTTTTAAAAAATTGGTCATAGATACAAGGCTGGTGAGATAGCTCAGTGGACTAAGCACCTGCTTAGGTAAGTGTGGGGACTGGAATTCAATCCCTGACACCACATGCCATGCCAGCCCTTCCCCCTGGCAAGCTGAGCCAGCCACTGAGACCTGGTGTGGTGGGCACGCCTGTAATCCCAATGCTGTGGAAGCAGAGGCAGGAGGATCACTACAAGTTTGAGCTGTGTAACAAGACCCCGTACCAAAGAAATATAAAAAGGGGGTGGGGAGAAACCCCAGGGAGGGCACTAGGCTGGGAGGGGAGAGACTTCCGTTTTACTACAAGGAAAACCCATGGAACCCGTGAGGAAGTCAATGTGATGTTCACACTAAAAGAGGAGCCCACCCTGGCAGCGCTGAGGTGTCTTGCTCCACCTCCCCTGGGCCGACGGCAGCGGGCAGTGCTCAGAGGGCGAGGCGCAGCCCGCCGTGCGGGGCTGTTCTACCTTCCCCAGAGGTCCTATCAAGCTGGAGCAGCCTTCTTCACACTCAGGCAGGCCGGCCAAGAAAGGGTCCAGCTTTCACCTCACCACCTGCATCTGGGGAGGCCGCAGCTGGGGAGGCCACAACAGGGCATCTTTCTGACAAGGGAACATTCACCTCCCACCTTCTCCAAGCGCACGCTGAGGTAGGCCCCTCCAGCCCCACTTCTATTCCTGGCACTGGTACTTCAGCAGTGTTGAACAGGCACATCAGGTCTACACATATAGCCGGGAGTTCACTACATCGTGTCGGCCACGGAGAGGGTGATGATGGCAGTGGGGATGGTGGGTGGGTGGGGGGATGGGTGACAGCAATTCTGGGCTGCAGGAGTGAATGCTGGCACCACCCCTGGATGTGGTTCATTCATGCCAAGCCAGTGGCAATGGCAGTCCTAGACCATGCTCTGAAGTAAAACAATAGAAGAAAAGGGTGCAACAAATTTGGGGCATGCAAGGGGGCAGAATCCTTCCAGGAGCGCCTTCCACACAGAAGTGTGAAAGTCCAGCTCCTGCAGGTGTCAAGTGGTTAAGACTTTTATTTAACAGAAACATACATGAAATGCTTACACAACCCTACACTATGTAAAGTTTTGTCAAAATTATACGCATGTTTTAATGTGTGGAAGTTGCTTAGAAAACAGATTATTATTATAATTAATAGTGTTTTGACTAGGGACATTTTCAACCAGAAAATGTCCTAGAAAAGGGCTACAGAATGGTACACAGGCACTCCTGGGGATCTACTCCCCAAACTGGCTTGCATGGGAGCCCCAAAGTCCTAGCAGGAAGTCTGTGCCTTGCCCCTTCTCAAGGTGGAGGAGATCTTCAGGCTGAGGAGCACCGTAGTGGGACTGCAAGGAAAGGACCTTTGCCAAACGGAATACCCAGCACAAGACTGCGGACATGTGCTCAGGACTCTGCTGACAAGTGAGGGAAAACCCAGAGGAAGGACCTGGAGGAGACATCTGGGTGGGCAGACTGGGGCAGAACCCAGGGGCTCGGCCAGTCAGCCATGTCCGCTGGCCAAGCTGCAGACAATGCAGCCAGAACTCTCATTTCTATCAGTGCTATTTTGACCATGAAATGATCCCCGCTTCCTTCCTAGCCCGGGGTGGGGAGGGGCACTAGACCCTCAGGCCCCTGAGGCAGGCTTAGCAGAAGGTATCCTTTGCCAGGTATCCAGCATCATGGCCTTGTTAGCTAGCTAAACGAATAGCATATTGGCTGATGCTTAGTTTTTGCTATTTTTCTTCACTCTGTTTTTATGAAACGAGGCTATCTGTATTAGAGCCCGCTGAATGTGCAGGGATGTGGCCAACCACCAGATGGAAGTCCCTTGTGGGAAAGGTTCAGACCAGCAGGGCCTGCTGGGAGTCGGGGGCTCGGGAGGTGGGGTGCTGCTAACTTATTTCAGTCAAATCTTAACGTATAATCATGTAAACATCACCAACATTTTCAATAGACTTTTGCAGAAGAAAAAAGAAAACTGGTCACTCCTCACTTACCACATCCAACTCGCAGAAATAAAAATATCTAGAGCACATACATGAATGGCTTTTTTAAAAAGCCTGAGAGAGCAGAGTTGATCTTTATTTTCTTATTAAAAACTTGGGATATTTTTCCTTAGGGTTAATATGCAAGTCTTTATTTTACAGTAAGTACTCTTTTGATTTCATGTCTTCACAAAATTGCTCTTAACTTTCGAAGTGGAAGGTACTTTAAACAAAAATATTGTGCAACGTCAGCACTATTTTCTTTTAAATATTGAAATAAATAAAACAGTTAACTTTTTTTTTTTGTCTGTTTGTCTGTGTGTTCAGTTATTTCTATCGCAGAGCAAATTCCAGTCTGACCTGGGTACTTTCTCACAGACATTTAAAGAAAATGTAATGAAGAATTTTAAAAAGAAAAAAGATCTTCTTATTGCACAAACTGAGGTCATTCCCAAGATTTCGCTGAGCTGAGCTGACTTGTGCTGGAGGATTTCCCACAATCCAGGCTCTGCTGTTGGCTGAAACACACGCATGGGAGGGGGCCGGACAGGGGAGGAGGAGGTGGAGAAGGAGGAGGAGCAGTGCCAGGCGTCTTGACTTCTTTCCACCTTCTTCAGATATGGCTTGCTTGAAGGAGGCACAGTTCCCAGGCCATAGAGTTGACTGCAGAAGAAAAGGCAATGAAAGATAAAACAGAAAACAGCAGCATGGGACAACCACCTAAGGGTACAATGAAGGGGGCAGCAAAAATGAAATGAGTTTTAAAAAAAAAGAAAACCACCCACTAATGACCACGCTAATGAAGCACTGGCTAGGGGGGCAGTGAAAACCAAGCTCAGCTCTCCGGTGCCTTGGAAACCCACAGAAGAAGTCAGCCAGGGACCAGACAGGCCAGTTGCTAAATGGCCCATGGCGTAGAGAACACAGCTGGATTGCCAGCGTCTAGGTGGCATGGTGGCCGAACTGGGTGTTCCCAAAGAAAAACACTTTTCTCCACTCCGTGGAAACCACACAAGTTGAATCTTTTCAAAGCTAAAATGTCCCAGAAAAGAACATTCCAGTGTCATCTGTCCACCTGTCACCTAGGTGGGAAAGGGTACTTCTATGGTACACAATGAGCTGCTCCACAGAAAATCCCCACCTGTCTCATGAGGCCAAGGCCACAAAGGCCACTGCTTCCTATCTGCCCGCCTCACTCCAACCCCGCTCTACGTCACCCGAGGAGTCAGCATTGCTCACAGACAGGACCCAGGCCACGAGGTCTGTTCCCGTCCTCCACCAGCCTTGTGACCCCACGTGGCAGCCATGAGACCTAGTGGCATTCCAGCCCAGGTGGGTCTCTTGGCTTGGATGGGCTCCAATCAGTCACACAATTCGCTCCTAGCTGAAATGGAATCCGCTAGTTATTTTGGTCTTTGGCATGGCCTTGTCCACACCAGGAAAGACAACAAAGCAACTGCGCTCACATTTCACCCCAGAAGCAGCTCCTGAGGGCAGAGCCTGGAACACACTGAGCTTTGCCCCGAGCAAGGGAAGAAGGGTCCAGGGCCTAAGAGGAAAGTGACCAAGGCAGTGGGGACATACTGCAAAACCAAACGAGGGGCTCGGTCTCAGCCAAGCTGAGCCTTCCCTGCTGCTCCATCTCTGCTTCCAGCACCAAAGCACCAATCCCAAGCCAGGCGTGCAAACCTGGTTAGAGGCCCTTCTGAGGCCAAGACAGCATCCTCCATGGGCAGGTCCACAGGAAGATGGGCAAGGGCTCATCTGCACTCCCAGGGGCTCTCCTCTGAGACCTGCTCCTATCCCTCCACCCCCTCCACCCAGGGCCACCGCAGTGTCTCGCCTCTCATCTGCTCTCCAGGTGTCCCTGGCGCGGCTTCCCTCCTGCTCTTCTCCTTGACCTATGCTGCTTGCCTCCAGTCTCTTCCCTTGTGATGACCAGTGTGGACTGCTTCTGACCTCCCAAAAGCAGCCGCCAAGTGTCCCTTATTGCGCATCGGTCAGCATTTAGCCAACTTCCAGTGTCTTTCTGGCCTTCCCCTATGCTCTCAGCCCTCTGTGGATGTCACCTGCCCCGTGGTCAGGGAGTTTGTCTCATAACCATTCTATCACAGCCCTTCGATTTCTAGAAGCTTCATCTCCTTCACCCTTCACTAGCACATGCACATGCACACACACACACACACACACACATACACACACACACACACACACACACACACTGTTCTTCCTTTGCCCCATTTCAACCATCCAGAAAACAGCTGGTTAGTTTCTAGCTTTGCACTGTTGACATCCATTTCTCTTCCATTTCCTCTGCCAAACAACTGCAGCCACTGAAAATGCCCTGCCCTGTCCGCAGCCTCGCCACTGCACAGGGACGCTGAGCCTGGCCCCCTCCGCTTGGGTCTCTGCTCCTGCATGCCGTCCTCGTACTCTCATCCTCTGCTTTCCTGCGTCCTGGCTCCCTTCCTGGCTCTCGTCTACCTGCCCACTCCGACTTGACCGATGGATGCCGTGTCCCCACACGACTGCTCCAACTTTCCACCAGCATTCACTGAGCACTCGCTGGCTACGAAACAAGCCCTGGTGACATCTACACTAACTAGCTCAGAAACTCGGCTCCGTTCTCAGCGCATCTCAACAAATAATGATGGCGCAGTGGTGCCGACACTGTCCAAGAGACAAGAACGATGTCACCTCTGCCTTCGAGGAACATACCATGTGTTGGGAGAGACAGGCCTCAGATGGGAGCGGCAACAGAGCAACACCTAAGTGGATCTCCACGCTGTGATTGTGCCGTCTCGTGTGGGCCAGGGTTGCGGTCCCCAGCTTGGTCATCCGATCGGCTCGAGCTCCAGCTCTCTGACAACAGTCATTGTCACCTACAGGTCAGGTAGCAGTGACCTCTCTGTAGTGCCTTCCTTGGATGCCTCCCCCAGAAAATACCCCTCCCCACGTGCCCCACAGGAATGGCACACCAAGCCGTGACGGCACTTGCACATTATTTGGGAGAAGCTAATGCTCCCTTCCAGATGACACACAAACCCACTGGCCTGTGTTTAGCTGCACACTGTCCTTCACAGGGCGGAGGACTTACATGCACACTGCTTACAGTCGTTCAATCCCTGTCACCAAACACACAAAAATATGTCTAAAATATCATCCACGGTCTAGAAATACACTAGCCCGAAACCTCAGCAGAAGGACCACACGCTGGGTGGCTACCAGTGGGACAGTTCAATCATGTGCTTTCTGCTAAAATGCACCGAGAAGGACACAACATGACAGAAGGACATTTCCCTGCTATTTTTACTGAAAATGCACGTTATTTCAATCGCTAGAAAACACATAAACCTAAAACGAATGGCTCTCTATGAAGTGGGTAAGCCGGTAAGTGGTTAAGGCTGCAGAAACAACCACCCAGCAGAACACAGCAGCCGAGTGCAACACGGGACCCTCGACCGGATCCCGTATCATGGAGAGGACATTAGAGGCGGGACGGGCGGCGCAGGCCTCAGTCCCACCACTCCGAAGGCTGAGGCAGGAGGATCACAACAGGCGGAAGCCAGCCTGAGTACATAAGGATGTCAGGACCAGCCTGATCTGCAGAGCGAGACCCTGCTCCAAAGCGGAGGGCGCTGGTGAGGGAGCGGCAGAATCTGAACCGGGCATTCATTCAGTAGGTTGCAACGCTGTCTTGGTGTTAACTTCCCAACTGCGATGGTTGTGCTGTGCTTATCTGAAGAGTCCGCGTGATACACTGATGGAAACTCTTTGTATTATTTTTGTGAGAATGTTGCATGTGTGAAATTATTTTGAAATTTTTAAAAAATTAAAGTCTTAGCTCTTGTTGAGGGCCAGTGTTTAGACACTTTGAGAACCTACTGCCAGAGCTTGTTTTTATTTTTGTTTTTGTTTTAGCTAATAATTCAGCTCTGACAGGGATCTTCCCTCATTCTTAGGATTTACATCCTTGATTTGTAAATCAGTCACGCAAATGGCTTTTCCTATGCCATTATTTTGAGTAAATGGTCAGAAATCACTTTTATTAAGCACGCCAGTGTCGTATAATTCAGTGTTCCGTGTTAAAAGCACTTGGGCTGGACACGTGACCAAAGCAGAGGCTGAAACACTCACTCCTGACCCCTCTCCCATCATCCCACCACTGAGACACTGACCACACAGGAAGCTCAGCTTGCATTCTTTCAAAAAGTTTGAAAGAACATTGATCCTTGCGCACAGGGCTCCAGCGTGGAGCACACTGGTCTTGTTGTTCTGGTTCAGGTTTGTCTTATTGGATCGATACAGTCCAATAAGGTCTGAAATGAAAGCACTCCAAGCTCCTTGCTAACTTTCTTCAAAATGTCTTGCAAATACGACCCATGGGACTGTCGGTGTGAGAAGAGCACACTAGGAGAGCCAGGCCTGCTTGCTGACCCAGAATTCGGACCACGCATCCATCCTGACTCAGCCTCGGTTTCCTCCCCAGTACAGTGACATCCACTCCCCAGCAGGGAGCTCTTCAAGAACCATCATGAGTTACTGTTGTTGATATTGTGACAAGGAAACAAAGGTCCCTCTAGGAGGACAGAATCTGAGGCAGGGCTTCACAGCACCAAAATTGCACAGACCCTCAAGTCCAGAAGCTGGGCCTTTGCATTTATGCCTGAGGCTTCTACTGGCCAGATCCAAAATAGCTCACTCAGAAAACTTACAACATAAGCAGCTCCAATTCCCAAGCTAAACAAAATCCTCTCTGGAAAAATCTCTACCGCATGAGTCTGCTCAAACTTTAAGTATGTGTTCAACATGATATTCATCAGATGTAACAGGAGGCATGTTGGGATAAAATTAATTAATTTGATTCCACCATGAAGTGAGAACTCCAGCCAGCCTTTCGTTCTCTCCCCGAGTAACGATCCTGCACTCCCTCAAGTGCTGTAGACAGGCAGCATCAGGCTGCAGCCCATGAGGTACAGAGAGATGCCCAGGAAGCGGGAAGACCTAAAGGGAGCCTAGTGATGCGATCATCATAGTTTTTATTAAATCTTCCCCTCTAAAATATGAGCAGCAAATTGGATTACTAGCTTGAAAGTACCTTTAAAAAATTAAATGCATATTTCTCATTCCCAGTGTTGTAGTGGATATAGTATCTGATCTCTACAACACCTCAGTAACATAAATAAAGAATTAGATTATTTGGGATAGGAAAAAAACATCAGACAGCAACAATGGCTACCTTTATTTACTCAGTAGCTTTCCCCTGGGGGATGGAACATTGCTACTATTTAGAAAGTTCTGGGTCTTCGGTCCCCTGTCTTGGGGCTGGCCTCACAGAATCAGTTGACATCTGCAGCGTTCTGGGGTGGTAGTGAGGGTGGGAGGGCTTACTGAGTGGAGGACAAGGGAAACTGGTCAGATCGTTTGCATCTTGATGACTCTAAGTTCCTTTTATTTTAAAATCTGGATGATACTTATCTAGCAAAAGCAACCACAAAAAAGACAGATGTGTCCATAGCTCACAGAGCTCTTCTGGTTTTCTTTTTTTTTTTTTTTTTTAAATACCAGGGATCAAACTCAGAACCTCGCACTTGCCAGACAGGCACTTAAGCCCCTGAGCCACCTCCCCAGCCCTCTTGTGATTCTTGAGGGATGTTTCAGCTGAGTGCGGTAGCGCATACCTGTCATCCCAGCACCCTGAGAAGCTGAGGCAGAAAGGAGGGGATGACAAGCTCGAGCACAGCTCGGATAATGTACCAAGACCCTGGCTCCGAACAAAAACAAACAAGGGCTGAGATACAGCTCAGTACAAAGATCCTGGAGGTTGCGGGGGGGTGGGGGGCGGAGACAGAGACAGAGACAGAGAGAGAATCTTCTTGCCCAAATAGGCATCAAGAGGAAATGTCTAGAAACGAGGTTCAGAAGATCTAGAATATTCTGCACAAAACCTTGATCAGAACTCTCTTTTACAGGACCTAACTGTTTACTTTTCAGCTGTTCAGGTTGTTCTTAGGAAGACTAACTTTTAAAGCTGCAGTCATTAAAAATGTCCCTTTCTCCAGTCAGCACCGAGCCAAGGATGCGCATGTGTGCGCACACAGTCTTTAGCTAAGGACTGTCCACGGAGCGCGAGGGGCTGTGGTATAGCACAGAGGTTCTAGAATCCAGGCGCTGGGGATCAAAGCCCAACCTCCTCCTAGCTGTGGGGACTTCCACTGCTAAAACTTGGCTTCTTCATTTGTAAGCCAGGGGCAAAGTAGGCTATTTATTTCCTAGGGTAGTCACAGAGATGCAACGAAGCATTCCAAGAAAGCCCCCAGAACGTCAGCCAACACGAAAGTGCTGAATGCTGTCGTTTAGAGCAAAGGGGCTGAAGACACGACATCAACCATCCAGGTGGCGAGTGACCCAGCCAGCCAGCTTCCTCCTTCTGCACATTCTCTCTGAGTTTTCTTCATCTGCCTTGAGACATTTTGCCTCCCATACCTTCGCTCTAAATGCATTTAACTTCTTTTTTTTTTTTTTGCTCCTCGAACGCCTTCAGGGCACTTTTGGCTGGCTGGAGGGTTGTGGGGATCGAACTACAACAACCTGAGGCTGACAGCTTTGTGGAAGCAGCCACTTAAAGAACTGAGCTAGGGCCAGGCTCCCTGCATTTAACTTCTGCAAGGTGGCTTTTCTCGAATGAAAAGTGAAAGGTTTGAGCTTGATTGATCATTTCAAGACTCTTCAAGATCTTCTTTTCTTTAAAGAATCTAAATTCTGAGTCTGTGGAAATATACTATCACCAAGATGAGACCAGACGCTTGGGCGGGGCAGAGGTCAGTGGCACAGTGCCCGCCTGGCGTGCGCAAGACCTTGAGTGCAATTCCCAGTACTGGAAACAAAACAAAGAAAAAAAGAAGCACATGGGATGCTAAAAGACAGTTTAATGCTCGTGTTGGCCATACCAACTGAGAAGGAAGAGGATGTCCACTACTCCTAACAAGAGAATGAAAACCAAGTTATACTAGTGAAACAAATGTGGCAGCCCGTGCTATATTCAGATAAGTACTGGGCAGCAATTTGTCTTGTTAAACATCTCTTCTTTTTTTTTTTTTTTTTTGCGGAACCAGGGATTGAACTCAGACCCTTGCACTTGCCAGGGAAGCACTTACTCTACTGAGCCATCTCCCCGGCCCCAACATCTCTTAGGTGTGTGTTCGCATTTAGAACCTCAACCTGGACTTTGAAACCAAGAGGCACGGGCTTGGGAGACAGCTCAGTGAAATAAGTGCTTGACTGGCAAGCACAAGATCCTGAGTTTGATCCTCAGAACCACCAAAAAAAAAAATAAAATAAAGGGCAAAAGAAACCAAGAGGCAGGTGTTTTTACACATTCTTTTTTTTAATCATGTGGACTTCCTAAACTCCAAGTTCTAAGCCAAGTTATCACTGATCACTCCAGGATCCCCAACAACTAACCAGGTTGCAAATGAGAACATAAATCGAACGTACTGGTTATTACCATGGAAGCTAACACTTCATCAGTAGAAATCACAGGGCTAGGAATCCAGTGTACCTGAATCAAAAGAACAAAGCACAGGTGTGGAAAGGGACCGCAACATCAGGCTGTACCCCCTGGCAGAAACCTTCTAGAGCCAGCTGTGTCAGTTTATCCCCACACGTTGGGGGCCTGCCCCTTAGCTCAGTCCTTTAAGTGGCTGCTTCAACAAAGCAGTCAGGCTCACGTTGCTGCGGTTCGATCCCCACAACTCCAGCCAGCCAAACCTGCCCTGAAGGCATTCGGAGCAAAAAAAAAAATATATCCCCACACGCAAGCGGGCAGGAGCACTACACTGTTGGCATTTACACCACCGTCACTAGGAACAGGACCACGTACAGTTTAGGCAGAACAGCCCCAGAGTGGATGAACGCACAGCAAGTTTACACCACATGACACAGGAGCAATGCAGGAGCCCTTTCGGTCCAAGCTACAGAGGAAGCATAAGGAGCTGTCAGGGATTTTCTGCAGTGAGTTTAATTCAGGGGCATCAGCAAAGACTGGATTGTCGAAGTGGATCTGTTCAGACACACGAAAAGTAGCACGGAAGCCAAGGAGCCACCTGGAGCTCCTCACCCGAGTCAACCGGCCCTGCCAGCACCTGCAGGCTGGGCTCTCCTGGAGGCCCGAGGCCCGGCCACACGTGGTGGGCGGGCAACGCTCCAGCATGGCCAAGGTGAGAGCTGCGCCTGCCTGGGGATCTTTCACTTAACTCACGCCTTCGGCTATGAAATCGATGTCTACAGCAAGGATCACTACTGGGACTCGCAGCACCCTGCAGCTGCGCCCTGCGGCTGCGCCCCGCGGCTGCACCTCCTGATTCCTGCCCGGCCCAGAGGCCGGCTCCAACCTCAGCTCCCGGAACTCACTTCCTCCCTAATTTAGCCAAGGGAGGCGGCACAGCCAAGCGCTTTCCCAGCCAGCTTCTCTTGCAGTGAAGGCCAAACCCAGAAAGCCCTCCATCCTGCCCACAGAGCGCCTCCTCCTCGTCCAGGCAAGCTCAGCCCCACATCAGGCCCAGGTGGGGAGGCGTCTCAGGCATGCACAGGCCACCACGGGCTGGGACCACAGAACACTCCAGTGAACCACTGCCACGCTAAGGAGTGAGAACCCAGGTAAACAAAAGAATAAGCTGGGATGGGTTGGGGGTACCAAAGGAAAGGAAAAGACAGAAACAGAATTGAAAAACCAAAACAAAAGAAAACTGTAATGGTTTGGCCCTCTTCATAAGACAGGTAAACCAGGACTTACCTTCAGGGCAGAGCCGCAAAGCTGTTCGATGTTGGAGCTCCAACCAGGTGGTGGATGTCTACTCTGTACCACAGGCCTTGAGTACGTGTCGCTTTGGTTTCTTTCAAGAGTTGCTATCGGGGACATAAAACAAAGTGCCTCGCGGGCACTATAAAGAAAAAAATAGAAGAAACACAAGAGGCCGGACCATCCAACAGGCAGCGAGGTGTCTTTACACGGGGGCTTGGGGAGGGAAATGCCCCGCGAGCTTGCGTTCCTCTTCCCAAGGCGAGGCCACTGCACGTCCGGCCACTGACTTGTGCTGGCGGTCGGTTCCTGCGCCTGGGAGTCGCGCTTCTCCAAGAGGAAAAGGGAGGAAAACCCAGCACCGAGGAAAAGCAGCTCTGCCCGAGCAGAGGAGGCCAGGGCCTGCGGAGGGAGGCCAGGCCGGGCGGCCGGGTCTCTGTGGGACTGCCGACATTTTCTCACAGACAGGAAGACAGAAAGGTCAGGGAGGAGAACGGGAACCCGGTCGGCCACGGGAGGCCAGGACTCCACGGGGCACGAAAATGCAATCATCTACCCGTGAGGAACTTCTCCCCCAGCGGCTTGCTTTTAAACAGGATATTGCTTCGATTTCTTTGATTTCCCTTTCTCTCTCTCTCTCTCTCTCTCTCTCTCTCTCTCTCTCTCTCTCTCTCCCCCTCTCTCTCTCTCAAAGTCTGATTCTAATAATAGCTGGCATATATAAATAATAATTTTTAGCGCTATTGGCTCTTTTGTTTCCAAACCCAGTGTTTCTGCTTCCCTTCATTTTACCAATAAATATGAAAACTGAGGAAATCAACTCTGCTCATGTCAAAAAGATCCCCTCCCCCTAAAAGAGAAAATCCACCTAATTTCTTATTTCTAGGGAACACAAATAGCGCACAGACGTGGCAGTTCTCTGAAGAACCCTCGTTCTGCTCTTTGTTTCGTTGGTTTCGGTAGCTGGCACTTCCGCTGCACATACCCAAAGCAGAGGGGTAGCCGTGGAAAGGGGCGCGTGGACGGCGGGAGAAAAAGGCAAGGATAAGGGAAACTTAAGAACTTAAGTTGTCTTTCATTAAAAATATATATATATATATGTACGTATATCAGAACCAGAACAATGACCAGAGTCAGGGGGTGGCCGAGAGCACAGTCAGTCCATCCCGTGGGCTTAACAGCGGCCCTTTTTATCTGCTGTGGGCGAGCCCCGGCCACTGCGGCGTCCTCGACAGGAGCGAGGCTCTTCCAAATCGTCCTCATCAAAGCCGTGGAAAGTTGAGGTGTCACTTTCTGACGTGGAACCGAACAAGTCCTCCGTGGTGCGTGGCGCGGCCGCTGCCTCCTTCTCCTTCCTGCCTTCTCCTCCCAAATGAGCTGACACGTACGATGAATATATCAGCACATGGGTTAAGCAACAGACAGTATCATTAATATTCTCATTACGTTATTACAATGCTATTCTTAATAGCAAGATAACAAACCATTGCCACACCAAAAGGGATTCGCCAGGTGCAGCACCTCGGGATGGGTGTGGGACACAGCACGCAGCTCCCTCCCCCGCAAAGGCGTCATTTCTGCTGTGATACACATGTCCACAGCTCCTGACAGCCAGAGAAGCGGCAGGATCTCTCTCCTCTTCCACATGCACGCTCACTCGGCCCTGCCCCAGACCACGCTTTGCTCGGTGGTTTTAAGCCTGTTGGCGTTTCTGTGGTGTTTGCAGTTGATGCTGCTTTGAACAGTGTTTGTCCATCACTTTGACAGTCAGCTTTACAAAGGTATTACTGTCAGACAACCCATGCAAGGTGCTTAAGTCCATCTTGTTTTTATTTTTCCTCGCTTCTAATCCCATTTGTTCAGAACCCTTTCAATTCTACCCTTACACCGGGTGGTTCATTTGCACTGAAAGCAAAAAGAAGTTGGAAAGTCTGATAACTGGCCAGTCACCCAAGAGTTTCTTGTTGTCCTTACCAGTAGAGGACCTGTGATCTGCACCCACATACAAGTGTGCATACACACATACACACACACACACACACACACACACACACACACACACACCATTAAACAAGCCCAGGTCTTAGTTACTTCAGAAGGTTCAGATTGTCTCATCTAACTCAACACAGTAAGAAGGTGAGAAAGAGGACCTGAAGGCCTAATATGATAAAGGGTCTTAAAATCAGTAAAACTCAGCATTAAGCTCTTAAATTCTCTAACAGGCTCCAAGCTGCCTCCCCGGACAGTAAAGATGTACGTGCCTCTCAGAGGACCAGTTTCAAGCGTCCCACTTTATCTCCAGAAACAGAAGCAGTGGAGTAGGTGGGCAGGAAAAGCAGCTCTTCCACGCTCCATCCTCTTCCCTGGGAAGACCCTGGGGAGGCCCCAGAGAAGAATCCGCCCACCTGCCTTAGCAGACATGGGCTAAGGCCACCTGTGTGCTCCCAGGGGTTCAACTGTTTCAGGAACATCACAGTCACACCTTAGCTAAGTGATCCACCAAAATTAATCCTTGGCAACTGTAAAGAAAATATCTACCCCATCTTTTTAAAAAAGTGGCCTCCTGAATCACACCACAGACAAAACCTAGAAAAGGAAAGCTGAGTAAAGGTGTAGAAAGACAGGCTGAGTGTAGGCTAAAACCACCGCCCACCTCTGACACCCCTGGATCAGATGCAAGCACCCAGCTTTTATAAGATAGAAAAGGGGGAAATTCGAGCAGTTCGCAATGAGAATGTGTCTACGCTGTCTCCAACGTCATCTGAACCTACAACAGCCCATCGTATCCTGCTTCGAGCAGCACTCCACCAAATGACTTCCTTCAGGTAGTAGAGATTTTGTCTGATTGTTTGCTCTTGAAAAACACGGAGTTAAATTTCATTTGTTTGATTTTCTTTTTAAGTACCTAAAAACCAGAGTTTACCGCCATGAGGGTCCTATCTTCTGAGCTAGCTTCAACAGAGTACAGAGTTCAGGGTTAGGTATCCTGTTTGGACCGGGTATGAACTGACAGAATGGCACACAGGGTCCCCTGGCAAACCCACTCAGAGTTAAATGTTGGGGGCCATGCGCAATGGAAACCAAGCCCTTTTTCAATGACCAGTTTCCCACTCAAGGCAGGCTTGAGGCCCCAACAATCCTGACTTCAAAATGTAGAAGAGGTAATGCTAAGATTTTTTTTCCAGCAGAGCAAGCAAGGACCTAGTTGCTGTAATAAACCAAGATTTGTTCATCCCAGTCCTTGCCTGGAGGCTGGGAATGGAAATGAGATTGGGTCAAAAGGTGGTGAGGGGCAAAGACTCCTCACGCTGGACCCACTGTCCAACCCACTACTTCCCCCACTGGTCAGCACTTGATGAAGCCGATGGCACATCTGAAGCCCTCGCTCCCCCTTGTGCATTGGTCCAGCTGTGACACAGAGCAATATAAAAAGTAGGCAGCACTAACCAACCATGCACGGTCAGCATGAATTAGAGCCAAAAACTGAAATAATAGCAAAGACCTGCGCTCATTTCAAGAATGAAGGAGTCTCTTTTAGATATTTTAGTCTTTGGAGAAGTTAAAGATGGGGGAGGGAAGACACCAAGTAAACTCCAGATTAGCCCCAGGAATACAGCAGTGCCTCCTTGATTTATGAGGCTCTTTTTTCTGCTCCACAAGAAAATGAGATGAATGACCAGTGAAGGTGATGCATTTACACAGCCGCCCGGGAGCCCAGGGACCCCAGATTTCCACATTTCCAAGTGGCTACTTTCCCAAGGTCCCTGTTCTCATACGCCCTTGGACTGCCCCCAGGTTCTTCCACAGAACATACACATCTTTCCATCACAGGTACGTCATCCAGTACAAGAAAGCATGCTGTGTGAAAGCACGCGTCTCCATGTTCTTCCCCTCTACTTTGCTATGGCCTCAACAATACACACAAAGTAATGTCCACCTCAGAGGCCAGACACAAGCTGAAACTTCCTTGACTCTTACCCTGGAACTCAAGGCATAACTTTCAGTTCTCAAGACCTAAAGAAAAAAAACTATCAAAAGGATCTTTAAAAACCCTCTCCACTAGAAATCATCACCATCATCACTTCTTCTCTCTATTCCTACTCCCCTCCCCAGCAAGATGGCAGAGGGATGCAAGCAGAAGAGCTCCTGGCCTATGCCACACAATGCAGGAAGGGGCCACACTCACCAGAGCGTCCACAGTCTGCACAGGACACCAGCTCCTCAGGCCGTCCACTCTTCTTGTTCATGTTAGAGCCCCCCAAGCAGAAGTCACAGTAGTTATTGGGAATGACTGTCCCATCTGGTCCTTTCTGGGCTGTGGAAACATGAAAGTACATTCTATTTTTAGGCTGAGAGGTGCTCCTGTTGCCCCTTCTTCTCCTCCCACAGTGTGGCCACATCCACTCCAGAAAGAATACAAAGGTGCAAATCTAAGGATTTGTTACAGCCACGTTGTGATATTAGGCTGGGTTTTCTTTGGGATCCCTCTTGGTTCAATGGGATTAATGCCTTCAAGCCTTCCAGAGTTTAATTTCTGCAATATTTCCCAGCAGTTTTGATCGAAACTCCCTTGCTCCTCTGACTGCATCTCTAGATAAGTAATCCATCCAGAAGTATTCTTAGTCAAGTGTGCTTCTGTCAACCTTGAATAACCAATCCTCAAGCCAAGACCCCAAACATCTCATGGAATCCATAAATAGTAATGGCTAAGGAGGAAGAAGACTCAATCCTGGATCTTGCTCTTTAAAAAAAATAAAAAAGTTTTCATGAAGGAAACAGCCCTGCGCCTATCCCTGAAAAGCAAAATGACCCATAGCTGGTCACTTCCAGAAAGCACACTGGAGAAGTTCTTTGGGACTTCGGTGGACCTCTTGGAAGGTCCACAGGTATCTGCTCTTGTCCAGGCTCATCTCCTGAAGATTCATTATTGATAAAACCCACTCAGGACACATTGATCTGCAGAGCCCAAGTGCCCGGAATTAGACCCATACACAAGATCACTAGGCGTTTAGCTCAGTCTCATGCCAGAGACGGGTCAAATGGTGAACATCTGATGGGCTAAATGATCAGTGCTGCAGTATTAACTCTATGAACAGCCCCTGCGGAGTGGCCCTGAGCAAAGGCAAAGAAGGCTTCTGGGGCCTGGCCTCAGAGACACAGCTTTGTAAGAGCAGCACATGTCGCTGGGTTCCCAAACCATTCTGTTTCAAGGGCTGATTGAAAAGCCTCAGACAGGCTCTTTGCATGGGAGAAATGCTCCCATCTCTCTGTGCTTCTTTCCTCTTATTGTGGGCATTTGTCACATTTACTCCCTTGTTTGCGAATAACAGGAAAAGAATAATCTCTCCATTTGTGGAATCAGCCTTCCCCACTATCTCCCTCCTTGGCATCCCAACATCTGCTGCTACCTCTCATTATTCACTGGCTAACGTTAATCAGGGTCCCGAAGGGTACAAATCTGTAAAAGAAAGCAGATATGTGAGTAGAAATGCCATCCAGACAGTAGGTGATAAACAGATTCACCCACTTTAATGTGATTCCCTCTGGCCTTCGCTTCTGCCACGCCTGTGCTTTGCCTCCAGGAATAGAAAACTTACCTGGGGAATGCGGAAGACAAAAGCTAGCAGAATTATATTATGGAGGGTTAATCCATTTATCAGTTGCTATTTGGATTGTTTAATCAGTTTCTAAGTCATTGATTTCCATCTTTAGGGAGGCAGACAGTTCTCTGCAGAGAAAATGTCGGCTGTTTCGGGGAGGAAGGGAAGCTGGACCACACCCCGAGGTATACAGAGTATGGGCTTTTCTTCCTCCACCACTAGAGCTTGAAGACATCTGCGTGGCTATAGAGTAGCTTTACAAATAATCTCATGAAGCCAGTGCATCTGAAAACCCATTGTTCTGCCTGTCAGATGCATTTCGCCCAAATCTAGAACTACCAACCTTGCCCTCTTCATTCTCTTGCAAATGCCACCTTCACCATTTTAAGAACTTTCCTGAGAACAATCTAATCGCATCTAGGAAGCAAGGACGCACAGGATCTCTTCACCAAAAGATTAGTGGAAAACTATCAAATGGTGACCATAAATCAGAGGTGGAATGAAGAAAATTGGGGGCTAGAGGTTAACTCCAGCCAAGTCGATAGGAACTGGGTCTCGAATGTTCGGATGCCAATCACAACTGACAGTGCTTCCTGCGTAAAGGCCATGAAAGGATCCCATGTGTGGATATCACCCCAAAACTCTCGGGGGGCCCAGTTCGCCATTGGTCTTTCACCTATACTCTTAGGGACTTCAAGGTTTCCTGGCCTTTCACAAAATCTTTGAGCAACCAAAGAATCTGATGGTCCCCAGCATACTCTAGCCCCTGTGATATATCAAAATGAAGTAAAATAGACAGCGTAATTATTTACAGCATTCACACTACTGGTAGACTACCCTACTGTGCCAAGAACTACAATACAGCAACAAAGAAGAACTCAGAAATGACCCAGCAGAGCAGAAGGCGATGTAGCAAAGGATCGTAGGTAAAAAGACCAAAGGAGCAGAATTTAATTTATCTGAACAAAAAAAGTTCCTAATGAGACAGAGTTCACGTAGGGCCCCGCATCTGTGTCGGTTGCCAGCTCCACAAAGTGCCCACTCGGGCTTATGGGCAAGATGATAAAATCCCACTTGTGAGCCCTGACATGTGCAGCTGGGACACGCTGGGCAGCAGGTCCACTGGGGTCTAGCAATGGACCAGTATAGAAAGTGACAGCAAACAGTTATGCTTTATCTCCAAAGAAATTTTTGTTTTGGTTCCTGCTCACTCCTTGACACAATGAGCTCAAAGCATCCTTCCATCCTGATAAAATGCCGTAGGAGAGACTAATACCTCCGCCTCGCCTCGCATACACATTTTGATATTTGGAACTCTTGTCAGAGCGAGGGTTCTCCCACCGAGAACTCCCAATTCCCAGCTAGGAATAAGCACTCATGCTTTGGGGAGGGAGTCTATCATCATCGCGGTTATGCCCCTTCTCCTACTGACACACGTGTGCCTCGTCCCCACACTAAATGATTGACTCCTCCAGCCCAGGGCCTCGCTCACCTCATTGCTGGACCCGCCATGTGTTTGTATGCTGGAAACGGTCACCAACAATTTGTGGGGTGAATGGCTTAGAAATGGATAGCAGAGCTACACAGACATGGCCTAAAGAACAGAACAGAGCATGCCCAGGCCCTGTGTAGACCCTACTGCGTTTTATATGAGTGGCTGGGCATCTGCAGATTTGCATGCTAGCCATGTTCTTCCTCCTCTTGCTGTCACATGAAGATGCCCCTGGGAACTGCTCCTTGTGAGGACGGAGCACTGTGCTTGCTTTTCTGTGGCAGAGGCATCTGTTGTTCTGAATATCATTTACTGCCCTTGCTTCACTTCTCAACTCCTCAAAGACAAGAGCTGGCTGGGTTGGTCACTTGACCTGGACTGCAGGCCAGCTCCCAGGGTCTGCGCATACTTCCTTGTCTCTTGAGAGACACCAGGTCACAGCTGCCCACTCAGCCTCCGTCTTGGTCACCTGCTCGTTTAGTACACAGCACCAACAATGCTTCGCTGTACGCACAATGTACACTATTTCATTGATTCTCACAGAACCTTCGTGGAACAGAAATTATTGCACACACAAGGCCACTGATAGCCAAGCGATCAGGGTGCTGGTCTCACGTCTAAATTACAAAGAGGGAGAGATAGGATTCACCCCAGTTTGTCTACGTCCTGAGAGATTCTACCTCTAACCGCACTTGTCTGCCTCCAGGGGAGTCCTGACACAAACACTACCTGGCTATTCCATGCATATCAAGTATTTCATAAATCTCTCTACAGTCAACTTGATTCACCCAATATGTTATTTACAAAGCCCCAAGTGATAAAAAAAAAAAAAATTATGGAGATTGGCCTGATAAAAGCAGATAGTCCTTTTGAACTTAAACTTAACGTCCCTCATTAAGTAATCCATCTGAGTGACCCTGTATATTTTCATATCATCTGTGAAAACACTTCCCTGGAGGGTTCCAGAGGCTCATGAAGGAATGTTTTTAAGTCAAGCTAATAAATACCATGGCTAGATTGGCCTATGGCCTGACCCAGCCATGAGCAATTTCCTGGTACCATATATGAGATCATTATAAAAAGGATTTTACTATAAATAGGAAGTTCGCCCAGACCTTGCAAGCAGGATTTAAATAGAGATCCTGCTTCTGCTTATGGGAAATTGGGTCCCACTTTATAGAATAAGATGACAGGGAGGGCAAAGACCCGAGCGGTATCTCGATGGCAGAGTCCATGGTGATGGATTTGGTTTACTGCTGATTAATGTTCACGGGCTGAGATCGTAGAAGAGATACAAGTAAGCTTCTGAGAAAACAAAGTAAGCCTTAAGAGGCTGGGAACTGACCTGAGGGAGATAACTAAAGCAGCTCAGAGGGAAAACAAAAAAAGGAAATCAGGTACAGTGTATAGGAAGAAATTCAGGGGAAAAAAGGTGGGAGGGGCATTCAAGTAACTCAAAGCAAGGGAAAAGAAAAGCTAAGCCTCAAAGCATCTCTCCCTGCACTCAGGGAAGGGAGGGCAGGCATTCTAGGAGGGAATTAGTGCGCGCAACGGGATGCGTGGTGTAATCAGGACTTATATCTATGGTAAAGAAGGTAGCAAATCTTCCAGAAAGCTGCCACGCCGGCTGCCTCTCCCCCTGCCAGGTCAACCTCTGCTGCATGATTCCTGCCACTCGTGAAAAGAATGAGCGGGGTGGGCTGTCTGCAAAAGCCCCTCACCTGGGTTGTGTAGAGCCCCGATCTGCTGCACCCTCTTGGTCCCAGGGAAACAGGAAACAGGCCGGAAGTGGAGGTTCCTCCTTGGCACGTACACAAAGGCCCAGCCTTGCATTCTGAGCAGACCATGGGACTGGCTGCCAGGCCCGGGGTTGACAAGCAGGACCCCCAGCCAGCCCTAGCCCCTGCCCTAGCACAGCAGCTGTTTATGCAGGGCCTGCCGCACCGGGGTGTGCAGCCCTTAGAAGACTTGAGGGCCGTGTGCAAAGTCCTCCAGGAAAAGATGTGCCTCTCCTCACTCCTCGCACTTGTCCCCCACCACTCCCATGCTGACAGTTCCTGTGTCCCTCTACAGGTCTGACACGTTTCCATGGCAACCGGCATCCTGGGCTTCAGCAGCCTCCGCTCTTGCCACCTGTTATTACTTCATCTCTCAAGTGTAAAGCATCTTAGCCCAGTGCCACTTGGCTGTGCTGAGAGCATCTTTAGAAGACAGAGTAAAGAAAAGGGGAGAGGAAAAGGAGAGCCCGCAGAAAGGCACCCCGTCTGGTCGTGTATCACACACTGCACGGGGTGGGTTGGGGCCACAGCCTTGGCGGCAAGGAGCGTGCAGACGACGGTGTGCACCAATGTGCTTCCCCTCAGATGGGGAGTGGCCTCAGCTGGAGGCCACCGCTGTGCCTCGCTCCCTACTGCCCTGCCTTTAATGAGGGCCACGGGAGGGGCAGGGAGGCTGGCACAGAGATCCACTGGCCCAACACAGAGCCGAGATGGGAGAGGGTTAAAAGTGGTGTGGCGAGACGGCGGTGAAGGCAGGACCGGAGGGGCAGCGGAGCGCCGGAGCCTCGATAAACGGCCTTAATTCTCATGCTCTCGCTCACCCCACTCCTCACGGGTTTACTCATATAAATTATCCCCCAGGCCTGACACCTTTCTTCACTGCTTCCCTAGCGCTGATGAAAAAACAAATCCTACAGATTCATGGAATAAAATGCTGGGATTCTGCCCAGCCTGGCTCTTGGCCCCGCCCCAAGGCACCATGAGGAAGACAAGCAGTGCTTTTGCCCCCACATGCAGAGTGGCAGGGCCTGGGAGCCACTCACTGAGTGACTTCGACCAACACAGGTCCTCGACGGTGCAGAACTCCCTCCCCTTCCTGCTGCACCACTTGGCCACAGGGCGCTGAGACTCAGGTGACGGCAGAGGAGAAGCAGGACGGTGCCAGGCACCAAGATTAGTCTGCCTGGGGAAGAGAAGGTCGGGGCTGATTTAATAAGTCTTCAAGTGTATGGACGAGGCTGATAAACTGCCACAGTCTGTACTGTCAAGGACAACACTGGACAGAACGAGCTGAAATGGTAGCACGCACCACAGAGAAGCTTCAGGAAAAGTGGCAAGACAGTTGAAGGTCTAGGTGGAGGGGGCTCCCCCAAGCAGGCCTCTGTGCTTGAGGAAGGGTCCCCGCGGCCCAGGGTGCTGGACTCCACCTTTCTCCAGGCCACTGAGTAAAGCAGGCAGCAAACTTGAGCCCCTGATGGGCCTATTATTTGAGGAATATAATAGGGTGAAAGAAAAAGCAAAGTGAAGTTTTCCAACCCAGAGCGCTCAGGCTTTCATCATGGCTTGGTCGTCCTCAGGTCCATGTCTCTCTGCTTGCCAGGAGCACCCTGAGGCTGCCCTTGATCCCTGTGCCCCGCCCATGGAACATAGACTGACCCGGAGCTGACAATAAATACTTAATGAAGGGATGCAGAGATCTTCCCAGGGCCTTTGGGGTAGCAAACACGCCAGGCAAGGCAACATTAAAGGCAAGGAACTGAGTGGATGGGAAGTTCTGATGACAGAGGGATCCGTCCCAAGGCAGTCTAAGCCCAGGCCCTTCCACAGCAGGGCCAGAGGGTGTGGAGGGGAAGAGCAACCCAGCCACTGGAGAGAAGAAAGCTGCGGCCAGCAGCTGGGCTTTCAGCAGACAGGAGTCCCCTCCACGAGGCACTGCTTGGCCACCAGAAGGAGCAGGACCCAGTCTCCTGGACTCAGTTGGCCATGAGGCCTTGGGTTTCCCTGGGTTTCCTCCCAGAGTCCCAGAGCAGCCAGTGAGAGAGCAGGCCCGGATTTACTCCTAAACAGGGTGCCCGAAGAACAGAAAGTGCCTGCCGGCTCACACTGTCCCAGTTCCTCTCAACAGCTACACAGGTTGAGCAGCCTTAACCGCAAAGGCCGAAACCCAGTGTCTCTAAAAGCCAAGGTCTTGAGTGCCGGCATAACTCATGACACCTCAAATGGAAAATTCCACATTGGCGTCACGTGACAGCCTGAGAGCACAAGGAAGGCACCTGGAACACACGAGCGCCGTTAGGCTTCTACATGCAAGACCCTTTTGTGCTTAGATGTGAGTCCCAGCCCCAAGATAACTCATCATATGCATCTGAGTATTTCAGAATGTGGGGGAAAGATCCAAAACACCTCCAGCCCACGCATTGAAGGGAGGCACGGTTGGCCCTTATTTTGTGTTGGGCTGCACTCTGCAGTGGGACGAAGGATCATAAGAGCTTCCCAGCTGCAGTGGAGGATCGTAAGAGCTTCCCAGCTGCAGTGGGACGAAGGATCACAAGAGCTTCCCAGGTGTTGGGTACCACTGCTCCACCTCCAAGGCTGTGGAGACCACAGGCTCCGTGCTCCAGACTCAGCAGCAAACCCTGCTGCGTGACTGATGTCTAGACAGGTGAGGAAACGCCCAGCCAAGCAAGGCCCACGCCTTCTCTCCGCATTGTTAGAGAAAGTCGCCAGGGCCGCGGCCTCGCATAGTGACTTGATGCCAGTCAGCTGGCCCTACAGGAAAATATGAAACTGTGAGTGTGCCACTCAGCTTGTCCACAGCGGGTGTCACCACCCTTATAGCGCTCCCCCTTAAAGGACATCTTGGCATGTCGGAGCTGGGCAAGCTGCCTCTGTTCCAGTCGTCGGGCTGCTGCTGCTGCCTGGCTGGAATTCAGCAGCCCTTCCTGCCTGCCCTGACCCTGTCTCTCCATGTCTCTTCCCGGCCACCATCTCTGAACCCAGCCCCCACACGGGGCCACCGCCTCTGTCCTGCAGACTGAAAATGAGTAAGGACAAAGCAAAGGCTCGCGGTCTGTCTTTCCTCATGAGACCTGAGCATTGGGAGTCCAAGGCCGGGAGGCTGAAAAGCAGCAACTGGAGCACGGGCACAGGCCCAGGGCAGGCCCCAGCACAGGCCGCAGCCGGAGACGTCTGTCCTCCGCGGGACGAGGCACTGAGAAAAGGCGGCTCAGCCAGGCATGGTGCATGCATCTCTAATCCCAGCATTCTCGGAGACTAAAGCAGGAGGGTCACAAGCCCAAGGCCCCTGCGAAGCTGAGGGGGAACCTATCTGGAAAATTTTTTTTCAGAAAAATATTTACTATTTCAAAGAAAACAACAAAATGAACAACTAAATGGAATAGTGCTGAGGATATATGAAGGCCCTGGGTTCAGTTCCTAGTACAAAAGACAAGAGAGAGAGAGAGAGAGAGAGAGAGAGACAGACAGACAGACAGACAGACAGACAGACAGACAGACAGAGACAGAGAGGGAGACAGAGAGGGAGAGACAGAGAGTGACACAGAGACAGAAAGAGAGAGAGGCAAAGAGACAGAGACAGAGATAGAGACAGACAGACAGACAGACAGACAGACAGACAGACAGACAGACAGAGGCCTTAGAAGCTGAGGGTAACACGGTGGTTACCGGAGACCAGGGAGTGTAGGGGAAAGAAGGAATGGGAGAGCCTGGCTGACAGGCACTGTGTTACAGATGGGAGAAATAAGTTCTTCCATGCCAGATAACAAAACGTACTTAATATGTTTAAAGGGTGTTGAAGAAAGGGCTGCAAATGTTCTCCCCACAGAGAAGCGATAGATGTTTGCGGAGACCCCGACAGCCAACCTGACATAACTATTAAACGCTATACATAGGAATCCAAAGAACACACGGGAACCTGTCAGGACATAACAGCAAAATGACATCATAACAAAAATTACGGGCTAACTTTTTGGCTTGATTGTATCTTTTTGGTTGAATTGTTTTTGGAGTGAGGTTTCGTTTTTGGTTTTGGTGCTGAGGACCGAACCCAGGGCTTCCAGCTTGCTAGGCAAGCATTCCACTGCTGAGCCAAATCCCCAGCCCCTGGGCCAACTTTTTAACATGAATTTTTTAAAAAAGGAAAGACTGAGGATCAACTCTGCCCCTCTGATCTCTAGTACATCCTGATTCCCGTGCAGTTAACTGACTCAATACACAGACACTCCCCCCAAAATTCATTGGCCATTAGTCTCTAACGGCTAGGTTTCTTTCAGGCAGCGGTTCACCTGGGAACCTGTTTAAAATGCAAGCTGCAAGGCCCACTGAGCAGAAGCCCTGTGGGGAGCCCGGCAGCTGTCACAGCGCTCTCTCTGGGTGGTTCCGACGTGCCTTCCAGCCTGAGGGCCACTTGGGGTCACTCAGGTTTCTGTGGTTGTAACAAATATCTGAGATGATCAGCTCAGGAAGAGAAATCGCTATCTGGGCTCACAGTGCACAGGTGTGGCGCCCAGGTCCACCGCCCTGTCCCGCTGGCCTGTGGTGGCCCAGTGTACACTGGCAGAAGGTACAGCACAGAGGACCTGTTCCCCTCACAGCACCCAGAAGAAAGAGACAGGAAGAAGCAGGCTTCCAGGGTCCCCTGCAAAGCACAGCCCTAGTGACCCAACTTCCTCCCCTGAGGCCCCGCCTACCGAGGGTCCCACGGGACCAGTGCACTACTCAGGCTCCTGGAGGACAGTCGGGATCCAAACCCTAACACACGAGCCGTCGCGTCGCCTTGTTCCACACAAGGGTACTGACACTGGGCCTCAGAGGAATTAGTTTATCTCACCTTCAACACAACCCGTGAAGCAGATGCCATTGGTCATTCTGATTTTATGTAAGTGGTACGTGAGGTACAGGAGGCCAAAGCAGCCAGCCTGGGCCAGACACTCATGAGGGGCCCTCTGCCGCAGAACCCAGGCAGCATGGCCCTTGGCCAGCTCACTGGGCGCGGCCCTACCGAGCTCACACAACCATGCACTCAGTGGAGGTCACACCCGAGAGAGCTGCTGGGCCTCAGCCTGCCAGGTCAGAGGTCCCTAGAGTTCGATCTCATGAAAGCTCAGACAGGAATCCATAGATCCAGGTTGGGCCTGGGACTCCATATGCTTACAGGCCCCACAGTAAGGAGGCCACCTGCCCCGCCACAGCTGGACAAACTTTCCACACTGCACCTAGACAAACTTGGACAAGCTGTCCCCTGGACCCCAGGTGACGGTGAGGCTGCTGATCACACTGTAAGAAGCAAACCCGCAGGGCCTTGTGGTAGAGTGTAGATTATTCTCAGATGTAACAGCTGCGCTGTGAGCAGTGTGGCACGGTCCATTTTACACCGTGAAAAGACAGCTCAGCTTCTCCATGGATAACAGAGTGTGTGAGCTGAAGAAAGGACGGAAAAACCAAAGCAGAAGCTGGAGCGCCCCAGGCAGGAGCTGGAAGCTGCCACAAGATAGAGAGGGAGACGACGTGCAGGCTCACTTCAAGGGGTTGCTGGCCGGATTAGTGAAGGTAAACCAAGAGCCAGGGATGAACCCTAAGATTCTTACTTCAGTCCTAAAGCATTACCTTGGGCAGTCGAGGGAAGCAAGTTCAAAAAAGAGAGAAAATCGAGGAAAGATGCAAAGACACAGAACGAGGGAAGAAAAGAGACAAATTGTTGAATAGTGTTGTATGTAATTTTTTTCTAAAACAAAACTTATTTATCAATTTAAGTCTCAGTGGGAAATCCTAATGTGGGAGGTGGCGTTCCTGGAAGCCTCGTGCACATCAAAGTTAGTAAACTGCTTTGAAGGGGAAATGCGCCTGCGATGGACCCAAAGCTGTTCCCACACCCCAAAATGCCATGTGAAAGTCCCAGGCCCCAGGCTGATGTTCCTTGGAGTGGGGCCTGTGGGGGTTAAATAGGTTTGGTAAAGTCACAAGGGTGGGGCCACCACAGTGGATTAGTGTCCTCGTGAGACACAAGTGCTTGGTTTTCTTTTTATCCACATGCACCAAGAAAAGTCCATGTGAGGACACAACAGGAAAACAGCGGTGTGTGTACCAAGGACACCCCAGCAGACACTGCTCTGCTGCCACACGGATCTTGGTCTCCAGCTGTCAGAACTGTAAGAAATACATTTCTGTTTTGTTTGGTTTTTTGGGTTTTTTTTTTTTTTTTTGTGGAACCGGGGATTGAACTCAGGTCCTTGTGCTTGCCAGGGAAGCACTTTTTCCACTGAGCCATCTCCCCGGCCCAAAATCAAGAAGTGACAGCAATTTTTGTGTGTTCCTATATGTGGTGCTGAGGATTGAACCCATGGCCTTGAGCATGCAAGGCAAGCGCTCTACCACTGAGCCACATCCTCAGCCCATTTCTGTTGTTTAAGCTACCCAGCCTAGAATTTTGTCAAGGCGACTCAGGCTATGACGGGACTGGTTAATGTGTTCTTACCTTATGAAAGGCCATTGATGTGACAACGCCTTGCACAATTGGGCACTAGGCATTTTAAGGGCATCAGTAGAACGATGAGAAAGAACCAAGCCTAAGCCTGGGCTTTGTCGCCTGGGACTCCAGTGCGCTGAGACTGCTGACTGGTACGGAGCCCCGGTGCGCCCACATCTCCACTTCCCACCTCACCATGTGACTTGAAACCCGTACTCCACTCTCTTGGAGCCTCAGGGTTCTCGCCTGTCAAATGTGAATCATTTCACAGGCCTCATGGCTTTCTGAATGTCACACGAGACATGAAAAGTGGCTGGCACCAAGAGGTCTTCTGTTGTTTCTCTTCTTCTTCCCCTTCCTAATGCAAAATAATTTTATCTCTCACATTGTGGGGGAGAATGGAAAGCCTAAGGTGAGCTTTCCCCAAAAGGACTTCGTGCACCTCTGCCTCCTGAGGGTGGTACCACCTTCTTTCCAGAACCGTAGTGAGGAAGAGGGAGCAAGGTTGGCGGGCTGAGGAGGGCACCGAGCACATTCAGGAAATGCTAGCGGTTCCTACAGTTACCACTGGCACTCGGGGTATGGAAGTCCTCGACAGAAGCTCCCCGCCGTAGCTAACTGTACAAAAACTACAAGAGAAATCGAAGAGGCTCAGGAAAAGCCAAAAGCCACATGGACACCGAACCCCAGAGAAAAGGTGTTGAAAATCAAGAGGAGCCTCACTGGACCAGATTCCACTCCAAAGCCTTCTCCAGCTGGCTCCACGCATGTGTTTGCATCCCCCAGCCACCCCCAAGTCCCCCAGGTAATAACCACATGCGGTGCATTTTCGGAGCTCCTGTCACACTTATCTCCACAGCTGGATGTGCATAGTACGTGCTCAATAAACACCCAAGGATCAGTGTCCTACATCTAAGATCTGGCGAAGACATGCTGGGACCACGCCAGGCTTTAAACAGCTGTAACTGCGGCCACTGAGTCCTCACAGGCAGCTGGCCTCGCAGTTGCAGTGTCCCCTGGTGTTGCATCAACCACAGCCCTCACCACAGATCGACCGTCTGAGGGCACAGGCAGGCTCTGTCCATCCCTCATGGGACAGAGAGCAGATCCCAGCAGCCGATACACAGGCACCATGCCCACCAGCCCTCCATTGTCCCATTACGTCCCTTCTACAATGCATTTGAGGAGCAGAAAATCATGCTGAGTGGCCCACACTCTACAGCTAGGATTTGGCAGAGCAGCAGGGCCGCAAGCCACGCCCTGGCCTGAACGACTCTTGAGCCGTCCTCTCTTCCCCTGGGGCCAGAGTATGCTTAGTCCATGGGGCTGGAACACTTCTGTGCCTCATGCTCTAAGCTCCGAGGGCCAGAGCAACCCCTCAGGTCCTCTGCTTTGTAATGAAATAACAACTCACCCAAGAACTTCTCTGCTCTTTCCAGATTTGTCCTCAGGAGCTGAGAAACCTCCCGCTTCTCCCAGAAAAAGTCCTGACTCTGACTGTCCCCCTTTCTTCCTGTAACTAGGGCTGAATTCCAGTGTCTGGTTCAGCTAAGTGGTTGGCCTAGTGAGCTTCACGACTTTTCGGGTGTATTTCAGAGTGTTGTAAAATTATAAACACGTTTCAAAGGCAATTTTTCCTCTGTCTCCCAAAGCTGTCTGTGCTACCTGCCCCGCGGCCGTATGTTAAGGACAAGAGATGCCAGAAGACTAGCATCTGTCAGACCCTCCCCGTCAGGGTGCTGATGACATCATACGCCTACGCCGCTCCTTGATGATTTGCACATTATCAGACCAGTGTGCAGATTATCTAATCAGTAGGCGTTATTCTTAATCAATTCAGCTCTCCTCTTTTGATTCCACAAAGCACAACGTGCTCTCCAAAGGCGTACTAGGGCTGAGCCATTCTTTTCCACAAAAGAAACAGAAAGCCTAATTTCATCCCAGGCAGACAGACCTCGAAAGACCAAGTTCAGTCCACAGGCGTGAAAATTAAGCTGGAGGTAAATCTGACAGAATCATATACTGAAAACATTTTCCTCTTAGGATACTCCGATTATGTTACTGAGAGCATGTTATGTTTACTCAAAGAAAAGAGATAGGCCATATAAAAATCAGTATGACTCTGGATTTCACTATAAACCTTTCCCTTCTTGGAATGGCTGCCATGCTCCCATTTCCTGCCAGTAAAGACGCCTCCAGGTGTGGGCCCTGCTTACAGCTGCACCATGTCCTCACCACCCCCGAGAAACACCCAGTGCTGGTCCCCACACACAGGTCCCTGGATCAGGGGATGGTGCAGCCTGAGAATCTGAACTTCTCATGAGTCCCCGGGGGATGCGGGGCCACACTCAGAGCACAACTGCTGTGAGTTACGGAAGGAACACTGTGCCCCTCAGACCTCGGTACCTTCACCCCTGTGCCCCCCTGGAGCCGGGGGGCTGTCTGAGGACGCGGCTGGGTCTTATTCACATCTGTACTTCTGGGTCCTGGAATACAGGCAGTACTCAATGCATGGCTCCCAAGCCCACGGACCAGTGGACAGATGAATGCAGGGATGGACGGCGTTGACTTTCTGACACAACTTTCTCACCCTAGTCCAGAGCTTCATGCATCTCCATCACCGTCCCAAAAAGTATCTTGAAGGCTTTACCTATACTAAATTCCAACTGTGCAGAGAAATGAAAAGGAAATTCAAGAGGATTTCTGACATTGCCCGCCTGTCACTGAGATGTGAATTCTAACCCTGTGTACTGCAGCTGCACTTAGGGGTCCCAACAGAACTGTCGGAGGGCACCTTCCAAGGTTCCAACCCCCAGGCCTTCCCTCCTCTGATGCATGTAGGCATGCGTCTGCTGCGTGCATGTGTTCCACAAATACCCACACACACTTACAGACGGGCTATTTTGGTAGAAAGTAGATGAAGACAGTGAAAGAAATGGAGGGAGAAGAAAGACCTCGACCAGGAGCAGGAAGAGGACGGGCAGCAGCCTAGCGAGGAGGTGAGCGCCACACATTTCCGGGTGCCTGTCCTTGAGGCACAGAGCCCAGCGCACGGAGAACAAACGACACACCTACAGGAGACAGACAGATCCCGGAGCAAATGCGACCCTGGGAGGGAAAGGAAGGCGGGGCGCATCTGCTGGGAGGGCTGGGAAGTCGTAGGAGTGGCAGGAACCGCTGAGCTGGCGGCTTAGACAGCGGGCTGGAGGGAAGGGCCACACTGGCTGCAGCAGGCCCTCTGCCCTTTCCAAAGTAGCAGCAGGCACAGCGATGAGCGATGGCTCTGCGAAAGACACATTTGGAGGGGACGGAGTAGCGGACAGCAGGAAGACCAAAGTCAGAAGGTCTCACCAGGAGTAGGTGCTGTAAGCCCCGTCTGCGGGGTTTATTAATCCACCAGAGCACCTCAATCACCTGCGCCCTGCCAACGGGGGAAAGTCAGCGTTTCCTCTTCACCAGCGCCTAGACTTTCTGGGGGGAGGAGGGGCAAACCATGGATTAGCTCCTGGATTAGCTCTGCTCTGCCCGCCCCCACACCCAAAGCCTTGCTGAGGCAGGAAGGCTAGGCCAACACCTCACAACCCTGCAGAGCCAGCACACTGAGCACACCACACGGCCTGGTGGTGCTGAGGGGTATGACGGGTGGGAGTCCAGCCCAGCCCCAGGCCATGGGGCTGCTGATGACCTGCTGCGAATGCTGGGGCTCACAGGGACATGGGGGTGCTGCTCACAGGGTAAGCAGGGAGGAAACAGACACACATGTACAGCCGAAGGCTGGGCGCACAGGCTTCAAGGGGATGGCCACCTTGGGGTGGGTCCTGAGAATCCAGGGACGGCAGGGAGCTTCTCCAGATTCTGAGAGCCCCCCTCTGCTGCACCCGCCTCTCTAGTGAAGCTGAGATTGGTCACAGAGTCCACAAAGAGGGCACCAAAGAGGAAACATCAAGAAAAACGTGTGAGGGTTCTGGAACTTTCTTCAAATGAGGAGGCTCCAGCTCAGTCCAGTACCTCTTTTCTTTGAAGCCTAAAGACCTTAGGCAGTCGAATGATTCTTTGTGAGGAAACCAGCAGAATGAGACGTGAAAAGAAGGAGACGGGGCGAGAACGCACGCTCACCCACAGGCCCGCAGAGAGGCGGGGACGAGTGTCAGGCAACATTTCTCAGAGAGGTTTCTTCACACAGGAAGAAGAAAGACAAGCGCAGCTTCCTGACCAAGCCATGTTGGGCGGCCTCACGGCCAGGGCATGGGAGGCTGAGGCATCTTCCGATGAAGGCGCAGGAGGGGCTGCTGGTGGTCAGAATGAAACACACCAGAGCCGGTCTCAGAACTCCACAGCCAACTTGGGGACACAGGAAGTGCTGGGAGGTGGCTGCCACGTTCTACTCCCTGTCCTCTGCTGTTGGGAGATGGCTCACACCCATGTACACGTACCCCACTCATTACAATGAGGCTACCGGAAAACTGGGAAGACTGAGACACGGACAAAAGTGAAGGCATTCCAGACCCATTAGAAGGATGGCGAAACTTTTAGAGCTTTCAGTGACACCAACATCCCGTTGAGGCACGCGTGCCACAGGTCCAGCATCCCTGGCCTATGGGCCGAGTGAGGCACCACACGCTGGAACAGATGGCCTGACGTGGAGGAAATATTTGGAGATAAGCTGTCACTGGAAGAGTGAGAAATAATTCCAGGCTAACAAGCACTTGGGAGCAGGCAACAATGACTAGAAATACTTTCTACATGGTGCCTGAAATCAAGGGCAATTTCTCTCAGCTTCCTCCTGGTAGGAAGCAGCAGCTCTTTATGACCTCTTGGCCACTTAGACCAGAGAAAGGAAAAGCAAGTACGAGTTGGCTGAGCCCAGAGCAGAGTCATTTTCCCTTCTGAAAGACTAGGGTGGCCAGAGCAAAGAAACCTCCCGAGAGGGACGACAGAGACCTCAGTGTTGCGGTCTCTCAGCTGCCAGCCAGAACAAAGCCATCAGATACTTCCTTCCCTGCTTTTCAAATTCTGCCCAGATACTAATGGTAAGGTAAGAAAGGAAGGGCCTGTCACACAAAAGACCAGAACCCTGAAAGTGAGACAGAATTGAAGGTGTTATGGACGAATTGTGTGCCCCAACCCCATTCCCACATGGAAGCTTTTTCTAGCTCCTCAGAGTGTAACTGTCTTTGGAAGCTGAGTCTTTAAAAGGGTGAAGGCAAAATGGAACCATTAGGACAGGCCCTAATCCACTGTGACTGGTGACCTTAAAAGAGGAGGAAACTGGGGCCCAAAATAGCCCCCAGGAAAGGCTAGGGAAAGAGGCAGCCGGCCCGCGGAGCAAAGAGCCTTCCGAGGCAGCCAGACCTGCTGACACCTTGGGCTTGGACTTCCAGCCTCAAGAACTGGGAGAAAATAACTTCCTGCTGTTCAAGAGTCCTATTCAGTGCTCTTGTGTCATGGAGAAAGTGAGTTGTGGGTTCAGGAAGGCCAGGCACAGATGCCGACAGCTCTGGGTCATGGGTGTAGTATCTCAAATACTAGGTGAAGGCACTCAATGGACTGAAATCAGCAGCAGTCATATTTAAATGCTGGAATCCGAATATTCTACCCCTTCTAATAGCGGTACATCTTTCACACATTACATCTCCACAACATTTCTTCACCAAGTGGTCTCAGTGTATCCTGACCCTAGCTCTTCAGCATCCACTTTCCTATCCCATTTTCAGGTGTTTGCAGACCCAGAGGCATCAACAGATCCCACAGAGGGAAGTCAGGTAGGAGGCTTCTTTCTGATTCCCTGATTCCCAAAGGAGTCGAAGGCAAAGAAGGAAAGAAAGAGCCAAAGTGGAGACAGTCTTCAGAATCACTCTGGAGCCTCCAAGACAATGGCCTTCCCAAAAGCAAACTCGCTCAGATCCCATTTGCCATTGGCGTGCTCCAGCAAGGAGCACGGAGCTCCAGGAAACATCTCTAAGGCGGGAGAGCCCTGAACCCAAAATCAGGACCCTCTTATAACAAAACCACAGCAGCAGGTCAACAAGTCGTGTCAATTAACAAAATTAGAGTACCTAGAAATCTCTCAGAGACCCAGCAGACACTGACAGTTCCCCAAGGGAACCAGCCTGCCAGCTCAGTCTCCCAGGCGTGTACGGGCATTCAAGAGCCAAGGAGATGCCGCAGTCTAGCATTCTACGGTAGCCCAGCAAGGACACTCCTCCTCTGCTGAACATTTAACCTTCCTTCCTCCCTCTAGGGCTAAACTGGGTGTGTAAAACCTTCTCAGCTCATTCTGACCCAGCAGCTTAGCTGAGCCACCAGGGTGGCAGCTGGCTGAACTAAGGGAGCCAACTCACCACAGGTGTTGAGACCAGCAACCACGGCCACCAGAAGATGCCAGAGGGGCACAAAGCCACATCCCCCCGCCCTGCCCATCCTCACTGCCCAGCAGGAGAGACTCACGTCTGTGGTTCTCGTTTCTGTGGTTAGGTGGGGATCGCGTCTCCTGATCCTGGGCTTCATCCCCTTCCTCGCTGGCCAGGTGGGTGTGGGCATAGTGGTAGCTTAGTCCTGGCCGGTTCTTATAGCGCTTGCCACAGACTAGAGAAGAAAGGGGGGAAGAAGAAATGCCATCGTCAGTAACTTGGGCAGCCACTGTTTGCATTCCCCAGACTGCAATCCCAAGTCATCCCCAGAGCCTGGATTTCCTTAAGACCTCGCTTCCATCCGTAATCCCCACTCCTCCCCTCGTGGCGGAACCAACACTACCCTAACAACGTGGCCCTTGAAGTATTATCGCGAGAGAAAAGCCAGCTGTAAAAGGAAAGTATGGAGGTTAGAGCCCTGTGAGCAAGCCACCATGCCCTGGCTGGATGACCAAGGAAGTCACTGCACCAGGCTATGCCTTCAGCTATTTAAGGCACCAAATGGGAATAAGAACAGGGTTCGAAGGGCTGTTGCGACAGTGAACCCCACAAGGCACTCAGAACAATGTCAGCATGTGGTGATTTATTGTGACTTTAAATCCCAAGAGCACCTGGAATCATGTAGGTCATGATCCCAAGACAAAGATGAGGCAGGAAGGGCACTGTGGTGCCAAGTGCCGTGCCTGGGCACACAGCCTCCTGTGCACACACACTCCTCTACATCACTCCTCCTGCTACCGCTCGCAGCAAGTACGGATATTGTTGAAGCATCGTCCAGTGATTTTGTGCCAGAAAAACATGCTCCACTTCTACCACGAAAACCATGAACCTGGGGCTGGTGAGATGGCTCAGTGGTCTAAAGCACCTACGTAGAACAAGCTTAGCAAAGCACAGGGACCGCGGTTCAATCCCCAGCACCACATGCCAGCCAGCCCCGCCCCCTGGTGGGCTGAGCTGGCCACACACACACACACACACACACACACACACACACACACATAAATAAATAAATAAATAAAATTTAAAAAAAAGAAAATGTTTAAAAAAAAAAAAAAAAGAAAACCATGAACCTGTTATCCTTGAGGGATCGAGAGCTTGTAACCCCAATCCCCAGGCCAGCCTCTGACACCCCACATCTGTAAAGGTGTTCCCATAAGCTGTGTAGCTCCAATGGAACAGCTTGAGACAAAGCAGCAGCCAATAGGAATACAGCTTCTTGGAGAAAGCAGATCCCCAGCCCAATGGCTCAGCCTCTGGACATGGGATTGCAGGTAGGGACACCTTAGGGGCTTCACAGTAACGGTGGTGACTACTGTCTAATCTTGCCATCTCTCTTCCCCGGCAGACCAAGCCAGGCCTGCTGGGAGTTATTTGTTCTGAGGGACTCTCCCTTCGCTAGCACTGGCACTGATGGCTTAGGCCCGTGAGTATAAATACTCCACAGGCAAAAAGAGCAAGATGTCATCATCAGACCTGGATTCAAATCCCTGTTCTGGGCACCCAAGGTCAGAGGCTGTGACCTTGACCATGTACAGAAGAGCTGTCAACCACGCAGGCCCAGTACGGCTCCCATAGGCTTTCTCCTCCTAGTGTTCTCCCAGGTTGCTTTGTTTTGCTTTTTGAGAAATAAGCACTGGCAAACACAGACAGCATCATCTCTTCTTTCCTATATTTATAAACTATTTTATATTAGCTTAATTCATTTCAATCACTAGGGCAATAACAAAATCAAGCAACTGCTACTTTAATAAAGTCGAATTTAGTATTTCATTATTTAGAGTGATGAATGTAGCTAATTATTAGTCTTCATCAAACTTAAGTAATCCCTCTCATTGCTGCTTTAGAGTTTTATTATAAGAGGATTTTATCAGCTGCCCTTTCCACATCTACTGTACATGACTGCATTAGTTTGTTGATACGGTGAAGTATGTTGATTTCCTAATATTTCGTATTATTGAACCATTCTTGCATTCCTCGAATGTGCTCCATCAGAGTCTATTATCCATTTGATATACCACTACATTCAATTTACTAATGTTGCATCTGTACTCAGACTTGACGTGGATCTGTAATTTTGGGAGTATCTTTATCAGGTTTCAATTTTATGGTTGTGTTAACTTCCAAAAATGATTTGGAGAGTTTTGCTGTGTGAAATTGGACAAGACATGTAATTTCTCTGTGCTGGCCCTTTCTCTGCAGAAGAGGATAACAACACTTACCTTGAAGAGTGAACAAGGCACCTGACTGTGCATGCGGCACACAAGGCATGCTCCGTGTGAGCTGCGTGCGTCTGTCAGTGGTGAGTGCGTTCTTCGCTTGTCCACTGCAGGTGCTGGACTCTCAGAGAGGGCACCTTTGAGCCTTGGTCACGGTGTGCAATCTGGTAACTGGACTTTCCTGCTAAGGTGACGTGAGCGTTTGCAGCAAGACCCGCATCATCCATGAAGTTGGTACTGCAGCTATAATGAATCCCCGGCCTTCTGCCCCTCTCTGCCTCTCCCCTCTCTCGCTCTCATAAATATTGCAGAACAAAATAAAGTGGTGCCATGTGTCTTAGTACCATGTGACTCAGGAATTTAGACCTGAAGAGACCCCTGAGGTCCATCCCGGGCCTGCTTGAGGCTTTCTCCATTTAACCTTTAAAATTATTGGAGGTCAAAAAGCAGCAAATAATGGAGTCTGAATGCAAATTCATTTAGTCACCAACCACACTGTTGATAAGGAATAAATGTCCACTCGAAGTGGCAGTGTTGTTAGTGTTTACACAGGGGCCTCGGTTGTCTCCACAGTGCTCCACCAGAAACCCCGCAGCCTTGCATCGGGGTCACTTGTCCTGCCAGGCATTACTCTTTCCCCTAATGGCTGAATTCCAAGATCTTACTGGCCATTTGCTCTAACCATTTACCTAGTCACTAACTCTCTAGGCCCGTTGGGGGGCAACTCCGGGGATGGGCAGCTCGCTACCCTCTGGAGCAGGCACCTCTCCTTTGGGCTCCCTGAATTACAGCTGTGCCTGCGCTGGAGGTCTCCCTTCTGGACAGTTCCATAACGATTCAGTCCTCTCCCTCATCTGTTTCCAAGCACAGTACTACACCGTGTTACTCACTGAGTGGCTGATGAATGACACAGAAACACTGTGGGAAAGCCAGGAAGTGAGGCCGGAGGTAGCTTATGGAATCTGTTCCATCGATCCACATTCATCTCAAGCTAACAGTTCCTAAAACCGACCAACCCGAACCCAAGCGAATGCCCCTTCTGTCTCCTTCCCCAGCACCATACAGAGTAACAATTTCTGAAGCAAGTCCTTTTGCTAGAAGAGATTTTCAAAATGTAGCCCCCAGACCAGCATCATCCATGTCACTGGGTAACTTCCTTCATATGGCAGCAAATTCCTAGGCCTCGCCTCACACTAGCTCAGAAACTCTGGGGGTGGCACCCAGCCGCTGCATTTTTGCAGATCGGGTGGCCCAGGTGATTCTGAGGCAGGCTGAAGTTTGAGAGCCACCATGCTGGAAGACAGTCTCTGTGAGCCTGACTCCACCCACCCCGTAGCCACTTGCCCTCCTTCCTAGTGGATGGGCACAGCAGGTACAGGCAGTGGAGGTCACTTTGTGATGTGTGATTTGTCATTAGAAAGCCAGGCCCAGACCACACAGGGAGGTCCTGGGAGCCTGTCTCCTCCATGAAGCTTCCTCTTTCGCTACCTGTTTGTACCATGTTGTTTCTTTATCCAATGATCTGCAACTCAAAACACTTATTAGACCTCTAGTATGTGCTCATGCATATGGCCCCGAAGGACAGAGGTACAAGACGCTGTGCTCCAGACGCTCACAGTCCAGCGAGGCCTTGCTCCTGCACATGAAGGGAGCCTGGAGATAGATGGATGCTGGAGCAGACGCAGCAGAGAGGCCCACACAGAAGGGGCCGGCAGCCCCACAGGAAGGAGTCCTTGTGCTGTGTGTGGGAGACAGGCACCCTGTCATCGTGGACAGAGGGGGCAAGGACATCCGGGCACCAGAGCACACCTGCCCAGCATGGCACAGGGACAGGGAGGAGCTCACCAAAACCAGAGCAGAGCAGGGGTGAGGTCAGTGGAAGGGCCTAATGGAAGATGGCTGGGCGAGACTTGGTCCTGGAGATGAGGAGGCTGAGGAGGATTCGACTCAGAGGAGCGACTTAACCAGACTAGCACGTGAGAAGACTGCTGGGCAGAAGACTTACAAGCAAAACAATGAAGAACTGAAACAATGATGGAGAAGACAAGGGGAAAGGAATTAAAGAGAAAGAAGTGGGTGGAAGGCATGTACAAGCAAGCTAGGAGGAGCCCAGAAAGCCTGCCGGCGCTCCCCAGGCCATGCACGATCACCTCAAGGGCATGAACCTCACACCACCCAGCGCACCTCATCACATCACCTCGCCATACCCCACCTCCCTCAGGCCTCCTGCCTGCTTTCTCTTTTAGCTCTCAGTTTTCCCCCCACCTGGGAGCCTCTGAGCCTCGGCACAAGCTCTCTGCCTGACAAATGTCTAGTCATCTTTCAGATCTTAGATCTAAAATCCTTCCCCAGGCCTTCCAATCAAAATCAGGACCCTCGGCTTCTACCTCACTAGGACTAGCCGCGCAGCAGGACGCGCCTCCCCTACTGGCAGCCTGCGTGGCAGGTCCTGGGTGTTTCCCAATGACCAGCATGAGGCCTGACTCGCCACAGGCTTTTGATGTCTGCTAAAGGAAGCAAAAATGGCACCTCAATTCCTGACTTGGGAAACTGGAGAGAGGGACATGGGAGAAAATATCTGTTGAAGAAAGGAAGAGAATGAGATCTGTCCAGGGCTCACTGTCTTCCCAGAGTTTGGAAAAGAAGTGTGGATTTGGGAGCTGGTGGGGCAGCCATGTAGACCATGGGTGTGGGGAGGTCCCAAGACAAGCTGTAGAGTGAAAAGAGGAGTATGGGCCTGGGACAGAACTCAGGCAATGCCAGCACCCTAAGGGACACGTGGAGAAAGACATGGATTTCCTTTTTCAGTTTTTAAGGAAGACTCACAGGAAAATGAGCAACACAAGCCAAAGGAGTGGAGCTCTTAACAGCAGCAGCAGCCACAACAACCCTCCCAGCATGGCTCCTACGCACAGCTCCTGGGGCTGCTCATAGGCCAGTACCGCAGCCTGCACCCCCACCCCAACTCCTTTCTTGTAGTTCCAGACTTTGAACCCAGGATGGAGCATGTGCTGCTGGGCAAGTGTTCTTCGCTTAGTTATGCCCCCGGCCCTCTTGTCTTATTCTGAGACAAAGTCTTGCTGTGTTGCTCAGGCTGATCCTCCTTTCTTGCTGGGCAGAATGGTGGCTAGCAGCAGCACACTGGGCTCCCGCTGTACAGGTGAGTAGACTGGAGCGTGGGGCAGAGCCCTGACAGTGCCAGCAGCCTAGAAGGGATGGGTGTGGGGGGCTGCGGGAAGACCACTGAACGTAGCAACCAAGCAGTCATCTTAGCAAGAAGAGACTCCAAATCCGCATGCAGGACCAGACAGGACTGCAGCGGGAAGGAGGCCCTGGATGGCAGGAAGCAGTGGGAGGCCTCGAGATCTGCCTTCCGGTGGGGCATAAAGGAAGCCAGTGAGTGCGGCAGCCCCCCGGCTTGAGGGAGGCTGGAGTGGGCCTGTGGGCAGGGCTACAGGCAGAAGGGAAGGCAGCAGGAACGGGGCAGTGTGCAAGCCGTTAGAGACAAGCCACCAGAGCAGAGACCACCCGAAACAAAGCTTCCACTCCCAGGATGGAGTCTTCTGAAAGAATGACCTCATTACAGAGGTAAGGGACAGTGTCCAGAGTTCCAAGATGTAGTTGGGTGAACTGCATCAGGATCAGCCTGCCACGTTTCATTGGACAGAAATGCTTTAGAAATCCTGCTTGGAAAGCTGGGAAAACTATCTTCTGTCACTCCAAACACCCCAGGCCATCTTCCGAGGCATTCAGACACATGGCCTGCTCACAAGGTCTCACACGTGGCAGGATGCTCAGGGACAGCCGTCTCACAACGAGTACACGGCACTGATGGAGGGCCCCTCGCTTCCACTTTGCACCGGAACCCGCAAATCATGCAGCTGGGCCTGAAGACCTGGTGGGCTGGGTGTGGAGAGCTGAGACTAAGTCACTCCAACTGATAGAGGGAGACGCATCCAGGTGAGCCCGCATTCCTGGCAGCCTCAGGTCAGGGATGCAATTCCCTTTGAGACACCCTTAGAAGCCTAGCTAGAGAGCTTAGCAGTCACTACTCAGGGGCCACCGACTGCCCCAGCCCTGTATCCAGTCAGCCCAGCCCTTGGAAAAGACCTGCATGGACACACAGGTGGGTTCCATCTAAACTGCCTGAGTTTGGGCCGGGGAGATGGCATAGTAGAATAAGCACTTCCCAAGGGCCTGAGTTCAATCCCAGGTTCTGCACAAAAAAAAAAAAAAAAAAAAAAAAAAAAAAAAAAGAATAGGGGCTGGAGAGATGGCTCAGTGGTCTAAAGCACCTACTTGAAACAAGCTTGGCAAAGCACAGGGACCGCGGTTCAATCCCCAGTACCACATGCCAGCCAGCCCCGCCCCCTGGTGGGCTGAGCTGGCCACACACACAATAAATAAATGTAATAAATAAATAATTAAAAAAAAAAGAAAAGAATAAAAGGTCCCTAAAGTGCTTGAGTTCAGGCTGTGGCTGTGCTGCGGCTGTGGGGGTGGTCTTGGGCAAGCTGCTGCGCCTCTGTGTGCCTCGCCAACCTCTGGAAGCCTGGGCTCACCACACCAGCCCACCTATCTCACCATACTTAAGACAGGGCCCGGCTCAGGGGAAGAGTTAGTCATCACCTGCTGTCAACATCACCATGCCCACAAAGAGGCTCAGCAGAGAGAATAAACCCCAAAGGGAGGAGGGGACCTGGTCCTGTTCCTCCTAAGTCTAGGGCAGTGACAGTGCAGGGGAAAGAAGATGGGGGAAATATATTCCGAAAATAAAGTACTGGAGCCATCTGCTCTCCTTTATCATGTCAGCAATCTCACTCTGGAAATATCTGTCGTGTGGAATCAGACTGAGCCCCAGGACTGCTGAAGCATGCAGGGCGGCCGGGTCCCATCTTCCCGCTGCTTCCCCAGGGTGCACTGCTTTGCGTCACTGTACCTCGGAGGCCCTGGCCCCAGGGACCAGTCAGCCCTGCCTCCACACAGCCTAAGGTCCTTCCTTTCACCTTGGCAAGCAAGCACCTGGATTTTGTGTTCCTGGCACGGTGCAGGCGGAGAGCAACGGCTGTGACAATAAAGGAGGCCCAGCTTGCCTCCCTCTCTCCTTCCCCCTGGGGCGGATCCATCTGTCAAGCTGCAGAAATAGCGGTTGCCCACATCCCAGTGCAGAGCTGGATTCTCTGCAGGACCTCCTGGTTGGAGTCACTAATGCCCTCGGGTGTTGCCCCCAGAATATTTACCCATGCACAACCCCTGGCCCCCTTCATCCCGCCCCAGTCCCAGTCTGGGGTGCGGAGGGTGGGGCGGGGGAGGGGGGCCTCGGGCAGTTTGTGTGAACAAAGCCGGCTGCCGCAGATAGCAGACTCCTTCCTGCCGAGGAAAGCGGCCGCCTTCCCCACTGGTAACTTAATGACTCTGGCCCATTTTCATCAGCCCAACTCGGAGCACGCAGTGGGTATCTGAGCCAGTGGCTTCCCAGACGGAAAGCAGCAGCGGAGAGCAATTTCGGGATGAGCATCCAAGACAAAGCACAGGCCCTGAGCGACACGGGAGGCAACACTGGCTGTGGTTCCCTCCCAGCTCTGTCCCATGGCACCAGGGGCCACAGGCCCCCTCTCCCCACAGGCCAACTCCCACACGGGGATGCCAAAAAGCCGCTTCAGTCCTCTGTAGGCTCTGCACCCACGGAAGAGCCGGGAGCTACGTGCCAGCAGCCCCTGAGGCTCAGGTCCTGTTTCACAGAGGAGGAAACTGAGTCCCAGGGAGCTTAAACAATTCCCCAGATGACAGAGTCAGGAGTGGAACCCTGACACACACGCTGATGACATGCCACATAGCCTCTGCCTGTCCAGCCCCCGGGGTCTGGGGCTGACCCTAGTCCTCCACTTCTGGTGGCACTTGGCCATGAGGAGCCTGTGGCCAGCGGAGACAGGAGCCATCCTGCCCAGCTCTGCCCCACCCTACCTGGCTCTGCCCTGCAGGGGCTGGTGCTGCCACAGCTGCCCCTACTCCAAGACTCTGGGGACCTGTGTCCCCCTTCCTGCAGGCTGAGGAGGGCCAGGGCTTCCTCCCCTCCCCATCACTGCCTCTGCCTGTGTCTCCATAATCATTCTGTCATCAGATTACATTCCGTTCAGCCCCTCTGAGCAGAACCCAATATCCTACAGGCCCCACAAACACCACTTTGTCAAGAGAATCACCCGCCACCAGACTGGCTCACATGAGCCTGGGGCTCCCCACACCCTCCTGTCATCCCTCCTCTCTGCAGTGCTACCTGGGAGTGGCAGGGATACCTACAAGCGGTTCCTTCAGTAGGGAGCAGCTGACTCTCAGGTACAAACTCACATGGGGACAAAACCCAGGAGAGACTGCAACTGCTACTGGCTCAGACTTGCGCGCTCCACATGGGGTTGTTAATGCCTATGACCACTTTCAAGTAGGTGCTTTAGACCACTGAGCCATCTCTCCAGCCCCCTATGACCACTTTCAATGGCTGGGCTCTTCTCTAGAGCTAGTGACGGCTCCACAGAGCTGAAGTGAAAGAAAGCCATAGCTGTAAAATTGGCCTCGGCCCTGCAGTGTCTAGACCTGCTCCTGGTTAAATGACAAATGCCAGTCTTGGGCAAGTCCAGGGGTCCTGCCCCCATTTGGCTTTCCCTCCCTTTCCCTCAAAGCCTGGGTGACAGTCAAGTAGGTGGCCTTCTAGAGACCCAGGGCTGCACCCGCGGACAAATCCCTTCCAGCCTTGGTTTCCTCGTCTGTGAAACGTAGCAGGTGACTCTGTGCCCTCCATTCCAGTAACTCAGAGTCATTTTCTCTGGTCCTTGGAGGACTGTGTGCCTTCTGAAACTGCCACTCCTTCAACTGGGATTGGCGAAGATGTGGTCACCCAAGGTGGACCCAAAGATCTGCCCAAGGAGGGGCTGCCAAGCCCACCTGCCCGCTCACCCCGCTCAGCCTGCAGCTGCCTTCCTGTGGCGTCATTTCTCCTTTAAGGTCACTCCTGATGCTTATTTTAAACTGAACCTTCTGGACAGACTCACAGGAGGCTAGAGCAGGGAGTGTCGTGTGACATCCTGAAGTTTCATAGCCACATTCCGGGAGGCCTGACATTGACCCTTGCACTAGAAGTGATACAAAACCTAAGACCTTCCCAAGTCCCCGTAGCCAGTAAGGCCCCATGAAAGGAGGACGTTTGGCTTATTTTAGAAATTTATTTTACCGGAATGTGACTTCCAATTAAAAATGGGAATAAAGATATGCAAGAAGCCCTTCCTTCCAAAACACTATATAATCTGATTCTGTGTTCTCGGTAGAGATGCAGGAACCCCCAGAACCTAAGCATCAAGCACATTGGTGGGGTGATTTTCTTTCTTGCTGTGAGTAAACAAATTCTCACCAGCTCTGGTGGGGACAGCCTTCCTGGGTCACCTGATTTATTTGCTATGTGACCTTGGACAAGAGACTCAGTCACCCCAAGCCTGCTTCCCTGTCTGGGAGGTGGAGACAGTAACTGTTCCTACACAACATGAGGACCTCCGTGAAGACCCCGGCACACCGTGCACGTTCGGTGAACACTGGCTACTCTGGCTAGCTATTTAACTTCATCAAACTGGCTCCCTAGAACCTCACAACTCCAAGCGCTGGTGCACAGAACACAACCGGAGATGGAGGTCTGATTTGGAATGAAGGTAAAAATATTTACTGAGTTTGGCTGGACACAACTATAACTTCGCTCTGAGAGGCTGAAGCAGGAGGGTGGTAAGTTAGAGCCCAGCCTGGATGATGTGGCAATACCCTGTTGCAAAATTGGGGAAAAAAAAAATAGCAAGGGATGGGGTGTAACTCAATGTGAAGGCCCTAGGTTAATATTTAGTACTGGGAAAAAAAATAATCGTAACTGAGAATATCTAGGCACCAGGCACTGAAACTGTTCCATACACCGTCTCTTCGCTACAACGTTCATGTCCTTGTCCTCACTTGACAAGGAAACCAAGGCCCGAGAGGTTTGGCGATGTGCCCAAGTCACGGCAAAGCCTCGAACCCTGGGCTCCTAAGGCCAGGGCCACCCTCTCCCAACAAGCACCCCTTGCACAGCATCATCCTCAACGATTCTGAGGAGCCTTCCACTAGGGTGTGATTAGCTAACTATAGTCTTTCCTAACTTGCGATTTTTAAAAAAAGCTTGAAAAATAAACACAACTGCCAACACTTATGGGAAAGAAAACAGAAAAGCGTCAAGCACCAGAGCCACTGGACCATGGCATGTGGCAGCCCTCACCCCGGGCGTCCTGTGGATTCCTCTCAGTGGAGACCGCCACACACCTGCCCCGCCTGGGTGACCACTGACACCGCGCTGTCTCACACACAAGGCGGGCTTTACCTGTGAGGCCATCCGGTGACTCCTCGGCCCTCACCTGAGGGAGCCCCTACCACCCGCATCCTCAGGATCCTCGGTTCTTTCCACAAAATGAATGTCCCTTAGCATCTGTTAGTCTGGCCCGCCTGGATGTCCCGCCATTTTCACAAACCCTCATGTCAAGATTGTAGCACTCCACCAATATTACCTCCTCTGTTCTCCCTTTTTCTTTCCTCTTCATTCCTTGCTTCATTCTTTCTTTCTTGTCCGGGGGGTTAACGCTTCAGCAGCATATATACTAAAGTCAAAACTAGGGCCTTCACAGTGAATCCTGTCCCCAGCCCTTTCTATTTCTCACTAAGTCACCAAGCTGCACAGGCTGGGCTTAGGCCTTTGATCCTCTTGCCTCAGCCTCCCAGAGGGCTGGCGTTGCAGGCGTGCACCACACGCAGCTACTTCCCCTTTAGAATATTCCGAGGAAGGCTCTCTGTGTCTGCACTATGAGCCATGGCCGCCACCGCCTCCGGCGCCCACACCCAGCCTGTGTCCTAGCACGTACCATGGGATTTTCTTTCTCACAGCCTTCCTTGTTCAGCTGTCCATTTGTTCCTGCCGTCACCACCATCCAGACTTCCATCCTAGAGCTGACTGGAAAAGGTTCTTCCCACTCCCTAGGTTCTAGGCTGTCTTCCCTGAACACCTAATCCCTCGAATGACTGTCTGGGCATGACTCCAGGACCGACATGCGTCACCTCTGACTGACTCGGCCTGGTGTCTCCTTAGTCGAGCCGCCCCAACTCACTGCTTTGGCCAAGGCATCCATCTTTAGTCCTGGCACGAACAGCCCATGTTCCCTTCTCCTGTTGTTCATCCACACATCAAGAGACTGCAGGGCGGGCTGGGCTGGGGTATCAGTGGCCAGTGACACGGTCCCTATTAAGAGGTACTCTGGGCAGCTCGAGAAAATGAGAAGACAAATTGCTATGGTGCCATGTGAAAGGGGCCTGGTGGAAAAGTGCACATGGTGCCCACAGGTCCCAGCGAACATGAGTAGCTGGTATATGTTGGCAGTGGGGAAAAGACGGACAGCTGGGACCGATTTCTACTCCCCCACTCACTGTGTGACCCCAAGAAAGTTAATTAATTCCTCTTCTCCCCAGCCTCCCTCTCTGCAAGATGGAGATGACCACATCTGCAAGCCTGGAGGAGCTAACACAAATGAAGCCCATAGAACACCCCGGGACTGCAGCATAAGTCAGCAAACGTCAGCCACAGCCACCATTCCCTCATCTCCCACCCCTGCAGGCATCCCCGCAGCCTGGCAATCAGCTCTACCTGCGGTCGGAGGGGGATCTTCTTGGCCCCCAGGGAGCACCCTTGAGCACAGGGCCCCGTACCACTCCTGCCCAGATCCCATGGCATTCACTGCCTGCTCAATTAAATACCACCTGGCCAGGTGTCAACCCAGCTCCGGAGTGACAGAAGACTGAGCCATCCAAACATATTGGAAAAGAGGCACTCAGCAAAAGATGAAAGTAGGAGAAGTGGCATAAGGCCCCCAGCCAGCAGCCATCCCCACTGCATAGCCACGGAAGCTGACACCCAGTGGCAAAGGCTGTTCTGGAAATCCCAGGCAGAAGTGCAGAGCCATAGCAGGCCCGGAGCCGTCCTCCACCCCTGTGTGCCTTCCTCTTGCCCACACCTACCCCTCCTCCCAGCGCTTGCACCAGCCCCTTCGACCTCACCATTCTGCTTCTTGGAAATAGCGTGGCACTGTGCAAAGACATGGCTCCGGTATTGTCAGAAGGAAGCCAACTCTTCAAGTAAGATGAGCAAAATTTAAATTCCCTGAACATTTAACAAGTAGAGAACCAATTGCACAAACTGGGACAGGGCCATAAACTGTGGCATGTCCACCCTGTGGAATACGTCCAGGCCCTAAAAGTGATGTCACCAAGACGCATGTGTTGATAGGGAAAGATATTTCTCATGTATAACAGAATATACTGGAAGAGGGAGGAGGAAGAGAAGGAAGGAAGACTAGAAGAGTGTACAACAGCCATGACACAAGTTCTATGGGAGGAGCAAGATCATGGGTGAGTTTCTGAGTCCCTTTTTGCCTATCTGTAGCTTCTGCTCTTTGTGTATGAACAAATACTATTTCCACAGGGAAAAGAGCTGAGGGCCTCCTAGGGGTGTAGCTCTGCAACCCCTGGCTGATTCTCTAGTGCCACAAAAAATAAAAATTTTAGAACTATAAAGCACCTCCACACATGTTCCAAGCCACACTCTTCTGGGTCATCCACACCTTCATAGGAGTTCTTTGTCAGAAGATGTGCGTCAAGTAACAGCAAGCAGGAGCAAGGTCCCAACAGGATGAGGAGACAGTAAACTTGGAGAGGCACACCCGGAGAGGCTGCCCGCAGCAGTGTCTTGCAGGGGAGTGGGCCGGCCGAGGGCCCTAGAGGGCAGGGCTGACGGGCAGGGAAGAAGAGGGACGGAGGCTGCGGGCAGGCTGACGGCAGCGAGGAAAGGCCACATCTTCTCCGGCCCTGCTCGGGCCTGCTGCGCAGGGACACCTACCCATCCCAATAGCCCAAGCTTCAAGGTGACAAGCGCACTCTGTCTTCAGGGATCAAGCCCGTGCCACAGGCCTCACGCCACAAATCAAGTTTCAGGGGCTTGGCGCCTCCCCCACCCTCGCCCTCTTCACCTCACCCCAACCGCGGCCCTGCAGGATAACACGGCAGAGACAGCTGAGTGATGAGCCTGCTCCCCTCTGGTGACAAGGACAGCGAGCTTGAAGGCCGCATTATTAGCTTTTCCTCGGCAGTCTGACACTCAAGGCACATGAGCCTCAGAGACTGGGGGCCTCAGCGCCCTCCAGAAAACATTTTTAATAAGACTGAAATTGTCCTCTGGTCCTCTCTACTGCGCTCATGTGTGGGTGAACTAGAGCGCTTCGCACAGGGTGGAGGTCGAGCAGGTTCCGGGGCCGCCAGGGCTCCGGTGGGCTCAGCCCTCCCACCAATGCACCCACCCCATAGCTCCTCGGGCCCCCGGCCCACGTCCCGTGGCAGCCACAGCCTCTTGCTAACTCTGCTCCTTGGACCGTCCCGTCTGCCAGGCAGGCTGCTGCTGCCTGGGAGGAAGGCGACCGCAGTGCAAATCAGGGAGGCCCCCGAGCCCCAAGAAACACTGCCACACCCTACGCTGGCACTGTCCCCAAGAGGTAGCTGTGGCCCCACTGGGTTTCTAAAGGAAAACAACTGTGGCATGGTCATGTTCTCAGTCACAGGCCGTGAATCAAAAATACACTTCTGTGGCGTGGGTGTGACAGGGAGCAGAGGCAGCGCTAGCCCTGAGGTGGGGACCCGCCTCCTGATGCGTGAATACCGGACATGACACAGAGGTGAGTCGGGTCCCAGGAGGGCCTGTCATGTCTGTTTGGCTTTTGCCACTAATTCACCCTGATGCCCTAGTTAGGGAAGGGATGGGTGATTCTAATAGACTTAAATTTTTTGCTGTTGTTGTTATTGGTACAGGGTCTCGATATGCAGTTCAGACTTGTAGTGATCCTCCCGGCTCAGCCTCCCCAGAGCTGGGATTACAGGCACATGCCACCACACCCAATTTCGGTGGCCAGCTCAGTGGGCACATGTGGTACTGGAGATCAAACTCAGGACCTTGCACTTGCCAGGCAGGTGCTGAGACCACTGAGCTATCTATCTCCCCAGCCCAATAGACTAAGAGGCTCAAAATTTAAAATTCGTTCTAGTCCACTTGTGTGATAATTACCACCTGCTCAAGCTCCCCAAACTGACACTTAGAAGGTATGTCACCAGTGGACAGGGCTTCCCCTAATAAATAAGGTGTTTGTGCTCACTAATTAATTTTTAAAACATGTTTCGCTCAGCCCTTAGGAGAACTCCAGGATAGGAGGGCACACTGAACCAGTGGTTTGTCTGCGACATGATCTAGGGTGTGTGGGCTCCAGAGCTGTGGAAACTGGGATTGACATCCCAGAGTTAGCGGTAACCAGCCGTGTGACTGCAGACTAGTGCCCTCGGCTCTGAGTCCTCGGCTCCACAGTGAAATGAAGTTCACTGTCCCCCATGTACAAGATTAGTGTGGATGTTTACAGGAACAATCTAGGCAGAATGCTAAGCAAAGCCCTCTGCACAGAGTATGCGCCCATTGATAGAAGTTGTTGCTATTGTTCAGAAAATAACTAGAGGGTGAAAACAGCTCCCACTGTATCCAGCAGAGGCGTAGACGCTTCTGTGCTCCTCCCTGAGTTCCAGGGCATGAAGACACAGTGTTCTCCCTGAGGAGCACCCCAAGACCACCATAGTCTTCCATCATGTTCCTTGAGGGACGAAGATGGAAAGTGGGCCTCTCAGAGGAGTTGGCCTGGAGCTGCCCACAGAGCTGCAACTCGGGGCTGCAGAGGTAGAAAGAGGAGAGGCAAGCTCTGCCAGGGTGTCTGCAGCCTCCCCAAGCCCAGAGGCTCGGGTTCCTTCCACAGGCCTGTCCCTACTCATCATCCCAGCTGGGAAATAGGTTAACAATGCTCCCAGGATGTCAAGCTGCTGAATAAATTCAAATCAAGCACAGGATTGCTGACTTTCATATTAGAAGGCCAAGTTCTACAGTTGTTCAAAGAACGAGTGAAGAAGGACCCCAAAGAGCCCAACTGAAGCCATGATGCAAGCCAGAAACAAAAGCTGCCACAAGCATCAAGAACTCCCAGGCAAAAAGCAGAAGATGACAAAGGGGCTGGCCAGGGACTGGCCAAGCGCTGTCATGTCCTCAAACGCCAGGACAGGTAAGGATTCTCCACGGGGCACTCAGAGATGCAGGCCCCCTGGCTGTCCTCCTGGGATCTGGATGCCAGGCCGAGGACTCCGCACTAGCCCAGTGCCTGGGTTATCCCTGGGCAAGCGATCCAGGTCCACAGTTTGACGACACCAGCAGCCCTTCCCCCAAACTCCTGTTCAGTAGCTTTGTCTTGTGAGTAATGAACACTGTTTCCTGAGGTAAGAGACTGTGAGAAAGAAGCAGAACTTCAATTCTTTAGCTTGGAAATTTGCAAGGTAATTAATAAGAGATTGGTCACTTGCTGGAAAAGTGTTCACGCACACACTACAGAATAAGTAAAAAAAATTGCATTCAGATGATTTAACATTTCTGAGATGGAATAAATTCAATGGCTGAGTGAAAGGCAAGAAGCAAACTATCACCCGGGGTTAGCAGCTACCACCCATGGTGAAAGAAAGCTTGGGCCACTGACACAACCGGAAGGCACACCCAAGAACTCATTCCAGAAAGAGTTAAAGACAGTCCCATCTGAACAATGGCTCCTCCTAACTCCACACCAACCCAGAGAAAGGCGCTGGCGTCCAAGGTGACCTAATATTTTCATAAATAACTCTAAAGAGGGAGTGGGAATTATGCCAACCAAACCACAGATGACACAAAAATGGCAGGGACAGCAAATCTGTGGAGAATGGCATTTAACTACTGGGCAATGTCTTTAAATTGGCCTTTATTGAATCTTGTATATTGAAGTAACACTTTATTGTATCTATTTATCGAGACCTAGTAGGGCCAAAGGCAGAGTGATTTGGAGGAAGAGGGACAACTGAAAGCGTGCAGAAGTGGGAAAGCAAGCCCCTGGGGCACCTGGGGCACCTGGGGCACCTGGCACTGGTGCGGGTGGGGCGCAGTGCACTGCGCTGAGCTGGGGCGTGACCTGCGCTGGAAAGCGTTTGCTGCTCCGGGCCGCAGGCCTTGATGCTGCTTCAACGGGAGGGCTCTGCCTAACCCAGACCCTAAAGGGAACTCAGAGATTATGGGGCTGGGCCTAGGCCAACGGAGACTCCGAGGACTAGCTCACGAAATGCCGAATGTGCCTATAATTGGACAAAGACCCACAAAAGACAGGGGGACCTTTAGAAAAGAACATTTGAGGCCTCTGTGGAGGAGAAACAATCATACAAAGCACAGCTGGAGCCATGGGGGGAGGGGACAGGGCAGCTCATGGTAACACCATCCCTGGGGACAGTGGAGAAGGCGACCAGACACCTCTCTACTCAGGATGCATTAGAGATTATTAAAAGCATCCCTTTCCCACTCGAGGGGTGGGGGTGGGGCTCGCGACCTCTCCAAAGGTCACTTCTATCCCAAAGGACCCCATGTCTGAAGGGCACCAGATAAAAATAAAGTCTATTAATCACTGCACTGCCACACAACGTCCTACGAGCCAGAGAGGAGAAGGGCAGCCTGCAGCGGGCCTCGCTCTGCCGAGGGAGGAAGAGGGAGGCTGAGTGCGTGCGTAGGTGCGTGCGTGTGCGCATGCGGGCAGAGGCAAGGGGCAGCCCCAAAGGCTCGGGAAGACAGCTGTCGGCTTCACGAGCGGCCTCTGCAGCATGCCAGGGGACCGGGCAGGTAGAGGAGATTGGGGCAGAGGGGATGGAGCAGCACACAGCACCGAGGGCCCGAGCTGGGGGGGGGGGTCAGGAAGGCGCACATGAAGACAACACCCAGGGAGGCAGATCGGAGACAAAGGCGGGAAGAGAGAGACCACGGGCAGGGAGGGGCAAGAGCGAGGGAGGGAGGGCACACAGCTGCGGGGGAACTAAGGGGCCTTTGACTGGCTAGGAATCCAGCCGAAGGCATGGAGCCGGCCCTGCCACCGAAGACAGCAGCAAATCACATACACATGAAAGCTCTTGAGAAGAGGACTGGCGCAGCAATCCTCAGGTGCAAAACTGCTGTTGGCATTTTTTCTTTCTTTCTTTCTTCTTTTTTTTTTTTTTTTTTTTGTATTTTAGTAAGAGTCTACAGGTCTCACTATGTACACCAGACTCGTAGTGATCCTTCTGTTTTCAGCCTCCAAAGTGCTGGGATTACAGGAGCGTGCCAACACGCCCAGCCCAGTCTCAATCGCTGTCTCAGTGCACCCGGGGATGGGGCTGGCATGGCATGCCTGGGATCAAACCAAGGCCGCTGCATCTGCCTAAGTGGGTGCTTTAATCCGGCCTAGCCCACCGCTGAGAGCAGTGTCCCAAGGGCTTGCACTCCTTGGTGGTCTCCATGGCAGAACCAATCGGAATCCCATCCAGGGCCCAGGGCCCAGGCCAAGCAGGCATCTCCTGGCATTGCCCCAAAGCACCTGGCCCCGTCCCCTGCTCCCTCCTGGTCCTGGAGATGTTACCTGCAGGGGTCGCCTCAGGAATGCCATCTGCATGGTGCAATGAGCCACCAAATGAGGGAAAGGAAGTCAGGAAGGGAAGATCGTCAGGAGAAGGTCTTGGGGCACCCTTGCCATGGGACGAGCCAACACCACCGGATGTAGTAAAAAGTTAACCAGGGTAAGGATCTCAAAGCCGCCACCCAGGTGCTGGCAACTGGAAAGGCAAAGGCCTTGCCTGCTGTCACTGCAGTCCTGCCTCCTGCTGCTGGAGGTCCAGCTGGGCCAGGACTCCCGGCCACTCCTGTCCCTCGGCCCACCCTAGCGCTATCTGCAGACTCCAGCCAGAAGCCAGGCAGCCAGATGTCTTGGAAGCAAGCAAGAAAGCCTGGAGACGATGGAGGGCCATTTATCAAAGGAAGTCATTGTCACAGAAAGATTCATAACCTGCCCTACCTAGGACAGGAGAGAGAGCGAGAGGAAATTAAAGGGAAACAAATGGAGAGCCACAGGAGTGAGCACCTCTGTTGGACAGTCTTGAGTTACGCTTTTGTTTGTAACTCTCTGAAGTAGGAGAAGACCTAGAGAATGAATCTTCAAACGAGACGGGGACAGTGAAGGAGAGAAGCCAGGGAGAGCCAGGGCGGCGGCCCTGCCAGGCAGGAGCACAAACCCAGAGAGGAGCTTCCCGACAGGCTCCCCTCCATGCACACAGCCCTGCTGCAGCGGCAGCAGGAGCAGGAGTGACCCCCAGTGGAGGTGCGGGCAGGCAAGCCAGGGTACAAGCTGGGAGCTGGTGGGCTGGCAACCAGCAAGCAGGGAAGGACAGGATGGAGGGGCCCGTACTTACTGTCGCAGACGTAAGGTTTGTCGTGATCTTCCTGAGAGGCGGCGTCGTGCCTCCTCCTGCCACCTGCAGAGCCACGAGCCTGGGGAGACATTTGGGTTTGGGGATGTTTGTTATGACGGTCATTCCTACAGGCCCTCAGCAAGCAGCCCACACAGCCCTATCCACTTTCCTTGCATCTCTGCATGCCATCTAAGGCACCGCCCTTGAACCAACACCAGGCCCATTTTACAGGTGAGGAAACTGAAGCCCAAGGAGGTAGGTGGCCAGCCCAAATCATTCAGCTTCTCACCTGGGCCCTTCTCATTAAGTCGTCAAAACAGCCCCCAAAAGAAGGCAGTGCTATGGTCTCCATTTCACAGGTTAGGAAACTAAGGCAAAAGGAGGTCCAAAATCTTGGGCAATGTCATTCAGCCTCTAAGTGCAAAGCCAGGGCACAACTCAGGGCAATAGTGCTGGACACTCAAGTCTAGCCATACGTGGTGCTGCACGCCTATAATCCCCACGACCTGGGAGGCTGAGGCATGAACAGCAAAGATCGAGCCCAGCCTGGGCAACTGGGTGACTCTGCAAGACCCTACCTCAAAATCAGAAGTTTGAGAAAAGGGCCTGGGGCTGTAGCTCAGCCCCCAATACTGCAAAAGAGAACAAGGGTGTCTGTATGTCTCCCAAGCCCACAACCTAAGTCCTCCTCCCCCAACTCTGTTGATAGCACGGACGTCAATTCTGCCCTTCCTGCTGATCAACTGATCCTTTTAGAAGCAAGTCCTGGCAAGGCAGGAGATTCAGTGGCAACTGTCAGCCCAGGTTCCTAGGCTATAGTGCCAACCCCCATAGGTCTCGAGAAGTAGCCAGGCCTGGTCCCCGGCCCCAGGCACAAGAGCAGGCATGGAGAACGCCCCATGCCCCTTCTAGGAGCGCTGGTCTGCTGCCAGCCTGCAGCAGCACCCTTGCCTCTCATGGTCTCCTGGGCCAGCCCCCGTGCCCCACGCTGTGTGCTTCTCCCAGGAAGGGTCAGTGGGGTACAGGGGCAGCAGGGGCTTGGAAGGGGAGTTTAGGACCAAGACACCAGCCAAGAGCTGGCCGGCAGCACCGTGGCCCCAGTGCTCAGGAAGGTTTATTTTTCAAGCCTTCTAAGTTGCACACTGGCCACATATGTGGCTCCCTGGCCTCCTCCAAGTCATAACCAATAGCAGTCAATTGCCAGTCAAGGAAAGGGCCAGCTGGGGATCTTTGGGGAGAGAGAAGGGGGCCTCAGGCGAGGATAAGACATAGCAGCACCCCGGGGTGCCGGGGAAAAGAGGCAGGTCCTGGGCCTGGCCTAGAGAAGTAGTCTTGGGGACTTCACGATGGCAAGGCGTGGGTGCTCCCATGTGTACTCACACACACGTGCACATGCACACACACTTCACTGGAACCTTCATAGTGGAGAGACTTGGAAACCTCTCACACACACACACACACACACACACACACACACACACACACATACTCACAAGAGCATGTACCTCCATGGAGACCACACAGTTGAAAGAGCCGTGTCCCCCAGGCCCGCAGCACTCGCACATCACAAAGCACATGCTTCACAATCCAGCCCACCTGCCACATGGCCATGTTTGCCACTGCCTGAGCGCACCTCCAAAATAAATTAGATGGGGCTGGTGAGATGGCTCAGTGGTCTAAAGCACCTACTTAGAACAAGGTTGGCAAAGCACAGGGACTGCGGTTCAATCCCCAAACACCTGATGCCAGCCAGCCCCGCCCCCTGGTGGGCTGAGCTGGCCACACACACACACACACACACACACACACACACACACATAAATAAATAAATAAATAAAATTTTTAAAAAATAAAAAAGAGTCTCCCTCCTCTGGCTGCACCTCCCCCACCCTGCACACCCACAGGCAGCAGTGCCAACTGCCCCCAGCCCTCATTACTCCGAGTTGACCCCCCAAGAGGGAGCTACAGACACTGGCAGTCACCCACAGCTCTGACAGGCCTCAAGTGCATGAAGCCCAGGATGGTCACCCTTAGCCACCCTCGGCCCCTGCTCGCCCTCTCAAGAAGCTGGGGACAGCCCTGTCACTGCCGTCTCTAAGCAGGTGGAAGCAAGTCAAGCAGAATGATGAGGTTGCAGCAGCCGTGGAGAGGGCTCCATGGGAAGACATATCTCCAGGGAGAGGAGGCAGGCGGTGTCCCCGAGCTGAGGCATGAGGGTTGGGGCGCTGCGAGGACAGCAGGCGAGGGAGGCGCACAGACAGCTGCATTTCATTCCCCACCACAGAGCTGGCCACATGACAGATACATGCTCCCCCATGCCCATGCCTGTTTCCCCAGCTGCAGTACAGGATCATGGCTATCGGGCCTTTGAGGTCACTTGAGTATAGCTTGTCCTGCACCGTTGCCGCCTCCCCCAAGAAGCCCTCTGACCACTGACACCCACTCCTGCCCTCTCCTCTGTTCTCTTCCTCAGCCCTGCTCTGCATCTTCTCACCGCACTTAGCACCGACTGCCACTGTAGTACACATGTGTTGATTTGCTTACTGATTTTCTGTTTGCCCCCAGTGAGGTGGGCAGCCATCTCTTTGGACCAGTATTCTCGGAACCAGGCACAGTACCGGCCAGCCACATAAACAGCCTTGAAACATTTGCTAAATACACAGCGGGCAGGCGGACAGGCAGTGAGCCAGTCACCTTGGGCCTTCTGCAGCCTCTGTATCCCAGTGCTCGTGTGTCTTCCTGCAAAGGCCATCTCAAGCTTTGCGTTTCCTCCCTGCTCAGCACCCTAATCCAGGAGCTCCTTAACTGAGCCCTGCAGAGTCCACAGACCCCGCCAGCTGGGGCTCCAGAGCCACAGTGCCCCAGCCAATCCAGTGGCAGGCTGCCAGGCCACTGAGCAAAAGGGATGGGGCGGAAGTCTATGGCCATTCGTTCCTTCACACATTCTTGCACTGTCACTGTGACGCACTTTCCCACCCAGGGGCAGCCAGCTTGCCCTTGCTCCTTCAATGCCCCCCACCCCAGGCTGAAGGGACAGCTGTGTCTCTGCATTCCTGAGGCTGTGTCGTGGCTAGCCCCTCCCCTGCCCATGCACACCCCATCTATATGCTTCAGCTCTGCTAGCATCTCACTCCTCCAAAGATCTTCCTGTCAAACACAGAAGAGTAAAAAGAACATCACCTTCAAGTCAGACAGACATAAGTTTGCACACCAGCTGTATTAGTCAGTTTTATATTACTAAGACAAAAATGTCCGAGTTGGGCTACTTTATCATAAAGATAGAAGTTAATTTTGGCTCATACTCTGGAGGTGCAAGGTCTGGGGACTGGCAGAGTCTCCAAGTGGCAAAGACAGCGTACATGTGCGTGTGCCTCTTCAGTCTCTCCCTCTTCCACAGCCACCAGGACTCCACCACAGGGCTCCAGCCTCACAATCTTATCAAATGCCAATGACCTCCCAAAGCCCTGTCTCCAAACACCACAGCCAAACTAACTTCCCACCCTCTCGATATTTCACAAAAGGGGTTGAATTTCAAGACATAAAGTCTCAGAGACACTCAGTCCAAGTCTAGCCACACACTCATTGCATGTCTTAGGCAAGCCGCTTCTCTACACTTCAGTGCTGTCCACAAGATGGGCCCAGCGGCACCTGCCCAGCAGGACTGCTGAGACTTACAGCCAAGTGGTGAAGCCGCAGGGGACCACGTCATGTCCACAGGAAGCACCTGACAAAGCATTTTCCCTCCCAGCCCTCACTGGTCTGTCTCGTGCGGACTCTTGTTGCATTTGGTTGGCGCATGTTCAGACGCTTGCCGCTTTCTCCTGGTACCACAGTCTTAGCCTCTTCTCCCCAGTTTAATCCTAACATCCTTGAGGACAAAGATTTTGTCCTTTATAATGAATCCCTAACACTTACCATAGCAATATGCAAAATCTATAGAGCTCATATATATTAGTTCCATTCACTCTCCTGCAATTACCCCATCAGTGAGACCAATTGTGTTACTATTCCTATTTGGCTTTTGGTGAAATAAGTTCTGAGATGGGTCACAGCTTGTCTGGGCAGAGAACCAATACAAGCGAGAGGACCTAGTTTTCCAAACTGTTACAGGAACCTGTGAAGTCGACCCTCACCACTCCCCACCCCCACCTCCTCTCCCATTCGCGTACACTGCTGGCCAAGGTAGCCAAGGTATGCCACATGGCCCTGCCCTCTGGCCACAGCTTATGGGCTGACTTGGAGGAGTCACCTGTTGAGTGAACCGATCCAATTCGACCTCCAAGCTTAGCCAATCAGGCCCAACCTCTGAGGGACTTAGAACTGGGAATCAGTGAGCCTGGTTTAGTACAAGCCACTTGAACTATGAGGATCGTAAATTCAGGAGCCCTGGGGCCATACGCACAGTGCAGCAAGAAAGCAAGCCTATGGAAAGTGGGAGAGGGACGCGTGGGCGAGCAGCAGTCTCCTCGCCTCACCACTCCCTGGCTGCACATCCCTGATGCTTCTTGCCCTTCTTCTTATGGCTTGGCTCTTCCAAGACTGCTCAGATTGGAAGCAGGACCCAGCAGCTTTTCAAATCCTCCCCATTTTGCTCAAGCCGTTGAGTTTCCTGATCGAGCAGGCAGTCTCGAGCCAGGAGCAAGCTCTTCTAGGCCAGTTGTTCTCGAATAGTGGTCCTGGAGTCAGCATCAACACGACTGCATGGTAAACTTCAACGGCCCTGGCTCCCTTTCTCCTGTCCTCGCACAAGGACAAGGCAGAATCTTCCAGAGGCCGTGTGGCATACAGTGGTGTCATCAGTGTTTGTGTGCTCTTAATTTTTTATTTTTCTATTTGAATCTAATATAGCAAACCATTAGTTAATTGAACAGAAAAGTTTCTTTGGGTGGTTCTTAGTAATTTTTAAGACTGTAAGGAATTGCTGAGACCAAAATAACTGAGAATCACTAGTCCACACCCTGCTATGAAGGGTCCTCAGACCAGCCGCTGCAGGGGCTTACTAATTGGGCAGGAGCTCATCCCCACCGCCCAGACCCACAACAGCAGAATCTGCACTGTACTAGCCATCAAGTGCCCTGGCTCCATATCCGACCAACCCCAGGCCCTGCAAGTGTCGGGGAGAGCTTCCACTCTGTCCTGCGCCTACCCGCTGCTCCAAGCCCAGGCCCACCACGTGAGAGAGGCCTTTCCCTGCATTCTCTGGCCCTCCTGCACCCAGCCAGACCCAGCGCAGCCTGCCAGACCCAGCACAGCCCGCCCTCTGAGTTAGAACTTCCGCTGAGCCTTGGGCCCTCCATATCTGACCAACCCCAGGCCCTGCCAGTACGGGGGAGAGCTTCTGCTCTGTCCTGCGCCTACCCGCTGCTCCAAGCCCAGGCCCGCTGCTTGAGAGAGACCTTTCCCCACGTTCTCCAGACCTCCTGCGCCTGGCCAGACCCAGCACAGCGCATATGAGTAAGAACTTCTGCCACGCTCTTGGGAGTCCTGCAGACCCACCAAAACACAACACTGGTGAGTGTGTGGGAGAGCTTCTGGGCTCTCTCAGCCCTGCTCCTCACACCCCCGCAGACCCAGCCCAGACCTAACATACAGGCTTGAGGTAAAACCCTGCAGCTAAAGTCCCTGCAGTGAGACTAGGGTCAAAACCACACAGCTAATCCAGGAACAAAACATCTTACCAGAGGTATACAGCAGGCCCACCTCAAGGGCAACAACAGTAAGGAGCTGGGCACAGTAACCAAACCCAAGCCAGGCACAAATGCATAAACTAGAACTTGGTATATCAGTACCCGAATTTCATTAAGTGATAAGGACATAACTGCACCAAAGTTCTACACCAAAGGCCAGAGGTCAGTGTTAAATGAAATGATAAAGACAAGAAGCAAAATGCAATCTCAGGCCTCAAGCCCACCTATAACGAGTGCAGAGGACACTAACTCAGCAGAAATAAATGAATCAATAGCATCGGAAGTAAATAAACAACAGCAGAAAGATGTAGAGGAACATAGAGCAGAATTAATTTCTGGAATTAAAAAAAAAAAGAAAACTCTGAATTTATAGCACCCGAACTTAAGAATCAAATGCAGAAACATGGAGGAAACACAATGCCCAACCAGAACAAATGCAGTGGACACTAGCTTAGCTGAAATATATGAATTAGTAGCATCGGAAGTAAATAAGCAACTACAGAAAGGTTTAAAGGAACTCAAAACAGAATTACTGTCTGAAATGAAAAAAGAAAACTCTAAATTTATAGCACCTGAACTAAGGAATCAAACACAGAAACATAAAGAGGAAACCCAACCTGTAAAAAACTCTGCAGTAATAGAATCAATAACTGCTTCTAAAGTAGACATTGATAAAAAAAAATACAGAAGATTAAAAAAAATGATGGATTCCTTGAATGAGCAATACAGGAAAGAATTAGATTGCATGAAGTAGAGTCAAAGAGATGTAGAGGAACTTAAAATCTCAATCACAAGTCTGAAAAACCTTTTAAATGAAAGTGAAGATAGAGTTTCAGATCTTGAAGACACTGGTGCAGCTAGTGAAAAGGTAAGAAAAGATCTTTTAAAAACAACTAGGATGCAGGAAGAAATAATTCATCACCTGCAAGACAATGCAAAGATGAACAATGTGAGACTAATAGGCATCAATGAGAAAGAAGGAATCAATACAAATGATATAAAAAGAATATGGGCAGAAGTAATAGCAGAAAATTTCTCAAATATGAGGAAACAATCTGATACTCACATAACTGAAGCATACAGAACTCCAAATAACTTCAACCCAATTAAAAACACACCAA
>NW_004524583.1:31361425-31376036 GCF_000260255.1 Octodon degus
ACACAACTGTGAACTGTTCGGTTTGAGCTGCCCTCCACCCTCAGGAGCACACCGGTCAAAGCGCTGACGGTCGCTTCTTGTGCTTGCACCCTCCTAACGGTATCTAGCCTTTTTAAGCTCTCAGAATTTGCTGGGCTATTACTCCTATTTTAGTTATTGATAAGAAACAGGCCTGCAACACTTACTCCATTTGGCTAAGGTAAGTGGTTCCATAATTCTCTCCACATACAGCAAGTGGTAGAGCTATGGTGTGAATTCATGGCATTGTTAGGGCTTACACCTAGATGGCCCCAAAAGTTTCATGAGCTTGTACAGGAGGCTTTATAGAGCTGGCTGGATTAAGGGTAGGGGACAACTAAATTAGCCCACCAGATGATTTCGCATACTTCTGGGTGTCGCTGTTAGGGGAGCCTAACCCAGACATGAGTGCCACCAATCAACAGGCTTGCAGCCCGAGTGTAATAAAAGGGAAAGGGAGGCTGGGTGCCTGCTGCTTCCTACCTGGCCTGCCATGGACTGTTTTTCCTCTCTGAGGCCACGCTGCCACGCTGCTGACCTTGGAGCCAGCTGACCATGGATTAAAGCCTGTACAAACTGGGAACTAAAACAAATCTCTCTTCTTCAGCTTGCAGATGTCAGGTATTTTGTCTTTGCAACAAGAAGGTGACTGAGACAGGTAGACATTCCAGTAATGCAGAGTGCGTCTTGTGAGCGCTCCCTTAGCCCACAGAGAGCCCGGGGTGGTCAATGTGCAGACCTAACCGGCCCACTGGGGTGGAGCCTTGGCCCTGCATGCCTAGCAAGCTTTGGTGATGCTGAAGCTGCCGCCCAGGACCACGCTGAGGGACTCAGGCAGTCGGACAACGGATGTGGGCGTGGCTGTTCTCCCGTCTCAGCAGGAGCTGGAATCGGCCACTGTAAGGAGAGCCGGCCAGCCTAGTCGATGCTGTGAATAAAGCAGCTTCACACACGTATTTCCACAGTGAGGTGAGCCCCACCCTCTGAGTCTCTCTGTAGCTCCCAGCATGGGTGACATGTCCACAGTGTCACCATACTCCAAGGAGCCATGAGTTGCCATTTGTCCAGCATCAGGAAGACCCCAAGTCTGGGGCCCGCACAGTCCCATGTCCAGGCCTTTTCTCTCTGAAGTTGATTGTGTTTTGTTGTTGTTGTTGTTGTTTTGGTTTGTTGTTGTTGTTGTTGTTTTTGTTGTTTTTTGGTGGAACCGGGGATTGAACTCAGATCCTTGCATTTGCCAGTCAAGCGCTTATCCTACTGAGCCATCTCCCCGACCCCTGAAGTTGAAATATGACTTTTGTTTTGCATCATTCAACTATTTATTCAATGAATGGGACTTTGGCTGCATGCCGGGCCCAGGCCCAGTGAGAAAAACCCAGACTAGCGTTCAAACCTTGCTCCTTTATGACTAGGTTGGGTGACCTTGAACATGTTACTTAACCTCTTGAGGTAATAATATAACTTTACCAGAATGAAAGAAGCTCTGGCCAAGAGGACTACAATGTGAGCCATATGTGTCATTTTGATTTTTCCAGTAGCCACATTTAAAAAAGAAGAGCTGGGAGTATAGCTGTGGTCGAACTCATGATTGGCATGGATGTTCCCTGAGTTCAGTACGCAGCCCCACAAAAAAATTTTGCAATCTAAATTTAAAATAAGAGCCAGCCAACTAGCTCAGTGGATTAAAGCACCTGCAAGCAGGTGCAGGGACCGGGGGTTCAACCCCTGGGCCTGCTGTGGCGGCCCCACTCCTGGGGTGCGCTGAGATGGCAATTGAGACTGGGCGTGGTGGCACGGGGCTGTAATCCCAGCTCTTGGGAGGCTGTAAACAGGCGGATCACTATGAGTCCAATCTAGTAGTGAAACCCTGAACACCCTGTAGATCTTCCCTAAAATACACACACAAAAAAAAGGAAAAAAAATTAAAATAAAAAAGAGATAGGAGCATTTAATTCTAATAGTATATTTATTTAACCTAATGTAGTCAAAATATAATTTTAAATATAATTAAAATAAAAATATAATAAGAGGTATTGTTCCGACCAGTCTTGTGCTCACTTTGTGGCCCAGGCTGCTCTTGAACTTGCAACGATGCTCCTGCCTCAGCCTCCTGAGTGCTGGGATTGCAGGCGTGCACCACCACACCCAGTCTTTGTAGCAGTACCAGATCAAACCCGGGTCTTTGTGCTCCTCAGGCCGACGCTCAGATCACCGAGCCGGCTGCCCGGCCCCAGGAAGGGCAACAACTTGAAACTTATGAATTGCTCATTTCTCTAACTTTTCACTTAGCGTTTTCATGCTGCAGCTGACCACAGGTAACGAAAACTGTGGAAACTGAAACCACAGAGGAGGGAACTTACTGGACCAGTTTTGGGGCAATACTAGTGGATAGAGGATGGCACAAAATGCCACAGCCCACCGAATCTAGAGCAGGAGAGATCCTGTGAGGAACAGGATAAACGGCCTGGAGGGAGGAGGACGCGTGTAATGAGGGAGAGGCGCGTGTAGGCTAAGTGAGATGAAGCTTTAAACAAAACAAAAAGCCAGGCTTGGGGGGGCGGGGGATGGTCAGAGATCACTAACAGATGAGGACAGTGGTTGTGTTTACCGAGTATGAAGGTGCCACCTACTGAGGGTGCACGCTGAGGTGCCTGAGAAAGTGCCAGCATTTGCTCTCAGATGCTCTGGGAGTGGCGGAGCATCGGGCCAACACATAAGCCAACAAAAACAAAGAGAAGAGAACAGATGAGATGAAAGAGCCAAAGCCCTGGTAAGGCAGGCGCTTGGTGACCCCTGGGGACGGGGCATCAGCTGGAGAACGCCCGGGTCCTGTCGCGAGGTGCAAGCAGCGCAGCGCACAGAGCAGGCGGCGCTGTGCTGCACGCAGCCATCCCGGCAGCTGGCCGCCGCGGACATCCAAGCCCTACCCCGGGCTGCTAAATCAGAGCCTCCGGGTTCAGGCCCTGGAATCTACATCTCGGTTAGCTCTGTGTGCTACTGGTTCATACCGCATGGAACCGTGAGAGCAGGAGGCTTGCCGAGACTATTACCGGGCCCAAATCACGGGACGCACAAGACTAAGCTCTTTGCTCGAAGCGGGATGAGTCCCACCAAGAGCCTGTGGAAGCCAGAGCCTCCGGCCTAAAAGAACGAGCTCTCTGATGGGGAGCTGCAGCCCGCCCCTTCGGGGCCACTGTACCCAACTTCTGTGCTATGTCCCTGCAGAACCCTTAACACCAGCACAGAAGTCCCTTCGGACTACACGGCAGGCCTCTGCAGAGCCCACCTGACCTCCCAGCCTGCTCCCTCCCCCTCGGGGACCACTTCAGTGTCGTCACTCCTCCAACCCCGAGGGGCTCCCTCCGCCATCCTCCAGCTCAGACCCCTTCCTTGCCTGTCCCAATACATAAGCCTCCAAAGGTCACGCCCAGCTCCCTGGGGACCACAAACCGTGGCTGCCTGCTTTCTCAGTAAGCACCCAATGCTGCCTAGGGAAGGGTCCTGGCTCTGCATTCTGGACAACCCCAAGGACAGTAAGGTGACTGCTCACTGCCGTGTCAACCCGACCAGGTTAAGGAATGCCCGGAGGATCAGTGAAGCACCCTTGCAGATGTGACTTGGCGGGTCACGGAGGAGTGGCCTTGGGGCCACTGCAGTGCCTGACCCCCCCCCCTCCTGGCACTCTTCCCCGGCTCTGCCACGAAGCCAGCATCTTTGTTCTGGCATACCCTTGCACAAGTGCTCCTGCCAGGGAGCCAGCAGGCCATGGAATGGCACCCTGAGCCGTGAGCCAGGCTTGATCGCCCTTAAGTCATGGGTGTTCGGTTGTTGCCAAAAGAAAGCTCCCTCACACGGGAGGGCAGGAAGCTCACAGCCTCCTCTCTGGCAGTGGTGAGCACGGCAGCCACACGTCCTCACGCCCATCCTCCCTCAGAGCGGCTCTGCCTCCCCTCCCCCCTCCTCACAGCGCTAACTACTTCCAGGCTGTCACACGGACGGACGGACGGACGACAGCTCCTCTGAGTGCTTTCCGGGTCCACCCTCGGACACGAGGACGACCTCGCCGCAGAGGTACGTGGAACACAGGTCCGCACCAGCTATCGCCCAGCCGCCACTCTCTGGTCTCTCCCCACCCTCCTGGTCCCCCCACTCACCCGTCCTCGGGTCCTGTTCTTCCGCTTGGGAATATCCTCCTCTAGGTCCTCTTCTTCATTCCCTTCATCTACGTTTTCATCATTTTCCAAAACTCTCTGGAATAACAAGAAAGTCAACAGAAGAGTTGAGAAACACAATCCGAAGGAAAAAACAGCAGAGGGTAACTTGGGGAGAGCGCCCCTTGGTCACTGGTACTGGTGTCTTACTTTGTTTGGATTTTGCTTTGCTTTGTTTCATTTTATTTTGTTTTATAGTCCTGGGGATTGAACCAAAGGCCAAGGCCTTTTTAATTTTTTTTTTAATAGGATCCATTCAGTCACTAAATCACTCAGGTTGGGTTTGAACTTGCAATCTTCCTACCTCAGCCTCGCAGAATGCTGGGATTGCAGACCTATAGCACAATCCTGGCAAAACTGACCCCTTTAATGTAATTAATTTTTGCATGGCTAAAGGGCCAACTAAGAAATACAAAAATATGTTTCTCCTTTCCCTACCTTTCTGGAACCCTGACCAAGTAATGTGCTGTGCCTTTGACCGGAATGTAATATTAATGTGCAACTCATAAGAATGCCTGAAGTTCCAGCATTCGGAAGGCTGAGGCAGAAGGATCACCAGGGGTTCAAGGCCCACCTGAGCTACATAGCAAGATCCTGTCTCAGATAAGGTGAGGTGAGGTGAGATGTGGTGATATGAGGTGAGGTGAGGGAGGAGGTGAGGTAAAATGAGATGAAATGTAGTGAGGTGAGGTGAGGTGATCTATTGTTATTTTAAAGAAAAATAAATGTTATTACAACCTAAGGAGTTAAAAATCATGAACCCAAATGATCTCTCTACAACAGTTTTCAGAGTCATACTACAGGCTAGAATGGGGAGGCTGAGACAGGAGGATCTCTATGAGTCCAAGCTGTGTAGTGAGAACATGTACCAATAAATAAATAAAAGATTATAAATACATAAGTAAAACAAACTGAGGCCCAAAACCGTTTCAACTGTTTATGACCAAACCAAGAAGCCACGACAGAGCAAGCTCAGGCTCAGGAGCTCAGCTTCCCCTTCATTCCTCAGCCCTCAGGGCTGAATTCCAAGGTGTAGCTCAGTGGGCATTTTTCTGTAGGGGCCTATGCAGCTCACGCCCTCCAGGAGAGAGGGCACGAGGAGCCAAGGTGTGTGCTCCAGGCTTAAGGGAAGGATAGGAGGTCATGGCAGAGGACCCAGCTCCCACCGTGGAAGGTAGAAAAGAGGAAAAGGGAAGGGCTTCAATCTCACTGAACTCCATGTCGGGGGCCCCCAGGGTTTCTTCACGAGCTCACTGTGAGACCTCAGACAAATCACGTCTTCTCGTCTCAGGGTCCCCAATTACAGAACAGGAATTCATCCATTCGTGTGCAAACATTGCACGAGCACTGACTGCGTAGCAGGCCTTACGTCAGGCGAGGTGCAGAATGGGTACAGTCCTGGCCCAGACGGATCTTAAGGTCTGTTTTAATAACTCTGGTGAAAGGAGGATAGACTGAAATGACATACACAACTATATAATTCCAACTGCTATCGAAACAGTGACAGGCAAGTTCAAGTAGCTCTAAGAAGGCAGGAGAAAGGAATTTTACATAAGCTGGGGATCAGAGAAGGCTTTTGGGACTGTGACAAAGGCCGGTGAGATGTGGACAAGTGGCAAAAAGTAACCTTGGGGATGGGGACAGAACAGAAGAGAGTGCCAGGCAGAGAGAAAACTCCCTGAGCCAAGGCGAACCCTGGCCTGCCCAGGGAGCAAGAGATGGGTGAGCAGAGCCCCATGGCTCAGGGATAGACAACGGAGGTGACACTGGGAAGGTGGGCAGGCACCACATGCCAGGATGACACCACCATACATGTAGGGATGGTGTGTGCAGCGCATGAGCAAATGATGACACCACCACTGTCCACGGGACTGCCTGGCCAGGACACAGCTCTGCGACACCAGGAGGGAGATGCCGGTGACCTTCAGCGCGGCCTTTCTGCCAAGCTCCTGCGCCCCAGCTACAGTCCTTCCAAGGAGCCCAAGGCAGTTCTAATAAATTCTTCTCTGGCTTCTCTAGGTTTTGTTGGGGAACCACCACCCAACAGCACACGTGGGTCTCTAGGCCAGCCTTAGCCACTGAACGGAGAAACAATCTGTCCGCAGGACACACCCTCTACTCCTAGCTAGGAATGCTGGCCCCAGTCCAGAGTAAGGTTCTCAGCTTCCTGACCAGCCAGGGGGATACTAGCAAAAGCCAGGCCAGACAATGACAGGACAGGCGCAACGTGGCCTTCAGTGACAAAAGCAGAGTCTAAACATAAGGTACAGTTATTAGGACTATTGTTGCCAATTGTATAGCTACCTCACAACTTTCTGGATCTTGGAGTCATTCAATCGTGGTAAACTCTGAGTCTGGAACGTAAAGGCCGCTGCCTCTGGCAACTCAGCGCATGCTGACGCCACCGTCACTTGGTACTGTGAGGGTGTTTACATTCCTAGCATGCTCCTGGGCTGGAAGGCGAGAGGTAGGCACGCCACGGGGCCTCCATGTCCAGAGTGAACAGACTTCTCTTCGCCCCAAGGCTTCGTCCCTCCCCTTCCCATCAGCTCCTTGGGGACTCTAGAACCTCCCGTCCACGCCCGGGCCTCAGACGTGCTGGCAGCGGCCCGCATTCTGCACTTCCTGCCGGGTGGCCCTGACCCCAGGAGTTTCTTTATACAACTCGTCCCTTGGGAGGAGCCAGGAGGTCCCCACAAACAACAGTCATTCCAAGGCTCAGGAAGCAGGGGGAGCCCCGGTTAGGAGTGAAGGACAGGGGTAGTCCCACACAGAATCAGCTCGTGCCCTGCGACATACCAGCAGGCCTTGCCCAAGGTCATCATCTGGAAAATAAACACATTTTAAAATAACCTTTCTGTTACTCTAAACAGTCTTTACAGTGACAGTAATGGGGTGGGGGGTTATGTTATAAAAAATCCTTTCTAGAGACTTCATAATCGCTGGCCAGGATGACTCCAAAGATCCACTGTCCCGCCCTCCAGCGTTGGCCCTGTTCCTCTCCTCTCCATGCGGAGCCAGAGGAATCTTGATGACGAATAAATTCACTGCCAGAACCAAAATCCTCCAGTTATAATGCCAATGCTGGGGAGGCTAAAAATAGGAGGATCGCTGAGTCTGAGCTACGTAGTGAGACCCTGTACCAAATACATTTAAAAAAAAGAAAGAAAGAAAGAAAGAAAGAAAGAAAGAAAGAAAGAAAGAAAGAAAGAAAGAAAGAAAGAAAGAAATCCTGCAATTGGCTTCTTTTTCCATTGCACGGGAACCCAAAAGCCACCTCCCTGCCCCCAGGGCCTGGCTCCCACAGGCCTGGCCACCTTCACCCTGGACCCCTCTGTCCCTCCCACCCCTGTGCACCCTGCTCTGGCCACACCGGCTTTCCATCAGTCCTCTCCACATGACAAGCTCTAACCTGCCCCAGGCTCCTGGACCCTGCCGCCTTCCAGAAGATTCTTCCCCAGGAGTCGCTCTGTGCTGGGTCTTCTCTTCGCATAGGACCAAGGCTGAACCCCTCACCTCACTTAGGACCCTCTAGAACCCCCCTTCCACTGAATCCTCGCGCTGCTTGTTCTTGTGGCATTTGGCTGCTCGGCATTTGTCCAAACATGAAATTATTTTATTTACTTCTTTTCTGTCTCTATGAGTTGCAGAGTCAGATCTGTCCTGGTCCTTCCATGTCCTCAGCACCCAGGACATCGTCTGTCCAGGGGAACTCCTCTTTAAACTTGGTGAGAAGAATAAATGAAAATGAAGGAAAATGTAGAGCCTATGCACTCCACCTCTAGTGACACACAGCTGACGAAACACACCAGCTCAGCTCTGGCCTCGGGAAGTTCACGTTCAGTCGAAGAAAACAGACACTAACTGAGACTATGAGAAGTGAAAAACCTTCAGAGTACAACAGATGGGGGTGAAGGAAAGAGAGGAGTGAACAGTGGCGGGGGAGCAGGTGGTGCAGATGCTGAGGTCCGGGTACTTGCCAGAGAAGGGGCAAGAGCAAGGAGCTCGAGCAGGAGCGGGCAGAGCGGGGAGGAGCCTCGGGCAGGGCCAAGGGCCAGAGCAAAAACCCAGGCGGGGACGTGGCTGGGGCAGCCGGAGCAGCCAAGGCCTGGAGCGGGAACCCTGGAGCAGAAGGCGTGAGGAGCACAGGAGAGCAGCCATCAGAGAGCAGTTTGAGGGCCTTGCTTTCAGAGCGGACGACAGTGACCACTGCAGGGTTCCGAATACAAGAATGGCAGAAGCCAACCTTTAAAAGGCTTCCACTCCGGTGGCTCATCCAGACAATGCAATACTATTCCCCAGGAAAAAGAGACAGGCTACCAAGCCACATAAGGACAAGGAGGCGTTTCCCTAAGCGCAAAGAGCCAATCTGAATAGACTATGAGATCCCACCTGGACGACACTTGGAAAAGGTAAAGCGATACCCCACGTGAGAAGACCAAGCAGGCACTGCTAGGAATTGGGAGGGAGGGAGGGAGGGACAAAGGGAGAGAGGGAGGGAGGGAGGGACGGACAAAGGGAGGGAGGGAAGGAGGGACAAAGGGAGAGAGGGTCAAAGGGACAAAGGGAGAGAAGGAGAGAGGGACAAAAGGAGAGAGGGAGGGAGGGAGGGACAAAGGGAGGGACAAAGGAAGGGAGGGAGGGAGGAAGAAAGGAAAGGAGGAAGGAAGGGATGGACAAAGGGAGGGACAAAGAGAGAGAAGGAGGGAGAGAGGGAGGTAAAGAGGGAGAGACAAAGGGGGACAGGGAAGAAGGAACATATAGCGGAGTGCAGGCTGCTTATGGCACTGAAATGTTGTGCATGATGCCACAACGGTGGCCACTTGTCCTCGCACAGTTCTCCAGCTCAGGGGCTGTCCAGCACCAAGATGAGCCCAACATAAGCCAGGCACTGGGGACACTGATGCGTCACTGCAGGCTCATCGATACCAAGCTCAGTGGAAGACTGATGCCGGGGGCTGCGCCCGTGGGGGGCGGGCAGGAGGCACACGGGAACACCCTGTGCCTACCTCTCAGTTCTGCTATGAATCGAGATTCTTATTTCATTTCAGTTTAGTTTTATTTTAAAGGAAATTTTTTAAAAAGAAAATTAAAAACGATACAGAATTTCAGAACAAGCGACAAGAAAACAACAATGGTTGTTATACTGTGTATTATTATCTTCAAATGAGTCGTCCTGATAACCAGATATAAGCACGCAAAATAGGTCAAAAATTTTTTTTAAATTGAGCATTAACTGTTCCTTTCAATAAACCAATAGAAGTTAGTAGTACCATTATTTTAGCTGTCTTGTGCATGTGTGTGTACTTTCTTTTCCCCTTCCTCTTACCTTTCTGTTCTCCATTCCCCCTCCCCAGCTATTCTCTCCCATTAGGCAGTTTCTCTCCCTTTCACAGCATCTACTGTGCCTCTCACATTGTATTTACTCTCTCAGGTTCTCACACTCCTGAGACAAGATGACGCTTACACATGTGGGTCCCACTTACCACACTCTGAGTACAGTCCCTAGTTGCATCCATTTATCTACAAAAGCCTTGAGTTTATCTTTCTTTATAGCTGAGTAATATTCTATTGTATAAAAACTACCATACCTTTTTTATCCGTTCCTCCGTTGATGGGCATTTGGATTGTTTCCAAGATTTAGCTGTGACAGATTGCGCTGCTATAAACGCAGGGGCACCTATATCGCTGTGGTATGATGTTTTCAATTCTTCTGGAAACAAACCCAGAAGGGGAATAGCTGGGTAGAACGGGACCTCTACCCTTAGTTTTTTGAGGACTGTCCACACTGATTTCCACATAGGCTGTACCAGTCTGCACTCCCACCAAGAGTGGAGAAGGGTTCCCTCTCCCCCACAGCCTCATCAGGATTTGGTACTGGCTGATTTCTTAGCTGTTCCGCCGGGGTGAGATGGCATCTCAGTGCTGTTAAACTAAACTGTGTGGGAAACACTTCAAAGAATCAACAGCTGGGATCTCATCTTATTGGAAAGCTTTTGCACATCCAAAGAAATCACCAACAGAGAAAAAGAAAACCCACGAACTGGGGAAAAAATTTAGCCAACTGACCCTCAGACAGACTCCTACCTAGAACAGATAAAGAATGTTACAAAATCAGGACCCCAAAATTCAAAGACCCAGTCCAAAAATGGGCATCTGAGATGAATACACACTTCTCAGATGAAGAAATATAAATGGCAAATAAATACATGAAAAAATGTTCAACATCATTGAAGGGTCATTCAAGAGATGCAAATTAAAATTCTTACTTTAAAAAGAATCATTTTGGGGCTGGGGAGACAGCACAGCAGTAAGCGCCTGCCTGGCAAGTGCAAGGACCAGGGTTCGATCCTTGATGCCACGTGCTGTGCAGGCCCCGGAACCCCAGGCGCCCCGTGCCATCCCCAAAACCAGTGGGTGTGGTGGCACACACTTGTAATCCCAGCGCTGAGGAGGCTGGGACAGGAGGATCGCTATGAGTCCAAGCTGCATAGTAAGACCCTGTCTCAAAAAGAAACACTAAATAAATAAAACTTAAAGAATCATTTTAAAGACACCTTGTGGAGCATGAGCAGAATGACCATTAAGAAGGTCCTACAGAACTCTAGGAAGAGATGACAGTGGCCTGGACACCAGTAGCAGTGATGATGTGGGGGAAGCGGTCATGCTCTGGATTTACGCTGAAGGCGACAGGATTCCTGGTACATGGATGTGAGATGTGAGAGATAGCAGTCAGAAATGACTGCAAGGGAGCCAGGCATGGTGGCGCACTCCTGTGATCCCAGCACTCGGGAGGCTGAGGCAGGAGGATCGCTGTGAGCTTGAGACCAGCCTGGGCTACAGAGTGAGCCTTGGGCCAGCCTGAGCTGTACAGGGAGACCCTGCCTCAAGAAGACTGCAAGGTCTTGGCAGACAAATAAAGCTTGCCGTTAATGAAGATCTCCACCAGGATTGGCTAGAACTCATGGAAAGTAGAAGAGGGAAAGAAAGTATCAGTCAGGAGGTGGTAACTAAGTGGAAAAGACCCGACCATTCATCTCAGAGCGGGAACAGCGGGGGAGGGGCCGCTCCAGCGACCAGCCGAGGTCTGCCCTGGGCGCCGCCTCTGCGCCACCTCCGCGCCGACTTGGAGGGACTCGGAGCACGGGGCCGACGGCGCAACCCGACCGCTGCAGCCCTCTCCCTGAGGGAGCTTGCAGCTTGGCGGTCCTTACCAGGCCAATCCAAGTGGAGTCTTCATTTTTAATTTAATTGTTTTTTAATAAATCAGTGAATTAATTAAAGATTAATTAATGGGATATAAAACTAATATACAATGAATATGACAAAATATAAAATTTAGTGTGCAACATAAATTTAATGTGCATATAATTCAGTTCTTTTAATTATTAGTACTATTATTTTATATTAGCATGAAGTGATATTATTGTAATATTCTATGTCCACCATTGTCTTTGCTAATAGGGATTCACGGCCAGCGAGGAAGCCAGGTGTGGGGACCTGTCATCCCAGCACTCGGGAGGCTGAGGCAGGAGGATCATTGTGAGTTCAAGACCAGACTGGGCTGCAAAGTGAGCTCAAGGCCAGCCTGACTTGCCTAGCCAGACCCTGTCTCAAAAACACCAAAAAAAAAAAAAAGGCCAGTGAGGAGTGAGAAACGGCACGTCACACCACGATAATCCTGTGTCTCCGAGCTGAAGCGCAGGCAGTGGGCACAGAACACAGAAGCCACCATGCCTGCCTGGGAGGGCCAGCCCAGCCAGGGGGAGCCTGAGCGGTAGGAGCCGCAGCAGAGGCCAGGGTGTGAGGAAGGGCCGGCAAGGGCTCGCTCGGGGGGCAGTGAGCCGGAGCACGCGCCGTTCGCGGCACAGGGCGAGGACAGCCCGTGCGGCCCACGTCGCGTCCCCACCACCCAGCACACAGCACCTGGTTCTCAGCAGGCTCAGTAAATGTACTGTGAATGGAGAAATGGGAGAACCTAGGAGAAGAGTAGATTTAGGACTACTGTGAATCCTGCATTAAGTTGGACAAGAATTTGTGAGCTTCCGGGTAGCGGCTCTAGGGGCCCAGCTGGGATGACAGCCAGACTCGGCCGCTGCTCTGCAGCAGCCCCAAGGGCACAGGGCTACCTGGATCTCCTGGCTGCCCTCCTCTTCTCTGGCGTCCACTTTCTTCTCCACGCCCTCACCGCGCAGCAAGGCTTCCAGGGTGGTGCTTTCCGAGGTGAACCCATCTTTCTTCAGGGGCAGCTCCACTTCTGAGAATGACACAGAAAGGCATGTGAGGCCTCTAGGAGCAGCTGGGAGAGGAAGAATGGTTCTTAAGGACATCACGGACCAGAGATCCCGAGCAAGACTCAAACAGCCTGCACAGGAGGAATACGGGGTGGGGGAGCTTTCGTTTTATAACCGTCCCACAGGTAGAGCCCAAACTAGAGAAAGCTGAGGCACAGCAGAAAGAGTACCAGGCATGTGGGATTGGGGTGCCTGAGCCTTTGGCCGTGTGACTGCGGGCAACGTGCTCCTGGAGCCTAAAGCTTCTCCATGCACAGAGGAGGACAACAGGGCCCAGAGCCACAGTTGTCCTGTGGGGCCAAAAAGCGTTCGTTCACATGAAGGGCGGAGGCGCTCGGCAGCACACCAACACCGGCCTCCATGGTTGCATCTTCTCCCTCAGTCATAGCTCTGCCCTGGCAACCTCATGACCTCCCTGGCCATGTTGGCCGCGAGCTCTGCTAGGGCTCCGCGTAAAGCGACAGCAGATAAGAACAGAGGCTGTTCTTGCCCTCTCACAGGAGCAGGGAAGTGCTTGAAAGCCCAGGGAAAAGGCAAAAGCGCAGAAGGCCCCAGAGCAGCCACGAACGCCAGAGTATCCACACTCCGGGGCACGAGGGAAGTGGGAACTGCAGGGCATTTTTCCCGGAGGCACTGAGATTTGATCAGCTACCGCAACTGAAGTTACTGGGTGCTAAGCCTCTGACACTGAATGACCCCAAAGCTCCATGCATTAAAGCCTGGGCACAGTGTGGCCCAGCTGGGAGAGGGCAGAAGCTTCAGGAGACAAGGGAGCTTCTCGGGTCACCAGGGACGTGCCCTTGAAAGGACTGCGTGACCCCCATCTCGTCGCTGACCTCTCTTTCGCTTCCGGACCACGAGGCGAGCAGTGGGCTCTGCCGCACATGCCGCACCACTGGCAGTCAGCATCCATGCCAGAGCCCAAAATGATGAGACTGCTTGGTCACGGGCCGGGACCTCTAAGACCGTGAGCTGAAATCACTCGCTGTAATTGTCTCAGGAATATCACTGTGGGGATAGCAGGTTACCATACTGGGCCAGCTGGTACCAATGGCAGTCAGGTACATCTCTGCTTCTGAGACCAGAGAGAAGAGCAAAATCCCTTCCTCAGATGCCTACCAAACTCCAAACCTACCAGAGGCCTTTTGTTTTTTGGGGGTTTTTTGTTGTTGTTGTTGTTGTTTTGGTTTGGTTTGGTTTTGGTTTTGGTTTTGGTTTTTTTTTTGGTAGGCAAGTTTTATTATAGCAGTGGCCTGGGGAACACAGAAGTTGAGCCAGGAAGATAGCTCAGTAGAATAAGCACTTCCCTGGCAAGCCCAAGTGTCTATGTCCAATCCCCTGTTCTGGGAGACTGGGACAAAGGCGACATCGATTCATTTGTTTTAAAATATATCTTTTTTAATATCAAAGTACAACATATTTCCCAGCAATCAGAGGCCTTTTAAAAAATAAAAACAGCTCAGTGGAATGAGCATTTCCCTGGCAAGTGCAAGGGCCTGAGTTCAATCCCAGGTTCCGCAAAAAAATAAATAACAGAAGCCTAATGTATGCTGGTTGTATTTTTTTTTTCCAGAACCAGAGGTTAAACTCAGGCCCTACTGAGCTATCTCCCCGGCCCTGCTGAGTGCATTTCGATTTACTGCAAAGTTCCTCCAACCTTTCCTCTGATCCTGGACTTCACACACACACACACACGCACGCACGCACGCGCACACTTAGGGTGGTAGCCACCCTAAGATGGATACAAGAGCAAGAAGCAGAGGCACCCCAGCAAACAGCAGTGCAAGCAAGGAGCTTGCTGAAATGGGAAACCTGAGATTTAGAGACTAAAACAGACATGTGGGTAGGACAGAAAGAACCAACAGGGGGTGGTGAGTGCCCCAGGGAGCCAGTCCTACTGCCATTCCTACAGAAACAGAGGCAGAGCTCTTGCAAGAATCTTCAGGAAGGGCCATCCAGACAGCTCAGTGGACTAAAGCACCTGCTTAGGCAGACCCAGCAGCTGGGGTTTGATCCCCAGCACCACAAACCAAGCTGGCCCCAGTCCTGGGGCACGCTGAAACATCGATTGAGACTGGGCATGGTGGC
>NW_004524583.1:31376406-31376934 GCF_000260255.1 Octodon degus
GGAGAGGTGTGAGGCTCGAACTCCAGCAACCTGAGGCTGACAGCTTTGTGGAAGCAGCCACTTAAAGGCCTGAGCTACGGCCAGGCCCCCAAGCACAAAATATTTTAAGACTAGAAAAAAGTATCTCAGAGCTAGAAAGGGCCTCATGGATCACTAAGCTCAGTCATCTCATTTTATGATGGAGTCATTCTGGGCTCAGAGAAGTTGAGTGACTTCACCAAAAGCCACAACGCAGGCCAAGAAGGCAGACAGATGAACTTTCAAGATGTCACTGAGGTCATGACAAAAGTTACTTTGCAGTTGAGTGTCAGAAGCTGTCAGAGCCCCCGTTGCTTGTAACCTCACTAGCAGCTGACACCTCATGGCTGAGCCCATCTCAGCTCTGGCACACTTGCACCCATGCGGAGGGCTTGTGGTGGGCACCTGCGTACCATCAGCGGCCTGGCTAGCCTTACGGCAGGCGGGCTGTTACTGGGAACGTCACTGGATCCTCCACCATGCCCAAGGGCACCACTGGCGGATGACCAC
>NW_004524583.1:31377584-31402804 GCF_000260255.1 Octodon degus
TCCTCCTCCTCCTCATCCTCATCCTGCTCTTCCTCTCTTTTTCCCCTGCTAAAAAGTCTCCATCCTGCTTTCCCAAAACTCAATCTACTCTCTTGGCTCTCTTTAACCAGACTATCGGGTAGACACTGAGAGAATCAAGGGTGAAAGTAGAACCGAGTTAGAGAGCTACGCTAGGCAGAGCTCACACCGATCTCCGGCCGCGCCAGAATCCCCCAGCAGGAAGGCAGCACGCAGGAGACTTTCCCATGCCCCTGAGTAGCCGCATTCTCCCCATCACCAATATTGAATTCGGCTCATACAGGTCCTGCTTTTAGCTAGCTGTGGAGTCGCCCCCACGTAGTAGCAGGCCACAGGCTGGTCACTTGACCTGAATCTCTGATACTTCAGGTGCTAATTGAAAGTGACCATAGCATCTGTTTCACGGTTCCTGAGTGAGAATCCAACAAGGTGATGCACTGAGTTCAGAGCCCCTAAAGCATCATCAAAACAACTAGAGTAAGATTTAACACTTTTTATTTGTTTGTTTTATGATATTCTATTAAAAACTTGTATTCCAAGTAAGATCATATATGCAAAGAACCTGGGACCTCTGAAGTGCACTACACATGCCCCACCAAGGGGGAATCTGTGGGGAGCCACTCGGACCGCTTCAAAGCTCAGGGCATCTAGGAGCACCTGAGCACACGACCCCGCTTGTCTGCGCAGGCTCACAGGGGGACACAGTTATGTAACCGTCGCTTAGCACAGGAGGACGTGCACGTGCTGTTTACAGCGCCACGTGAGAGTGTAAGTGAGCAACAACAGCTAGATAGCAACAAGACAATGAAGACCAAGCGGCTCCCTGTGCTCTCACTCTGGCCCTCTGCTCGGCCGCGCTGCCTGCTGTCACTGCTGATGTCTCACACACGTGTTATTCTTTAACCTTGGCTCCTCACCCACAAAAATCCCCCTCCTACCCAGCCACCACAACCCCTTGGGCTAACAAGTGGTGTAGTCGGCAGGATGTTGAGGTGAGTGGTCCCATGGAGGTGGTGGAAACAGCACCCAAAGGTGAAGGACAGCCCCAGGGAATGGCTGATAAGCGACCCGGGCTTGCCGTGGCTACATGCAGCCACTTTCTTGGCAGCTGGCAAGATCCTGGAGGACGAGGGATCAGTCTGTTTGGAGTCCGGAGATGTCTTGCAAGCCTTGGAAGCAATCGGCAGACACATGCCTCCTCCCCTCTGAAATAGCAGGACGGGTGCTTGGCTGCTCTTCCCTCTCTTCTGCTGTGTAAATCAAGGGTGTACGGCCTTGTCCAGCAAACAGAGCAGGTGCAGCAGATGGAGCAGGACCTTGGGCGACAGCTGCCTGCTGCAGAGCTCAGGTTGTAAGGCGTGGGAGCACAGCCTCCCCCAGAAATGACTCCAAAAGCATGAGTCCTCATGTCCAAGAAAACCCCCAGGTTCTGCACACTAGGGCAGCTATTCACCAAAAAGTGGAGGTAGAGGAGCCCCTAGCCTGGGGAGGAGGACTGGGAGCGCGGCCTACCTCCACCTGGCACACAATGCACACGGCCTACTCAGCCATGGAGCTGCAGAAGCTGGCAAAAGGATGAAAGCAGAAGGTGGGTGAAACACTGCCTGCATGGTTGCCATGGCTGTGGGATGATGGGCTGATACCACGCTGTTAGGCTCACAGGAGATGTCCCAAATAGTCAGTGCAGCTAGCACCCGCTCTATGCCACAGCTTCTGCAGGATGCTCAGAGCACAGCCCCTGACACACACAATCACACTGAGATACTCTGGTTGACAGCAGCAGCTTGCCTGGCTTGGGAGAATCCAGGTGACCTGCCCGACCAAGTCGCAATCTAGGCTTGATAACTATGTCACATGACACGGGCACGAGGCGGATGATGCTTGAACTGCAGCACCATGGCCCAGACAAGGAGCTGCTGACGGCAGGCATGAAGGACATGGTCCTGGCGAGCGGGCTGGCTGGCACATTCTGGTCAGTGGCAGCCTTGCCAGCCTGCCTGCGGGGCCACCTGGCCCATGATGCTGTGGGTGCCTTGGCCAGGCTGGGCAATGGGGAAGAGATGCGCCCTTGGAGGGCGAGATCTGTAAACACTGTATCCGCAAAGGAGAAAAAGAAGGGGGGCTCCGGGTGAGCCAGGCTGACCCCCAAGGACAGACTGTGGGCCCCTGAAGGGCAGTTGGCACCAGACCTGAATGGACCTACTGGATGCTGGCCTGGCTGCACACAGACAGCAGGCTCTGGACGTAGACAGCAACACTGCTGATGCCGTGGAGGCCCCAAGCAGCATCCCGCCGATGGGCCAAGGCCAGAAGGCCAAAGCAGCCCAAGTGAGGCTGGAAGGAGTGGCACTGGCCCGCGGTTACCCCCATTAGGAGCCAGGCTGTGGTACCCAGGTCTAGGAGTCCCAGGAGACGGGAGGCCACATGGAGCTATCTACTGATCCCCAAAGAATGTGCAGTGTGCACCAGTGTGGGTGGACACCTGAGCCAAGTAACACTCATCCACTGCAACCCAGGCCATGTTACAGGACCTACCGCCTACACAGAGGCTGTGGAGGTCACTAGACCATGGTCTGGAAGGCCTGGGTGGTCTGGTCCTCAGGTGCCTGCCTCCACACTCGCATGATGTTTACGTTTACCTGGCTGCTGAATGCATACTGGGTGTGGACACACTCACTGCCGCAGGCTCTACGCCACCCAGGGAGAATTCGGTTGTGAATTCATGTGGTAAAAACCATAATCCAGGCCACTCGCACCGTACAGCACTGACTCTTCCACAGGCCCTGCAGGTGGCAGCTGCCTGGCGGCCCTGAGGAGATGGGATGGGCTGTCTTGAGGTGAGCCTCCCTGCTCAGAGCCCTTCAGAGTGGCCCACGCAGGAGCCAGGCGGGTCACGGTGAATGACTGAAGTCACACCCTGATTCTGCAGTCAGGACCAGTTTGCCTTCACGTGGGAGGGTGGGCGATGCACCTCCAGATGTCACCACGAGGCTATTTGCATAGCCCAACTTTGTGACACAGCCCCCAGCACCTGGCTACCCAGGCCAAGCGACACTGTGTTGTCCTGATGATGCTGCATTAATCTCTGATGGCCTTGCAGTTTTGAAAGCCACAGTGCAGTCCGGAGGAAGCTGCGCTGACATAAGGGTGTGCCGTGCACAAAGCCAAGGCCCAGCGACCTGGCTTGTCTGTCCGCTTCTTGGGTGTTTTGTGGCCAGGTAAGACCAGACCCGGGACAGTACACCAATTGCAGGTGGCTGTGGCCTTGCTAGGTTTCTGGCGGATGTGCTGCTCCCAGCTCCCCCGCATGCCCTTGATGCCAGAGGACCAAAAGAGGCACAACCTGGGGCTGCACAGCAGAAGCTGCTTTGCAGGACACAAAGAGGGCTGCTGCACAGGCGCAAAACCTGAGTCAGTGACCCTAACCTGCCATTTGTCCTGACTGTCACTGTACACGATGACTGATTTGTCTGGGGCCTACAGCAGAAAACAGGGGAAGCAAAAGCATCCTGGTGGGTTTCGGTCACACTGTAGAAGGAGCAAAGAGCTGGCACTCCCGCAGTAGGAACAGCAGCGGTGTCTGCTGCTCTGCATGCCTGTGAGGAAGCACCAGACAGACAGAGGGCTGGGCACAGATGTGAACAGCCTGTTCGAGGAGTTGGGCGGCACACGCACCCAGTTGCACATGTTGGGGGATGTACCTCCAACAGCAGGCCTCTTTCTCCGCTAGCCTGTTGGCAGCCGAACTGCCAACAGTTTTGGGACCTGTGACATACACGGCCCAGGAACTCATCCAGGATAAATGATAAGACTTGACCCTTGATCCCTATGCAAAAGGGAAAGAAAGACTTCCAGCTGATGCCTAGTATACTGATGGGGCTAGCGTTGACACAGCCCAGCGATGGACAGCAGTCGCTGTCCAGCACAATGCAGAAGTGTTCTGGCGTAAGCAGGCAGCTCAAGCCAATGGGCAGAGTGGCGGGCAGTGTGGTTGTTCATGATGCGTGGAGAAGGCCCCCTGCATGTGTGCATGGCCAGCCGGGCCATCACGAGGGGCTGACATTCTGGCTTCTGGCTTGGGCAGCTCAAGAGTGACAGGGCACTGTCCCTTGTGGAGTGCTGACCTATGGCAAGGTGCATGGCAGAGTGGCCATAAAGTGTGACCATGAGGGTTATTGTGCTTCAGGACACAAGCTCCTGCTCTCGCTGGGAAATGACTTAGCAGGTGCCTTGAGCAGGCACTGCAGTGGTTGAAGGCTGGGAATAGCTTCTGACCAAAAATGTTGACTGCTGTGTATGGGATGCTGCTCGGAATAGCATCTGCCCGGGGCAAGGACCTCAGCCCTTGCCCTTCAGGGTGAAGCCCTTGCTCAACACACGGCCTCGAATGTTACATGCTAGGCTTATAGATGAAATGAAAACAGTGGTTTTGCAAACCCACCTGGTTCCTGACTTGTTAATTTGTGCCCTGTCCCACATAGAACGTTACATTCATACACTCCCTACCTTTGAGGGGGTGGGACGTGGGGGCTCACTCAGCCTGCTTCAGAGCTCAGGGGCCTCTAAGGACACCTGAGGACATAAGCCCACCTGTCCAGCACAGGTGCACAGTGGGACACAGTTATGTGACCATGACTTAGTACAGCTAAACACGCATAGTGCTGGTCACAGCATACACAGGAATGCAAACATGCAATGACAAGCTGTACAAGAAGTCTTAATGTGAATAAAAAAATTCAAAACTGGATAAAATGGGATGTCAAATTTTAAGTATTGAATTAATATTAATGTTATTATTATTATTATTCTTTTGGTACAGGGTCTCACTATGCATGCAGGTCAGACTCATAGTGATCCTCCTGTTCTCGGTCTCCCCAGCACGGGGACCTCGGGTGTGCACCGCCGCACGCCGGCCTCGCTCAAGAGGCCGGGGGTGCTCTTGCACTCTCACTGGCTCTCCACTCTGCTGAGGCTGCCTGCTGCTGATGTCTTGCACACACGCAACCTTTCGCCCTTGGGCCTCACCCTCGAAAATTGCCCTTGAGTCCCCTGAGCATACAGCTACATTCTCCAAGAAAAATGTAACACATGCAATTTATATCATTTTCAACTTTCTAACAACCACACCTTAAAGAGGTAAAGAGAGGCAGGTGTAGTGCATTTTAATAATACATTTTCTTTAACCGAATTATTTACAAAACATTCCCATTTGAACATAAAAGTCAGAGCCGGCAAGATAGCTCAGTGGACTAAGTGCCTGCTTAGGCAAGCTCAGGGACTGAGGCTCGATCCCGGGCACCACATGCCACACCGGCTCCACTCCCAGGCATGCTGAGCCGGCCACCGAGTCTGGCGCGCGGCGGTGCACACCCGAGGTCCCCGCGCTGGGGAGACCGAGAACAGGAGGATCACTATGAGTCTGAGCTGCATAGTGAGACCCTGTACCAAAAGAATAATAATAATAATAATAATAATAACATTAAGTCAATACTTAAAATTTGACATCCCGTTTTATCCAATTTTGAATTTTGTTCTTCACATTAAGACTTCGAAGCCTGGTGTGTGTCTCACGGCAGCACACCTCAGTTTGCACTGCCACGTTTCTAACATTCCACAGCACACGTGCCCAGTGCCTGTCAGGAGACAGTGCATGTTTATAGCATTGAAAAAAAGTTTACTATGATTTTGCTTTCCAAAAATGGAAGGAATTTAAATATGGTTCGTAATGTTGCCTACTCCATACTGGGCACTGCTCCGCGAGCAACATTCTAGCAGATCTCTCACGAAACCTGGCAGCAAAGTACCACGGGCGGGACTGGAAGGTCGGAAGGACAGATCGCCACCCCTCCCTCGCCCACCAGCGCGCCTTCTCTGCCTCCAACCGCAGAAGGGTCCAGAGTGAAGAGAGAAAGAGATAACAGGTCCACGCGCCCGCACAGTATACGACCTAGACCTGCTCCTCGTGAGCCCTCGGGGATTTCATTGATTCAATTTGATTCTATTCTAATACGGCACATCTGGACATAGATCTTAATGGGATTTAGCAATTCCTTAAAAGCAGACTCATTGTGCACCTTGCACAAATTTAGAGACCACGGATCCTGACAGGAGTCATGAAGCACCTAACATTAAAAGAAAATGGCCCAAAACACACACACACACACACACACACACACACACACACACACACACACATAACTCATCTTTAAATTAGGCTGATTTTACACACAAGGATATAAACCCATGGATCGTTACACTCTCTCCAGAGCAGCAGCAGCTGTCACCCAGGCCAGCCGCCTCCCTGGGCCCCGTAAGCAGCTCTGCCTCCACTTCTAATTGGGAACAGAGATACTCCTTGGGTGACTTCCAAGCACGATCCATCACACCACAGACAGCTTCTGTGCAAACCGAAGCAAATCGGTTTCCAAATAAGAAAAACCTCTTAGACAAACAAGGATTGAAGGATAGAAAGAGTTTTTTAAAAAGAAAAAGAAAAGGCACAAATAGAGGCAAAGCAAAGCAAAAAGAAAAAAAAAGAAAGAAAGAAAAAGAAACACAATAGTGAGGAGAAACAGCTTCCCCCCAGGCTCCAGACAGGACTGTCCTCCTCTCTGGTGCAGATCAAAGCCACACGCCTTTGACACAGGTGGCCCAAGCCTGCCACCCAATGCACTGAAAGAAAAGCTTCCACGGGGTTTCTGGAGCCACTGAGCTCATTAGCAGGACGCTGGCGAGATGAGCCTGAAAGTGCAACACAGGAGCACAGCGAGCAATTAAATCCCAGGTCATTTAAAAATGCAAACATCATGGATGTCACAGGCTCAGCGAGGATCCGGCTCCCTCTCCCTCGTTATGAGGATCCAGATAGAGGATGGGAACCTGCAGTCATATATGGATTACAATAAAACAGGCCATATCAAAACCAGATTAAGACTGTTCTTCTTTGCGGAAACATACACAAAGAGGAGCTGTCCGTTAGCTGTCGAGTTTGCAAGAGATACCATCTTTCGGGAGGCTGGACCCTGCCAACAGACAGCTGGCCTGGAGGGAAACGGTGGTGACACACCCGAACAAGGCGCACCCGCCCATCCATCCATCACAGCTCCCCTCGACACAAGGCCTGGAGTGGAGCTGCTGCCCAGCACGGCAGGGGAGGCAGGGAGCCATCCCACATGCACTGGCAAAGCAGCCTCCTAATGCACTGCGAGTACTCAGGATTTTGAAAACCCAGCCTCTAGTTCATCTTTAAAAATACAAACAAGCAGTGTTCTCTTCTGGGTGCTTATTATTTTTGGTAGTTAAGCCCATCGCATGTCCTTGGGTTTATCCGTCAACTCACACCAAGGAGCAAGGAGCTTAAGAATCATGATTTCACTTATCCCCATCAGACTCTGAGAGGCAGAAGGGAGGGGGCGTTGTTATCTCACACCGCACAGGGGAGGAGGGGCAAGGACCGGAGCCCTGGGCCCCTGCGCTGGTGGCAGGCCCAGGAGCCCGTCTGTTCATTACTGAGGGAGCCACTTTCTTGGCTGCATCTGACTCCCGCTTTGTGACTCAGAAAGCCCAGAATAGAGGAGGTTCGCTAAAGGATCCAGGCTGTGCCCAGAGGCCCTTGTTCTTCTTGCCTTCCAACTCCAGGCCAGTCACGTGCCAGAGGACCGGTCAGTCCTGGACACGGCCTGGTGTGCCTATGCTCTCCTGGGGCAGAAGCACAAGGGTGGGTCCCATAGCCTGAGGTTGGGGCCACATCTAAGCACTTCCCAGCCCTGGGACCCAGAAGAACACTGCTCCGGCAACAGAAGTCACCACTGGGCAGCCCGGAAACCAAGCAAAGGTGGCTCAGCAAGAAGAGGAGGCAGGAATGGATGTGCCGGGGAGAGACATCTATGGTGAGGTGGGGTAGCATGGTGAGGGCTGTGGGCTCAGAGCAAATATGTCCTGGAGACCTGTCTGTCTGTCTGTCTGTCTGTCTGTCTGTCTGTCTGTCTGGTCTTTTTGACACAGGGTCTTACTATGCAGTTCAGGCTGGCCTTGAACACACTTTGTAGCCCAGGCTGGTCTCAAGCTCAGCGTGATCCTCCTGATTCAGCCTCCCAATTGCTGGGGTTACAGACATGCGCCACCATACCTGGCTTGGTGATCTACCGTACAGCACGGTGACTACCCTTAGCAATGATGTGCTCTATACTTGAAAATTGCTAAGCGCGTAGATCTCAACGTTCTCCCCACCAAAACGGTATGTTCATTAACTTTATTAATCTTATTTCATCATTTTATAATATATACATATATTAAACCATCATGTGCTGCACCATATATACATGCATAATTTTTGTTTGCTTTAATGAAATTGAGGGAAAAACTAAAGGTGAATATTTTAAGGAAGTACAGATAACTGGGAAGCACAAGAAGATGCTCTGGAAGTTGGAGCTCAGTGCTCTTACCCAGAACCACACCCTTGCCCTTGAGCTCCTCCACTGCAAAACTGGGAGAACAGAAGCCACTGCCCATGGTCCTACGGGGCCCAACAAGGCCCCCCGTGAGGCACCTGACACAAGCAGGATGCTTGGCAAAGGTGGGCACCCTTCTCTGCGCCTCCGCAGCCCACTCTTCCTCTGCTCCTCACCGAGGCACCTCACCTGCCGACACAGTAGGGCCGCCAGACGTGGGGAGGCCCGGCTTCCCAGCACATGCCTGGTCCCGGAAGGACAGCAGTGACAAGCCAGCATATAGAAGCAGCAGAGCATGAGACACAGCTCAAAACCGAGAAGCTGGTCCTGCTCCAGTGCGAAGGAACAGCTCCTACAGCTTTGGGGAGACCACGGAAAACCCCAGCGAAGAACGGCTTGCCTTTTCCCATTTCTAGTGAGCAGTTACTGAGCTCTTCCTCTGTGCTAGGTTCTGTATTAGGATCACGGCTGTGAACAAAAGGGCCAAAACGCCCGGCTCCCGTGGAGTGGATATTCTAGTTCAGATGAGGGAAGACACAGAGGGAAGAAACAATACAGGGAAGGAGCAAGTGAGACCTGCAGTCTGGCATCTGATAATCAGTGTTTTGGAGAAACAACAAAACGGAAGTGGGCAAGCTGGAACATGGGGTGATAGGATGGCAGTTCTGCTTTTAAACATGGCCAGGAAAACACAACAGTGGAGGAGGTGTCAAAGGCAGACACGCAGATCTCCAGGCAAGCAGCCATTAGTGCGAAGCCCAGCTCAGAGAGTCCCTGGGGCCTTCAAGGGCTGGGTAGGCAGCCAGGACAATGCCAGTCTCTGTCCTGAGCATGACGCCAAGCCACAGAGGGGTGGAGAAATCCGTGACACGATGAAGCCTACACTGTAACAGGATCACTCTAAAAATAACCAGAGAAGGGTGAGGGTGGAATGGGGAGCCCAATGAGAGGGCTCCAGCGAGGTGTACGGAGCCCACTCACGAGCCTGGGGCTCAGGAAGAAGCCGGGCCAGGTGTGGACAAAGCCCATGCTCTCGTCAAATGCACCCCAGCAGCAGCGGGCACGCAACCCAAGCCCCTGGGTGGGTGCTGAGGCTCAGGGCCAGGCATGTGACACTAAGGGGGCCAGGTGTGGCGCCCTGTCTGTTACTCTCCACTCACTGCTGGGACAAAATACCCTACACCCAAAATTCAGAAAGGAAAGATTTATTTCACTCATAATTAGTGGAGGTTTCGATCCAAACTCAGCTGGCTGCAAGGCAGAGTAACACATGGAAGAGGGCAGCAGTTCCTGGCAGTAGACAGCAAAAAGCAAAAGGAAGGGCAGCAGCTGCGGCTTCTAGCAAGCCCTCTCTCCCCTTCTTACATTATAAGCAGGCTACCTTGGGCTAGAGCTGTAGAACTCGCACAGTGTTTATGTCCCCCTCTTGTGCAGGATGCGGATATTTACAAAGTAAGAACCCTGGGTCTCTGCTGAGTCAATTACACTTCTAAACTTTTCAAGTTGAGACAACGCCCATCATAGCAAGCCCCTGAGGAGTGATTCTCCCAGAGGAATGCAGATGGGCTCCCACCAAGGGCAGGAGCGAAGGCCCGGGCTGATGGCACTGGCGAGCACGCTCCGTGACAACAGGGGTCCCGCATGCAGAGAGGAAGCCTTCAGGTGCATCTGTGCCCCAAGCAATGGCCGCTAGAGGGCTGAGATCTGGGACCCATGGAACCAAACCGCACAAGTCGTAGATCTAGAAGATGGGCCCCACCGCCAGGCCCCAGGGCTTCTCTCTGAAATGTATAAGACACTGCACTTGGGCCTAGGAGAACTCTAAGACAGGACAGGACCCATTCTGACAGGCAGCATGCAGGTCTTCTGGCCAGGCAGCGAGCTGCCCACAGCAAGACCACTTTGCAAGCATGAGAACCCCAGGGCCCACCCTGCAGGGCAGAGTGGAGGTGACATGGTGGTGCCTTCTCCCACGCCCTTGCCAATGCCCCCATCCCTCATCCCCCTACCCTTAGACTCACTCCCCGAAGCTGCCACGTTCCACTTTCTGCCAATGAAGAGTCCAGGCTGGGGTGCTCAGGCAGTCAACCTAAATCACAAAGCCAGTGCACAGAGCCCAGGCCTTAGCCTTTTCCATGGCCTTTCTCCCACAAAGCATGGCTAGTAGGCATAAGGTCCTCACCCTATGGTCTACAACCAAAGCTAGACAAGGCCACCTGGTGTGCCAGAACAGCAGCCCAGCACAAGGCCCGGCTGGACTGTCCACAGCTGCTCGTCCCTGGCTGGCTCTCTCATCTCACAGGTGAGGTGCAGACAACGCTCTCCTCTCATCGAGTCGCGATCTCCAAGCTCGAGGTCAAATGCGGTGCAAGGTGTTTGCACATGTCTCTCCTTCATCCCTTTGCCAACTCTACTGCGCAGCTGCACACACCAAGCCTTGTGCAGTGCTAGGGATTCTAGGCATGCACCTGCCGGCACAGGGACACAGCGAAGGAGCACAGTGTGTGACTCCGTGACTTCTCGGGCTCACCACCCCGGCTCTCAGGGTGGCTCTCACAGGCCTGACTGCAGCACGTGACTGATGTCGCTGCTCTGCCGCTGCAGCTGCAGGCCGAGGCCTCTGCCAGCCCAACTGCAGAGCCTGCAGGATGCAAGCCACACTGAGGACACGCTCAAGACGGTCACCCAGTCCCGTCTCCCACCTGGAGATGAGGGAGGGCCAGGGCCAGGAAGTGGGCCACCTTTCCTCCGCTACCCTTTCCTGAGGCCAACAGAGCAGGCAAAGCTGCAGTCTCAGGCCTCCAAGGATGGATGGCTGCGGGCTCTGAGCTGCAGGAAGGAGATAAATGACCGGTCATCTCCCTGATGCACTTGAAGGCATCCTTTCTCCTGCCGTCCCACGCTCAGACAACCCCCACACAGAGACAGATAAGCGCCGCTGGGCTGGGGTGGGAGCCGGAGCGTCCTTCGCCACCAGAAGGACACGGCCAGACCGCTAAGCTTCCTGGGAGAAGGTCACACTGTCCAGCAGCTCACACCTGGCTCGAGGGCCGCGGATCCCTTCCTGCGCCTCCCCCACCATGCCCACCCCCACCTGGCTCTTCCATCCGAGCAGTGCACCACAGGGGGAGGGCTGGGGGGCACCAGAGCCAGCTGACGGCCTCATCAATCTCAGGCTACATGCTTGGCACATTAGTGTTGCTTAAGTTGTCCCCGGACAGGCGGGTGTGGGGCGGGGGGCCGTCTCAGGGAGAAGAGAAATTGCGCTGAACATCAGAGAGCAAATGGTGGAAGAAGCTTGGAGACTATTAAAATGTGGGCCATGTACAAAAGCAGTAGGGAACTAATTAAGATGCAGGATTTTCAAAAGCTGGGGAAGTTGGCCGCAGCCTGCTCCCATCTGTAGAGCTCCGACAGCTCCCGGAGGCAGGGAGAGCACCCTAGGCGACCAGGCCCCCATCACCTTCACCACCCCTTAGGGGACACCCTTCTGGGGTCCCTCAGCCTGCTCATGGCCCCCCTGCTCTGGGACCACGCAGGCTGTGATCTCCTGCCCCCACAACCTGCCATGGTGGCCAGGGCGTCCTCGTGGTGCATCGCCAGCCACTGAAGCACTGCCAATCCCAGGAAAGGCCAAGAGAAAGAACCAGAAGCTTGTTCCTGGCTGCCTTCCCTCCCAGCACCCTTGGAACCCAGCAGGGGGAAAAGGACCTGTGGCCCCCACGTGTACCAGGCAGACGGGACTGACAAGGCCTCGGGTATGCAGGGCTCTGCAGGAGTGCCGCCTGCCCAAGCCCTCTCCCTCCGTTAGGTATCGCTGAGCCCAGAACCAATGTGTGCGCTGGGGCTTAGAGCGATGGTACCAGTCCAAACCGGCTCCCCTTAGCGTTCCTTCCTTGGCTTCACCCCAGTGCCCTTGGGAAATCAACTTCCTAATCTATGCCACAGGTTCCCAACCTCTAAAATGAAGACAGTATCTGCTCAGGACTACAGGGACAGGAGGGCTGGGGTGGAAAGATGTTAAATTGATCTAAGCAGACTATCTGGGCATTTAATCCAAAGGGACATAAGTAAAAGTTTGTTCCCAGGCTTTTTCTTTTCTTTATCCCCCCCCCCCAAGAAAAACAAGCAATAGTGAAGTTAAAGGCCCCTTTCTAATCAGCTGGCGTTGGCCCAGCACAGGCCTGCCCCGTAGCCTTCAAGGGGATATTTACTGTCCGCTGCTCGTGGCTGCCAGCTCGGCTCCCTTTCTCAAGGACAGAGCTGGATTCGCAAGGAGTGGTCCAGGCAGAGGCCCCTTGCTTGCCCCGGTGCCTGCCCCACTGTGGGTTATGACACCTGCACTGTGAAACGCTTTGCACAGCTCCTGCAGCCGAGGGAAGCCGCAGAGAACACTGAACTCAGTCGTTAGTGAGCAGAGAGAATAATGTTGCGTGTGTGTGTGTGTGTGTGTTGTCCTTCATGAGCCCGGGCAAGCCAGAGGTGCGAGATGTTTACTCAAGACCGATCGGAGGGTGCTGCCTAGCATGGGCTGCAGCGCTGGGGATGCTCAAAAGGCTTTTTTTTTTTTTTTTTTTTGGTAGTATCAGGGATCAAACTCAGGACCTTGCACTTGCCAGGCAGGTATATATGCCACTGAGCTATATCCCCGGCCCCCCTCAAAATGCTTTTGGGCTCCAAAGTGCTCTACCTAGCTGACAGCCCTTCCCACCTGTCAGGAGCACACAGACAGACACACACGCGCACGCGCGCAGACACACACGCACACGCACATGCACACAAATGCACGCATGCACAATCGTCTCTCCAGGGAATAGTAAAGAAACACAGGAGGGATGCACATTCCCAGTGAGGAGGATGAGATGGGGCGGGGGCCTCTCCTAGGGCATAGCCAAGTCCAAGAGCCCACATGCCCTCAGCAAGCCCTGGCTCTCCAGTTCCTGCCCCGGGACACCTCTGGGCTTTAGCAGCTAAGACAGGAGAATGGTTCCATGGCCCTGGCCTCAGGAGCCTCCAGAGTCCTGAAACCGCCCTGTCCTCCCTTTACCCTGCCCCGGCTTTCTGACCCAGCTTGCAGACCTGCAGGCCAGGGACCGCACCGACTTCTGCCACACACTGGCCTTCTTTGTTGCTGAAGACAGGCTCAGGTAGTGACAAGCTAAAGAAGACGAGAAGGACAAATGGGGAGCTGGCATGGTACGCTGCTCTTGAGCTCCACCCTGACAGGTGGAGGAAGGAAGACAGGAAGTCTCCCTCCTGAGGCACACGGGCTCTAAATGGTGCCTCGGTTCTCACGGGCTACGTCCGGGTGGTGCTGGTGGTGAGCCCGTGAGCGTTGCCAGGGCCCTGGACCTCACGTCAAGGGGACCCCAGGGGAGCCCTCCCCAAGAAGGCCAAGAGAAGGGAGAGGAAAGGCGGGGTCTCTTCTCTGGGGCCCAGGTTGTGCAGGCTGGTCCACTGGTTGGTTTTCTTTCAATAAACTCATTCTCTAATTTCTATAAATTTAAAGAAATTTATCACAGGGTGTACAAATTGATTATTGATTTTTAGCAAGTTTTATCCAGAGAGGATTATACATAATGTTGTATAATTTGGGTTTTTTCCTACTTAGCAATTTATCTTAGACATCTGTCCATTTTTTTTCTTGCTCTTTAAAAGACAAAATAATATTCCATTTTGTGGAAGTACTACCTATTTAACTCATTTCCCATCAATAGACCTTCTGGTAGTTTCTGTTCTTTGCTTGTAGATATAAACAGCACCACAACAGAAATCTTCTAAATTTTTATTTAGACATAAAGATACCTAAAATTAAATTATAGATGCGGGCAATATGTGTGATAAGTTCTAGCAGAACCTTTAGCTCCAAGAATAAGTGTTTTTAAACTACTGACAGGCAGTGCTCGGTGTCCAGAAACACCCTGCCCACCTCGCTGTGCAGACACCAGGGAGCCCGCGTCTCCTTCTCCCTCAGCTCACAGATCGCAGCTCCTCGGTCCCTGGGGAGGGAGGGATGGACAGCCCCTGAGCCCTGGGACAACTGCTCCCACCCACGAGGAGCTTGGGGACTCCGCCAGGGACGCTCCCGAGTCACTCTCCAAAGCACCAACCAAAAACTGAGCCCTCCTGGAGCCCAACTCAAATGGAATGAAAATAGGAAAGGACTGTTGAGAACTGTTGCTCAGGTCAGCACCCAAGGGAGGACACAGCCCCAAAGCAGAAGGAGGTCGTTCAGGTGGAAGCTGCACTACCCAAATGATGGGCGGTGGGGAGTCACACCTGCACAGGGGGTCCTGCCAGGACTCAGGGGGAGGCCAGGGCACGCCCTGGGCTCTATCTACTACTGCCAGAAGAGGCATCGTTCTGCAGGTGTCCACCCAGAGGGGCATCACCTATTTTTGCAGAAAGCTGCCATGTGCAGGAGCTGAGGCCCTGAGTGGGGTGTTTTCCTGAATCTTGGCACATGCGCAAAATTCAAATGCAAAGCTTAACTGCTTCCAGGAGGAGGGTGATTGCGTCGTTGGTGGTGCAGTTCCGTCCTCTAGGCAGGCCCGACTGCTGTGAGGTGCCAGGCTGTCCTCCTTCTCCCAGGGCCCAGAGCAGAAAGCTGCAGACAAGGGCAGGGCCAGGGGCAGGGCCCCACAATTCAGACTCAAAATGGGCTAGGGAATGACAGGCATTTGGCCAAAGGCTTTGCAGGTTTGGGCTCTGGCTTTGGCGTTAGCAGGTTTAGTGGATGTCTGATTACCTAAAAAGAGGACTGCGTTCATCCGAGTAGAAGCACTGCCATTTGCAGGCTTCTTCCCACAGCCCTGGGCTGCTGAGCATCTCTTAGTGCTTGCTGAGAAAGAAAGGGCCAGCCTGGGGGGAGCCCCACGTTGCCTGTGTGGGAGCAGGGTCACACAGGGCTGGTGCTTGTCTCCTCAGAGCTTGACATTGCCCAGAACCCTCAGCACCTCAGGGGCTGGACTTTTACCCCAAACCTGGTCCAGCCACTTCTACCTCACACTTGGAAGCGGGCCTGCCTAGAGGACGGAACTGCACCACTGTGACTCTTTCAAACAGTCACAGATGGACCACCGTGTGCGGAGGGAACACGGCTGCAGAAAAGCATCAGCCCCGGTTTCTTCCTTTTCCCTACCCTCATAGGTCCTGCAGGTCCACAGCCCACTATGAATGCTGCTGCTCCCTTGTGAGTCCCACGCAGGGCAAACCACATTCAAAGTAACTCTCTGTGGACAGGAGAGCAAATGCTCAGAAGACAGCTGCGTGCCCGGGTCCCAGAGCAGTGGTTGGTTTGCAGTGGCCTGGTCCACATGGACTCTCGCCCTAACTGCAATCCGGTTTCTCTCACCTGTGCCAAGAGCCTGTAGCACCTTCATTTCTTCTTTGCCCCTCTAAACCCCAGGCTATGGTAGGGACAAGTAAGTGACAGGGACACAAATGCTTTATAAAACATTTTATAAACCAGTGTCTCCATTCAGATGCTGGTCATGATGATAGAGACTCAATCAGAGCATCCTCTCTATGCTGGGGGGCAGTGACTGGAAGGCAGACAGAACCTGGGCCAGCTGCTATCGGTCCCACCTGGGACTTCTCTGCCATTCGTGGAAGGGGAATTTGGCTGAGCATGGGGCATGGTGGCCACCTGCCCTGCCCTAAGAAGAGAAGGCAGGATTAGAGACAGAGAGACGCAGGCTCACTACAGTGTTTGGAGCACCTGCATGCAACTGTGGCTGAAGCCAGGTGCATCTTGGGATTTGCTGTTTTGAGACTCTGTGGGTGCTTAGACTGCTTGGAGTTGAGTATTTATGACTGGAAAAATTCCAATTACCTCTTCATATATTTAAACTTTGTGATCTGAAAGTTTTTAGGGGCCAGGGAGATGGCTCAGTAGAATAAGCTCTTGCCTGGCAAGCGCAAGGGCCTGAGTTCAATTCCCGGTTCCACCAAAAAAAAGAAAAAGTTTTTAAAGAAAGAAATCTTGCCAGTGTCTCTTTAAGTTAGTTTCTCTAAAGGGCCAGCCAAATAGCTCAGCAAATTAAAGCACCAGCAAGCAGGGGCAGGGGCAGGGGGTTTCATCCTTGAGCCCGCCGTGCCGGCCCCACCCCAGGGGTACGCTGAGACAGCAACTGAGACGGGGCATGGTGGCGCACGCCTACAACTGCAGCCTCGGGAGGCTGTAAACAAGCGGATCACTACAAGCCCGATCTAGCTGTGAGACCCTGAAACTCTGTAGACCCTTCCTTAAATACAAAAAAAAAGTTAGTTTATCTATCCACAGCATGAAGAAGCAGAAAAGCACTGAATGGGTAATTCAAGCAGCCTGGACTCTCCTCTGGATCCACGGGAATTGTTGTATGACTTCAAGAAAGTTTCTTTAACTTGTGTGGACCTCAGTAAAGTAAAGAATTGGAGCTCATGAGATCAAAAGTATTTCAAAATGCTAAGTGTCTTTGGTTGAAGAAAGAAGACCCGATAAGTCTGACTTGAAGTATTCTTAATTAAGATCCCTTGTGTAAATAGTAAGAACAAAACTGATAATTTTAAATTAATGTTACATACTTAAAATACAATCCTTTAACAAATTAAATGTGAGATGTTTTCATACACTTAAAATATTGGGAACAATCTGGTAAAATAGATTATGACCTCCTCATACAGTAGAACATTATGCAGTGATAACCAAGGTATGAGGAGACTAACGGCAAGGGTGGCCAGGGTCTACGGCGCTGCCTAAACGGAAACGGCAAAATCAAAGGTGGTCGTGCTGGTACGAAGAGGCATGGATAATCACCTCAGTGGAATGCCAAGTATACGTGAAGACGATCTCAGAATTGGAAAAAAAAAAAAAAACAGTGTCATTGATTGTCTTCGGAGATGTGCCCTTATTTTTTCCTAAACAATATGTCCTTTTAGCTTATAAATGTCAAAACATGTGACGGTATTACCTACTTAAAAATCAAGCAAAAAATGAATTACAAAATTGCACGTGGCTGCCTTGCTCCTCGTTGGAGGTGGAAGCTGCCTAGGAGTACCGCCCAATACACCTGTGCTGTTGGCCCAAGGGAACAGCCCAGAGGGCTCAATCTCAACTCAAGGAGATGCATGCAACCAGTGACAGGCCCCGGACAGCCAATGCCCTCAACCCCGAGTCACATTACAACCCCAGATCCCTCAAAACAAAGGTTCCCTGTACAATCAATCACTTGGTCTTGCTGCAACCCAGACGCAGGGGTCAGGAATCAGGGCAGCCACGTGGTCAGAAGTGTCACTAGCTGTGGTCAAGGTAAACAAGCAGATCCTTCTGCAGGGTGGCTCGGCAGTCTCTAGCCCTTAGACACACGTGTTGGACCCTGGCTCTCCCATACAGCCAAGACAGTGTGCTTTTTCTAACAAACTGGCCCTTCCCAAGTAAGCAGCTCCAGGAGTGCCCCTGAGTAGTGGGGAATGGGTCTATGGGGTGTCGTCATCTAGAAAACACACAACCTGGGCTCAGGCACCTTCCTGAGACCACAAGGAAGGCAGCAGCTGACGCAGAAGCACTGCAGCTCCTGCCGTCCTGGTGGGAAAGCCGTGCCTAGCCCCTGCTGTGGCCTGATTTGCTTCCCAGGGATGGCAAAGGGAAGGCAGAGTAGGAGAAGGCTCAAGACACCAGAGGAGAGAAGCTCAGAGGCCAGGTGGCCACGTCTAGCCACAGAGTCGGCACAGAGGAACACCTCGGAGTGACCTGTGGGTATCTTTCCTCTCCCAGAAAACTCAGCCCCACGAGCAGAGGACCCGCCTGGCTCTGTCCTAGGCCAGGCCCGGGTGTCACTGCCTCCTGCCAAGCCCCAGCCGAGCTCCAGGCCCCGGAGCGCACTCACCAGGTTTGATTTCCAACAGCCGAAGCTTTGGGTCCTCGGGCGGATGCAGCCGTCTCTTCTTGCGCCAGCAGCGCGCAGGGTACGTGTACAGCTGGCCTGGAGCAAGGCCTGCAGACAGAGACCAGTAAAGATTAAAGGCTCCAGGCTGCAAGAGGCCAGGGAAACTACCCCAACCGACCCGACCACTCACAGGGGGAGGAAACGCAAGCCCAGGGGACTTGTCAAGGTCACAGGGTGGACCTGCGGCACAGGTCAGCCTAGGCCTTCTGCCCCAGACGTTGCCAGGTGCTCTGCCTTGCTGTTCATGTCACCTGGGCCAAAAAGCACCATCCCCTTAGTAAAAGCAGCCCTGCCCTTACAGACCTAGGAGGAGTCGTCTCATGACAGCACTCCGAAGGTGGTAGCTCTCCACAACCGCCTCTCTGCCCGGGTATAGACAGGAGAGGTCATGGGCCTACCTTGGGGCTGCCTTCATGGGAGCACACTCCTGCTCTAGACACACCCAGGCCCCCTGGCCACAGAGCAGCATTCCTGGACATCGCTGCCCCCGGCCTGCGCTACCACGGGTAAGCAACCGCGGGACATGCCAGACTCATGTACTACGCTGTCCCCCAGCAGGAGTCGCCATTTCTATTTGGCCTCTGACATCACCAGCAGTGCTGTCATGCCAAGAACTCCACAAGCAGTCTTACCGACGACGCCCAGATAGCGCTCCTGTGGCAACAGTGTGACAACTGGAGGATGTGGAGAGGTGTGGACTCGCCACACAAGACCAATGCAGCCTACTCTCAGGGGCAGGGAAGAGAGGATAGGGAGGTGCTTAGGACTGGTGGGGTGACGTGGAGCCTGAAAACACCAGCTAATGATCCTCCAAAGAAACCAGTGGAAAGCCAGCGAGGACCGGACCTTTGTCTTACTCCTGCTGGGAGCCCCAGAACCAAAGCTGACATGTGAAAGAACCCAAATAAGTATTAGTTGGATGGATGGATGGATGGATGGATGGATGGATGGATGGATGGATGGATAAATATGTTCCAACATTAAAATAAAGTCTATCTTCGGTAATAAATGACACCTGACAGCTGTGGACGCAGGCAGTTCCATATGAGAGTGTCCCTGCCTAAACCTAGGACCACAGGGCTCAGAACACACCAAGAGCAAGTGCAAGGGTCTGAGTTCAATCCCCAGTTCCGCAAAAAAAAAAAAAAACCACCAGGACCCTATTCCCATCTGCTGTCTTCCATCTCAAGGCCCAGGAAAGTTAAGAGGGGAAACTACTTTCATTATTTGCCTTTGCAGAGAAAAAAAAGTCTATAAACCTTCCATTACTACAGATCTGTTCATTCATTTTTCAGTCCTGCCAGTCTTCCTCACCAGTCCTCTGGGTTGGATCCCAAGCAGGGCAACTCTCCCCACATGAAAGGAACCAAAATATCCAGGCGCCTTTTTGTGCTGAGCATCATTTTAATCACTCAGCTGCTCCCATGGGTTGCGAGACTGTGAACAGTTTGGAGGTTTTGACCCCTCTCCTTTTGATTCTCAGAAACGATTAAGATCGAGCCTGTGGGGCTTCTGCTTCGTGGGCTTCTGTACAGTAGGAAGATCCTGCAGCTCTGAGCTCTCTGAGCCCTGAGGACTGGCAGCGGGTGGACAGAAGCCAAATGAATCCCATCATGGTGGCTTGCTTCCCTGCCACGAGGGGGCCAGGTAGCCTCTCTGAGGGTTGGCATCATATTTCTGCAGTGACTCGCTTCAGGACCATGTTGTCTCCGGTCCTGCCATCCCCAAATGGACATCTGGATTCTGAGTCCTGTCCAGGCGTCCAGGCCACCAGCAGACATGACAATCTGCAGCATGCCAGGGCAGTTGAAGTGCTGGCTGCTACTCCGCCTCCCAGAACCACTCATCCTGGGTTCAGGGATTCTTAACCCAAGCCTAAGCCAAAATCTCCCAGGAAACTTCTCATAAGCAGAATTTCTCAAATTGAACCCGAATTTGGCTAGGTAGGCACACCGGGTGGCTGGTTTCTAAGAACTCAACAGGTGGTTGGAGTGTCTAGCTGGGAGCCTTTGGGCATTGATTTAGCACAGTCTGCGTGCTCTTCTTAGGGGCCAAGATCACCCCAACAGCTTCCTGCAGGAACCCAAGCATCCTTGGTTTCCCCAGCACTGTAATTAATCGCCCACCTACTCCATTATCTCCCTTCCAGGCTTTCTGAGACCAGCATGGGAGGTGTCCCATCCCTCTGTCCTATCCCCAGCACCCGGTACCCCATGCTCAGCAGGTGCCTCGAAGAATCCTTATCAAGTGAACACAGCTGAGCAGAGCTAAACCTGGCTCAGAAATGCAGGAAGTGAATGAACACTGCTCCTGGCTCCAAGAGGCTCCTTCTCCCAGAAAGGTTCCACACAGTGGACCCAGGACCAAGCCCAGGGCCCACCTCACCCAGGCCAGCACAGAAGCCTCTGGTCTCGGCTTGTTTCCTTGCCCCGCTGTCCACTACCCCTGGTAGTTCCAATTCAACCAAAAGCAGGTGAGGAAGAAAGAGCTGATCCAGACCACACTCTCTAAAGGTCTAAGAGCAAGAGCTCAGAAATGTCAACACTTGTCCCTACACCCTCCCAGAGAGGGCAATCCTACGCTTGTGGGTCCACAGTCCTGAGACAGCCTTGAGACAACCCCGAGCCACGGCTGGTAGCTATCCGCCCCTCTCCTGGAGAGGCAACGTTGGCAAGTCCTCTGAAGGCCCAGAAGGAACCAACTTCATTTCATTCTCTCTCTCATAAATTTGAGAAGCCCCACAGTGCCGGGCAAGAGCACACAAGGATTGGAAAATACCCCAAGCCGTGTCTGAGCCTGCCTCCTCCCCTGGAAGAGGAGGGCTCCATGGCACCCAGCTATGGGACTGTCATGGAATTCACTGATCCTCAGGAGGAGGAAGACTACGGCCATAAAAACTTAACAGCTGTGAGCTGTCGATTGCCGGGAGTTAGCTGCTATGGACTTGGACTCTGCGAGCACATGGCTCGACCAGGCCCCGGCCACCCAGGCTTCCCGTCAGTGTCTGCTCTGATTCCTCCTTGTCTCCTTAGCCCTTTCCTTGCTCGCCTTCCTAAGCCGCAAGCATGGGGGTTCCTTACGGAGCCACCACGTTCAGCCACCCCAGAGCTGCACTTACGGAGGGAAGAGAAGCCTCGTGAGGCTTCGCTTGTTTATCTCGTTAGAGCAGAAGGCACAGAACTCAAAAGCCCGTGTGCGCCGGCGGCGGAGCAGGGAGGAGGATGGCGCCGCGGCGCTGCCAAGGAAATCGACCTTGAGGAGTGAGCCTAGGGTGGGGGTGGAAACGGAGGGAGGGAAGCAGGCGGTGGGAGGCCAGAAAAGAGGGGATCCCTCCTCCAGGTAACCAAGGCGGCAGAGGTCCTCCACTCACAAACCCACTGAGCAGACTGCTGTTCCGCTGCCTTGTTGCCTCGAGCTGCAACTCCAGTTACAGAACTCTGCGTGAGTGAAAGCACCAGCAGATGGGGGCGGGGCGGGGGGAGAAAGAAATGCACGCTCCACCTTTCCCGGGAAATTAGGCTTGAATGTGGTCCCACAGGCTTGGCATCTACATGACCCGCAAACCCAAGACAAATATCCCGGCACGTGCATTTCTCAAGTCGGACAGGTAGGTCCTGTGCCCCAGCAGCTATGACAAGCAGGGCGTGAGCTGTGAGGCATTCAGGAAAAGAAACGCCATGGGAAAGGAACAGCAAAGCAGAGAGAACCAGAGCAGCGTGCTCTCCCCCGCCAGCTGTAAACGGAGAAAACTCAAGTCCCCTCCCTGCGAGGGCTCTTGCCTCAGCACCTCAGAGGTGCCTCTGAGGATCCCCACCAGCCTCTACAGTCGGAACTTACGTCACAGGAAGCCTGCCCCACTGTGGGCCAACCCTTGGGACAAAGACAAGCTCCCTGCCCTTATTTTGAATAAAAATCTGCCTTCTGAAACTCAGACCAATTTGTCTGCCCTGTGTCCCAACAGAGAACAGAAGCCATCTGCGCCTGGCACCACATCCTCTCTCCCCACTTGGCTTGGAAGAGGAGCCAACCAGGAAGCCCAGAAGCTAGGGTAGAAGGAAGTGGAGGAGAAAGGTACCAGGGTGCTCAGGGCCATAAATAGAATCCATGGAGCTAAATAAAAAACCCAAGTGCTACTGTCATTTGTCCCATCCAAAGGAGAGAGGGACAGAGCAGGAGACTCCCCTTCAGGCCATCAGTGTCATTTAACAGCTCCTCCAGCTCTCAGTCCTTCCTGGAGTCACCACAGTGGTGCCCCTATGGCCTTCCTATTGATAAGCAGATAGCAGCAGGAGCCAGGAATTCCTAAAGACTGAGCATCACAAACTGTTACTGGAACAGTAAACACTGAACCAGGTTATCAGAGACACACCAAGGCATCTGTAGTGGGGAAACTCTCCCCTCGGGAAGTCTGCGCCGGTCAAGTCTTACCCATCTTCCTGCTCCCAGGCTTGCCCAACATATCAGAGGCCCCATCAGTATCTCAGGCCAAAAACTCTAACGGAGATCAATTCTACGGAGCTGGAGGGATGAGTCACAAGGCCCCTAGGCAAGGCTTGAGAAGTGGGCGAGAGGACTTCCCAAGGACAGCCGGCATCTCCCTGGAGCAACGCTCTTCTCTCCTCCCCAGGTTCAATCAAGAGCTGCCCCGGCTCCAGCTCCAGCGGCACCTTTCAGTGAGGCCTTCCAGAACCACTCCCTAAATGACTCAAGAACTTGGTGCTGCGTTGTAGGCCTGGTGTACGCCACCCCCATCTGCACGCAGTGCTCCTCAGCCATGCCTGGTGCCCTCCCAGCAGTCTCCTTAAGCCCCCTCAGGTTGAGATTCAGTCCCAGGGTCCCTTGGGTGCTGGCCTGTGGACCCTGATGCAGAATGCTGCCTGGTTCTTCTGGCCCAGGAGCTCCTTGCTGGTCCTGTCACACTCAAAGCAGATGCTGCGACAACTGCTAACATTTACTGAGCTCTCTCACTCTGTCCTAGGCTAGCACCTCACACTCATTCTTTTCTCTTTTTTAATTTTATGTGTTTGGTACAGGGTCCCACTACATGGGTCAGACTCGTAGTGATTCTCCTATTTCAGCCTCCCCAGAGATGGGGTTACAGGCATACGCCACCATGCCTAGATTCAGTGGTTGGCTCAACATGCCCAGGGTGGGGCTAGTGGGGATTGAACCCCAGTCCCTGCATTTGCCAGGCTGTGGAGCTATCTTCCTGCCCCACACTCATTCTTTTGTTATTGTTGTTCTTTATGTATACTTCATATGTTTCCCAGTCCTTACCTCATTGTGTCAATAGCCCCATGAGACGCTGACAGGCTGAAGACAGGGAGGCTAACCGTGAGTAGGTAGCTGGCCCAAGGCTGCACAGCTCCTTGGGGAAGTCTACTCCATAAGCCAGAGAGCACTCCCCTACCTAAACCCCACTGGGCCAGAAGCAGGAAGCAGGAGCACCAGAGCTCAGAGAGCTGCCCGCATAGGAAACCAGTTCCCACACCACAGCTGCCAGGAAGACAGAGCCGCATCCCGCCTCCGCAGAGCCACTGCTCCTGGAACTCATTTCGCTTCATTGTCACGTCACTAACTTCACCAACTACAACTTCTCACAGAGAAAAGCATTCTGGGAGTACGAAGGCACTGTATTAAGACCTATAAAATGCGTAAAGAAGCAAAAACAACAACAGGGTCTACTTCCCAAATTCATCAAAAGAATTTTTAATCATTACACAATGAACATCCAAGTCTAAAGAGTTATTAGGACCAATTGCTACCTAATACAAGAATCACCTCTACGATGTTCCTGACAAGTATCCCCCATCCTGGCCTCTGTTTCTATACTGTTGAAATAGTCTATTATTAGCAATATGCCTACTGCTCTCGTCTACTGCTGCTGGGAAGATTGTGAAGAGAAATTTGGCATACCTAGCAAAACTACATATATTTTTGCATCTTTGACCTAGCAATTCCATTGCTAGAAAATCTCTACCAAAGAGTCACAAGCAAAAATATAAAGATACGTATTTACTAGTATAAAATATTCAATAGCGTATTTTATACTATTAAAAGACTGGAAATGATCCAACTGTCCATTGATAGGAACTTGGTTAAACAAACATAGCATATGTACTATGGATAACCACTAAGAAGATAACAATGTACAGTGTATGGACTATCAAAACTGTCCTATTAATCGGTTGTGAAACTGTCTCATTCATATTTATTTCTCAATAAAAAATAAATATATGAAAAAAATGAAAATCGTTATTTCATGGGACATCCCTAAATAAACATGAAAGTCAGAAAAAAAATAATAAACATAGCATAGTATAGTATATACACAATACACTATTGAAAAGCTGTTTAAAAAAAGAGAAAAAAAGAAAAGGAAGATAGGGCCAGCAAGATAGCTCAGCAGACTAAATGCCCACTTAGGCAAGCACAGAGACCAGGGTTCAATCCCAGGCACCACAGGCCCCGCCAAGACTACCCCTGAATGTGCTAAGCCAGTGACCCAGTCCAGGCATGGTAACGCATGCCTGTAATCCCAGCACTGAGAGGCTAAAAACAGGACGATTATTATGAGTCTGAGCTGCATAGTGACACCCTGTAATTAAAAAAATTAATTAAAATAATAATACAGTGATAAGGCTGGGCATGGTGGCACACGCCTGTAATCCCAGCCCTTGGGAGGCTGAAAACAGGAGGATCATTACAAGTCTGATCTGTGTAGTGAGACTCTGTAGACCCTGTACTAAATATTAAATAAATAAAATAATAAACAATTGTTAATAGCTAATAAGCTAACAAAAAAGACAAAATGGAATAAAAAATT
>NW_004524583.1:31403223-31412419 GCF_000260255.1 Octodon degus
GGTGGCACACACCTGCAGCCCCAGCATTTGGGAGGACGAAAACAGGAGAATCACTAGGAGTCTGATCCACATCGTGAGACCCTATAGGTCCTATACGAAATACATTTTAAAAAAAGACACGTATGTGCTGAAAAAAGGAAAATTTCTTTTAACATGAAGGTGCAAGAGGTTAAAAATTTTAAAAAGGGAAAACATGAAGAATATACTAACCAAAAGAGAAAAAAATGGCTATCTCAATATCGCCTAAGTAAATTTCAAGTTAAATAATGTTAGTAGAGATCAAAGGGTTATTTCTCAATGATAAAGGGATCATTTTATCCTAAATTTTATGCATGTAATAAAAGAGCTTCAAAATATATGAAACAAGGCTAATATAAATAAAAAGAGAAACAAACTCATGATAGAAAAAATTACAATATTCCCTGTCAATAACTCACAGAATAAATAGGTACATAGGGAAAACTGTAAGGTTATAAAAGATTTGAATAACCCTACCAACTTGACCTCACTGATATTTATAGAATACTCTAACCAACAACAAAATACCTACTCTTTTCCCAGTGTAAAGAAAACATCTTCTGGCCTCTGAAGACAGCGCACTGGAATAAGCGCTTGCCTGGCAAGTGCAGGGTCCTGAGTTCAATCCTCAGTACCGCAAAAAGATTAAAGAAAATATCTTCTTTTTTAATTATTATTATTTGTGTGTGTGTGTGTGTGTGTGTGTGTGTGGCCAGCTCAGCCCACCAGGGGGCGGGGCTGGCTGGCATGTGGTGCTGGGGGATTGAACCGCAGTCCCTGTGCTTTGCTAAGCTTGTTCTAAGTAGGTGCTTTAGACCACTGAGCCATCTCACCAGCCCCAAGAAAATATCTTCCAAACAAAACACTTTAGGCCATAAAATATGTACTGAAACAATTTTTAAAATTTATGTCAAGCAAAGTATTCTCTGGCTATATATAATTGAATTAGAAATAATAAATGGACACATCTTTGGAAAGTGCCCCAAATATTTGAAGAATAAGTATACTTCTAAACAATTCTTTTATTTTCTTCTTTTTTTTTTTTTTTGGTGGAACCAAGGATTGAACTCAGGCCCTTGCACTTGCTAGGTAAATGTTTATTCTACAAGCCATCTCCCTGGCCCCCCTCTAAACAATTCTTGAATAGAAAACAAAAAAAGAAAATATTCTGCACTGAGTAGAAAGTAATATACAATATCAAAAATTATGAAATGAGGCAAAGCAATATTTAGGGAAAATTTTTGGATTAGAAAATACCTGAAGAGGAAACAACAAAGGTCTCAAATCTGTGACCTGAGTTTCCACCTTAAAAAAATAAAATAAAATAAATGAAAAGCAAGTTGAATAAAGGAAAAATAAAGATCAGGGTAACAAACTATAATATAGCAGAAAAAGTAATTGAGAATATCAATCCTACAAAAAGCTACTTTTTGGAGATCCATTGAAATTGGATCTTAGAAGAATCAAATAACAAAGAAAATCCCAGTTACCAATATGAAGAATGAAATAATTTACCACCACAGATTCTACATATATTAAAAAGATAATTGAGCAATTTGTGAACAACTTTGTTGAAATAGCCAAATTCTTTGTAAGTCACAAACTAGCAAAGCTTATTCAGGACGGCCAGGATAACTTGATAGCCCCTTGTCAATTTCAGAACTTCCACAAAGAAATTACGAGGTCCAGATGGATTCACTGGTAAACACTACAAAACATTTACGGCAATAATTACACCAATTTGATATGAACTCGTCCAAAAACCAGAAAAGGAAAATAATACTTCCCGACTTACTACATAAAGCCAAGATCGCTCCGATACCCAAACCGGACCCAGAGAATACAAGACGAGTATCTCTTTAAGCATAGACACTTCCTGGGGCAGGAAGTACACAAGGTGAGCCTGCTGCGTTCTGGCCTGATCTCAGGACAGCAAACAGGCTCAGAATCTCTGGGCTGCTGCACAATACCAGTGCTACCCGATGCCCCTGCTGGCCAAAAACAGAAAGAAATGTAAGCATCACTCAGAATAACGACAGCAGTAAATTAAAATACATCAAGCATGTTCAATCTATAACTTCATGATAGTGCTCAAAACAACCTTATTCATCACCTCTGGAGAATACAAGGGAGCCAACATTTTGGAAACTGGTAAACAAAGGGGAAAAAATCATTCATCCCGCCTTTCTTACCTCCACTCTACCTCATAACAAAACTTTTAATGAAGAGATATTTTTTCTTTATAAAAGCTGATTTTAAAAAATAGGGATAGCCTCATATGTCACCTTTTTGCAACTCTTCGTGGAATAAGGGATCTCAACTATTAGCAAAAGGCTGCTAACATCAGTAAAGCAGCCAGCGAGATAGTTCAGCGGTCAAGGCGCCTGCCAGGCAAGCTCAAGGACCAGGACTCGATCCCTAGCACCACATGCCGTGCCGGCCCCTGAAACCAGGTGTAGTGGCGCATGCCTATAATCCCAGCACTGGGGAGGCTGAGACAGGAGGATCCCTACGAGTTCAAGCTGTGTAGTGAGACCCTGCACCAAACACCACCAGCAAAACAGATAACCAGATCGTATGAGCCTCCTGACGGAAGTACTCTTTACCACTCAGGGACTGTTCTTGGCCAACCCGGGACCTGAGTAAATCTAGACCTAGTTACCAGCCCACCGGAGCAACACCACAGGAGCGCACTCCAAGAATCCAGGTGCGGGGAACCCCAAGCGCGCAAACAACCCAGTTTACTCAACAAACGCCACACAAGGAAAACAGAGGGAATTAAGGAGAAATTAGGAGATTTAGGAGAGCTAAGGGGCTTGTAGGCCTGGTGCAATGCAGGGGTCCTTTTTGGGTCCTGATTTAAACGAGAGGAGAGAAAGTGACTGCAGACCAAATACTTGATGGTAGTAAGTGAGATTCGACCGCGATTACCAGCGCGGCATGGTTTGTTGACGTCCTTCCCATTTAGAAACACGTAACTAAACATTTATAGATGGAATAATATATTGTCCCGGATTTGCTTCAAAATAATCTGGATTTAGAGAAAAAAGTGGCAGGTCAGCGTGAGTGAAACGGAATGGGCCGTGTGGTCTCCGTTGATGCTGGATACATGGAGATTCATTTTACCCTCCTCTCCGTTTTTACACGATGTGAAATTGTTCAGATGCAAAAGCTGTGGGTTTTTTCACACGCCCGTAGAAAGCCAGAAAACCGAATTCCTATCGTTGCCTTTCTAATCTGCACCGCTGGGTCTGGACCCTGGAAGCCAGGTCTCATAGGAATAATAGGAGTAGTAGTAACGTCAGCAGTAACGCCCAACATTTGGGGAACACACACTATTTGCTAAACTCACTGAGTTTTAAATGAGTTCCTTTCACTTAATCCTGACAGAACCCTAGGTAGTGAATGCTAACGTGATCCACGTTCACAGGTGAGGAACCTGAGGGAGGGAGTTGGGGTGACAAAGCTAAGTCCCACACCCATATCTGCCCGCAGGTGAGGAACCTGAGGGAGGGAGTTGGGGTGACAAAGCTAAGTCCCACACCCATATCTGCCCGCAGATTTCAACCTGCAGCCAGTGTCCAAGGGTAAGAGATGAAGCCTGCCCGTGTACGCATCTCGCTGCCTTTGAGGTGAATACCTTGAGTTCCTTCACTCCCTGCCTAACAGCTTCCGTGGTCCACACCGCCCTTGTCCTCCCCTGCGACACCGCGTGCTGGCTGCAGAGCGCGGCCGCCCTCCCGCCCCGGAACCCCGCACGTGCGCGCGCCAGGGCCGGACGCTCACCCGGGCCCCGGTGTCTCTTCTCCATCCAGATGTAGCAGTTGTTCTGGGCCACCCCCGTCTGCGAGTCCAGGAAGGGGAGCCGCACGCTGCGCTCTGCGCACAGCCGTGAGTTGTAACTCCGGCAATGTTCGATGGCTTCCTTGTAAAACTGGTCCCCGAGCCTGCAAGGAGTCACAGAGAGAGAGGTGTGAGGCCAGGCAAAACCAAATCCCACCCCGAATTATACTGGTGTCCCCTACTCTTCTCCCTGGGAAGAATTTGAAGTTTTGGCAACAAAGCAATGAGCCTTATCCAGCGTCAGAATGCAGCTAAGCACCAGGTCTGTACCAGGTGCCTCCCATCCCAAACCCACCAGGCAACCTCGAAACCCCTTGAAGCCAGAGCAAAGGGCCCCAGAACTAACCAGCGGTACACGTGGCCAGTTCCTGTGCTGGGACGCGAGAGCTCCAGTTCCACACTGGCAGTAGCTCTGGAACTAATCCGCATTGAGTCTAGGGGCCACCACACATCTGGAGCCTCGTGAGCCACATTGTTCTCAGTGGTCACCAGCAAAGGGGCTCCGAGTGAACCTTCTGAACTCCGGGTGAAGCCACCAGAAAGCGACCCAAAGTCCCATAGGAATGGAGGAAACACACTCCGTACACCCAAGAGTAGAAGGGTAACAGGACATATCCTATGAAGGCAAAGCTCTTTCTTCAGAGAGGAAGTGAAGAGGGATAAACCACATTGTTAGAGAAACTTTCTCCAGTGGAAAGCAAGCAAAGAAATCACTTAAAATAACACTGGAACTCAAAATAATTCAACTTCCAGAGTTAAAGACCTTTCTGGTTTGTGGGAGTGATGATCTGATGAAGCACAGTAAATTTATGTCCCTGAATCTCTGGTATCCTTGGACACATAGTGATGCTACTGACTTAAAGAGCGTGTCTTTTCAGAAACCAAAAATAGTACACAGCTATAATTGATCGAGGATGAAACAAACATCATCAGCTCAATGAATACCTAAGAAACAAAACATAGACACATGGTGGAAGTGAAAAAGGCCCAAGGACGTACAAATGAAATCACATAACCTCTGCCAGGTAAACTTGACCCCGAGTATAGGTGCAGGCGAGAAGGAGAGGCAGCACAGGGCCACAGGGGCGAAAAAGAAAATCAAGGTGCTCCTTTTGAAGTGATAATATAAATGTCCCTTTGTTTCGTTTGGTTCTGTGTAGATTTGAAGAAGCCAAAATCTGGGAGGGAAAGCCTCTAGACAAAAATAATATATTTCTTAACCAAAATATTTAGAGAAATCAAGAAAGGAACATTGAAAGAATGTTTTCAATTTTTTAAATGGTGGTACAGCACACATAACAAAATCTACCATTTTAAATAGAGAGTCCAGTGGTAACAAATAGTTCACGTTGTTATGCAAGCATCCTCGCCATCCACATCCACAACTCTCCATTTTGCAAAAACGGAAGCTCTATACCCATAACCAGTACCTCCTCGCCCCCTTTCTCCCAGGCCTGGCAACCACCATTCTACTTTGTGTCTCTGTGACTTTGATTATTCTAAGCAGCTCGTAGAAGTGGGATGATGCAGTATTTTTCCTTGGAGACTAAAGTGTTTCTCCTCGTATATTTTCAAGTTTCATCCACACTGTAGCAGGTATCAGAATTTCCTTCCGTTTGAAACTGAATAACATGCTACCACATACATGTGCTACATTTTACTTATTAATCACTCATTAACCCTGAGAAGCAAGGTTGTCCCGTGCTTCCGCTGTAGACTGCAATACGACAGTGAATGTAAGCATGCACGCGTCTCTTCCAGCCCCTGCTTCCAATTCTTTTGGGTCCATGTCCAGGAGTGGAATTGCCCGATCCTGTGGGAGATTTATTTCTGTCTTTGAGCAACTACTATGCTGTGTTTCCCGGTGGCCACACCATTTTTCATTCCCACCAGCAAAACACAGGGCTTGCAATTCCTGCACACACCTGCTGCCATTTGTTGGAAAACAAAGTTTTTAACAGACTTTTATATTCTCTATTAAAAGTGTCAGTGGATCCAATCCTACCAAAGAGTTTGGAACAAATATCTCATGATAAGATGATACAACTGTAGAACTTTCTAGGCATCAGTTAGAAAATAAGCATGTAGGGGAAAAATAACTTCCCTACCTTTCCCCCCCCCCCCCGGCCAGGTTTTTTTTTTTCCTTTAATCTCTGAAGAGCCTCGTCCTCACATGGAAGGCATAGCATACACAGAGTCCTGGCAGTTACAAAACCAAACTATCATCAAGTTATAATGGTTACACAGCTGGAAATAAATTGGGGAGGGGAGATGAAAGCCCATTAAAATGCCATAAAATGAAATGACACATAAGCTGATGTAAGCAAAGTTGCTAACAAGGATCATGGGATTAAACAAAATGAAGAATTCTTCTCAGCAAAGTGTGAGTCTGCGTTACAACAGCTTAAATGCATCCTGGGGCAACATAGCTCAGTGGATCAGAACTGTTACAGGCAGCAGAGCCTGGGCAGGATGACACGGACTTCCAGGGTCTCTCTGTAACATAGCAACAGCCACACCCACCACACCCGCCACACCAGCCACGCCAGCCACGCCAGCCACGCCAGCCACTCCACATTGATGAAAACTAACAACTGACAGGCAGATCTTGGAGGGGGATAGGGGCGGCCAGGACTTGAACCAGCACCTTGTGTGTGTATTCAGCAAGTGCTCTACCACACTAAGCCACACCCCAGCCCTCTTCAATAACAGCTACGCTGCCCAGATTGGCCTCAAATGTGTGATCCTCCTTCCTTAGCTTCCCAAGTGGCAGGGACCATAGGTGTGAGTCACTGTCCCTGGCTCCCTGATCCTTTCACCAAAAACAATGTCAGTTATTCTAACACAAGGAATTCTGCTTTTAAGAAAAAGAATCCATAGAATTAGATTCTCCCCCTTAAAATAATTTTAAAAGAAGACAAAAGAGAGAAAAACAAATAGAAAGCTGTCCCCTAAGACTCGTCCACTAGAGAAAAAAGGACGTCCATTTCCCCATGAATGTCTAGAAGCTAACACAAAAGAAAGCTACAGTAGAATGTCAAGCCAGACCTTTCCTGCTGTGCTCGTAACCCGCTTCCAGTGGCTCTAGAACAACAATGTGCGCTCGCTGAGAGCAAAGGCAGGGTGGGTCAGCATCTGCGCCGCTCCAGACGGCGCAGCAAAGCCAGAGAGTGGCGCCAGGTGAAGGTTAACGTCGTCTTAAACCCCCTCGCTTTCCTAACGGGCAGTGGCACTAGTCACAGGTGTGCTGGGAGAAACGTGTGTTTTGAAAATGTAATCCTTGTGTGAATGACACCTTTGGTATGCAGAAAGGGCTTTCGCAGACAGGAGCAGCCGTCTTAAAAGACAAGCTGCACGGAAGTGACATCAAGCTCCAGGTGTTGGCAGAGGTTTAGAAATCAAAGGTAAAGGCCTTCTTCAAGATCCAGGAAGAGAAGAAAAGACTTCAGCCACCTTGATAAATTCAAGCAGCACTTCTCCAAAAGTTAATTAACCAAAATCTTCACAGGGCTTGCTGCACTCCCTAGAAGAAAATCAATGCCCAGGTCTCCTGAACCCAAGAAAGCAATTTAAACAGGAGAAAGGACAAATGTCCTTCCCACTATGGCATTTCTTTTCTGAAAGCCCCACAAGAATAGGATCCCAGGGTGACATTTGCATTAAAGTCGCAAGGGGCAAAGGAGTCATTTCTGCAAACCGGTGACCAGCGTGCCCCAGGCTGGGTCTGCATGGCCCAGCCTCAGCTGTCACCTGTCTACGCCACCCCCAGAGGGCTGGATCACCAAGGGATGATCGATGTCTCAGGCTTGAGGAAGCTGGCACAGGCAGGGTACAATGATGTCCTCATCAACAGCTGACTCCGGGCTACTCAAGGCCACAACCAGAAACGGAAACAGCAAGAGGAACAAATTGCTGGGCTCAGCACGGCCTGTGGTGGGAGCAGCCCCGGCTGCCTGGTTGCATAGGCTTTGCGGGGAGTCGGGTCCCTCATAGTCCTTCTAGCATGAGGGAGTCAACCCAGCTCTGACAGCTCCATGATCCTCCCAGAGTCCTCCAGCAACCTTCCTCAGTGCATCTAGGAGGAGAGGGATTCCAGACCAAAGACAACACAAAGAAGAACAAAACGACCTCCAATGAGGCTGCCACTCTGGGCTTTACAGCCTGTCATGCTCCTTCCAGGACCCTCTGCTCCTCTTCATCCACCCTCCAGCTCTCAAACCAACCCCTACTCATGCAGCTCCCATGTCCACACCCTGGAGGACACCTAGATCCAACTCTCTGACCATACACCTGGGCTCCTTCCTGAGCCTGGTCCTGTATTCAGATCCAGGGCCAGCTTCTGACCATACTTCACATACTTGTCCAAAAGCAAGCTCGTCATCTTCCACCAGAGGCCCAACCCCCTGACCCTGTGCTCTTCTTGGACTGGGGCAGGGCACCTAGTGAGATGGCTGCTCCCCAACCTGCCCAGCAAGTCAGCCATAACTGCTCCTTTGCCTCCACCCCATCTGAGACTGAGTTTTCCTATCTCTCAGGAAGTTGTCCTTCTCTCTCCAGTCCCACCACATGGCTTCAAGTCCCCTTTTGCTGTAAAAGCGGGATTTTGGCTGGCTGTTTGCACATGAACAGAGACAGGCAAAGAGCAGCCCTGGCTACCACGGGACCTCTGCTCCCGCCTCTCCCGCAGTACCCCTTCCCTGTGGCCACCTGGTTTTCCTGCTGCCTCACCAGGCTGCCCGCTCTTCCACAGCCGCCCACAGGCACACATTAAAGCTCCTCTGCACCACGTGCTAACTTCCTGCTATTTGCATCTAAACATGTTTAAGTCTAAGGGCAGCACAGGAAGCTGAATCTCCCGTGTCGTATTTTTTGTAATAACTGGCAAGCCGGAGCCAACGGCTGGCAAGATGTAGGCATCTGATTTTCATTACAGCTGGGCTGTTCCTAAGTGGATCTTGACAGCAAATCAAGTTCAGCGTTGGCTGTAGGATGGGCTGTGTTGGTCCACAAACGAGACATCACGCCTCCGAGCCCTGACCTGGGCTCATGGCATTTGGAGGTGGAGCCTGTGGAGGAAACTGAGTCATAATAGGATGAGGTTCACACAAAGAAAAAAATTGTAATTCCTCTCCCTGCCCCTCCCCTCTCCCTGCCCCCGCCCCCCTTTCCTTGCCTCTTTCTCTACCATGTGAGGACACAGCAGGAATGTAGTCCTGCACAAGGTAGAAGACAAGCCTTCACCAGGCCCTGGACCACGCCCACACCCTGATCTTGGGAGACCTCAGCCAGCTATCCCAGCCCACCGTCCCTGCCCGCCGTCCCTGCCCACTGTCCC
>NW_004524583.1:31412822-31422406 GCF_000260255.1 Octodon degus
CCGTCCCTGCCTGCCATCCCAGCAGAGCCCAGCACACAGTAGGGACTCAGTGAGTTCCTACTGTATTGCACTTGACAACAGTTTCCGTCCTGCTCATCCCAGGCAGGTGTGTGAGGCCAAGCCATGAAGCCCACACTGCAGGCCCACACGGTGCTCAGATACCGTGGCTTGTGTGGGTTGGTGATTTAGACTGTACGGCTGTCTGCTGGCGACTTTAGGGAAAAACATGAGAGAATGTCGCTGGCTTCTTTGTTTGGCCCCCGCCACCAGTGCCTAGGCTAGCAGCATCCGCTGGCTGCAAGCGCTGCCGCTCTCCTTTTCTCCATCCTGGCACAAAGAAGTCTCCCTCAAATCCAGGGGCTGGCCTTTCATTCTTCAGAGCAGAATTCGAGAAGGTTCCCGACGTGCCTCAGGCCTTCTGCTGGGCTGCCAGCACTCTCAGAGAGCCGACTGAGGGAGACAGACAGGGCTGTGTGCAGCCCACTCACTGGCTATGCTACCTAAAGTGAAGTACTTACCCTCCCTGCACCCAGATTCAACCCACTGCCGTGCGGGCACAGGACGCCCACTGCAGGTCTGTGGAAGGATGAGCTAGAACCTCTGGCATACAGATGTGAGTGCCTAGACAACAGCTCTTCCCTTCCTACACACACACACACACACACACACACACACACACACACACCCTGCTCATTGTCATCACTACAGTGGTGACAATGAGGCTGTCAGAAGCCCACCCACACCACTGTCCCAAGACAAAAGGCAGCCAGGTGGCCAAGTCAGGATCTCGGGCATCAAGGTACAGAGGGCTGGGCAGGCAATGGTGCCAGCAGGGCCCTGATGCCAGCCCTAAGTGCAGAGTGTGCACCTGGCCCTTGCTGGTTTATGCCAAAGCCCAGCACAGGGCTTGGGATGTGCTCAGTGGTAGAGCACTTGCTCGGCATGCGCTTGCCATAGGCCCCGCCCCAGCCCCACAAAAAAGCACGTGACCTGCCGTACTGGGTTGAATGGTGAGCAAATGAGTGAACGAACTGATCCATCAGTCAATCCTCAATAGACTTCCCTGCATACAGGAAGCACAGAGCCCCACCCTGGAGCCCACACAAATTCTTTCCTCCTGTCCTTCCTCTACCTGGAATTCCTGCCTTTCTCCTCAGCCCGGCTGAACTTGGCTGGTCTTGCCTCTTCTAGGAACCCTCCCCGTTATCTGTGGCAAGGGCACAGTACTGATCTCTGCCTTCTGTCCACTACCTAGTCATCTCATTTAAGTATCACCGGTCTCTGCACCGTTCTTGTCTGTCCACTCAGTTATACTGTGAGTGTCTCAAAGACCTGGACTGAGAATTGCACGCTTGCCTACTCCCCAAATGCACAGTGCTGAGGATGTGGAAGCGTGTGACCCACTGGGCTTGCCTGACTGAAACGCCATGCTGTCCCTAGCAAGCAAGCAAGCATCGTCCCGGGGAGAGAGAAGAATGGGAAATACCTCATTACGTAGCTGCTTCTCCGGAGCGCAGGTGGGGTTGTGTGAATCCAGACACCCTGTGAGATCCCCTAACACTGAATTCCTCCATGTCATCACCGCAGCTCTCAAGCTTTCATTCCTCCATCTACATCATTCATGGCACCCGACAAGATGCCACAGAACCATCATCCTCCTTCTCAGAGCCTCGCAAAAAGATGCCTGAAAGCTGTGCTGATACCAGGCCTAGCCTAGAATTACCTTGTCCTCTGCTGACACAAGAGAGACCCCTTCCATGCTTGTCAAGAATGCCATCGGCCAGTCCTCCCAAAGAATGGCCTAGACAGAGGCTCTCAAAGCTAGGTTTGTGAAGGGAATCTTCATAGTGGGTGGATGGCTGTGAGACTCTGACTCTGGAGCTTTGGAATGAAATAAAGACATCTCCGATCCGCAGTGACCCTGAGCAACAGGACACTCCGCATAACCAAAGGGCCCTGTCATGCTCCTGGCCGCCATGTTTGAGTGGCAAAGCTAGGAAGTCTGGTTAAGTGATTTCAGCTCGGCTGGGGTTTGCATTGGTTGCTCTTGGTAGAAAACTTCTTTCTGGCATGGATGACCCTGGCAGCCGCACCCCAGAGCACACCAATTTCCCAGAAGTCCTCTTGCCAAGAGGCCTGGTCACGGCACACAGAGGAATGGAGAAGGCCCTGGCTCGCTTACAATACTCACTCTGCCCCGACATCCCAGAGGGGAACACTGAACACAAGATTATCCTTGGGAACGCCACATCAAATTACCTGAACCCTAAAACTCTCATCATGACTCAAACGGCACTCAGTCTGACGTTCAGGCCCGCTAGACCCAATAAATCCCTCTTCCAGCGCTGACTCTCATGATGACTTTTCAGGGACTTATTATGCAAGCTGCCTAAGCAAGGCGGAATTTATATTGAACCTGGCCGTGATTTCTGAGCTGCCACGGGGCGTTCTGACACCACACGTATCTCCGGGTTGAAGTCAAGGGGCTGCCAAGGACAGTAAATGGGAGTCCAGAGAAAAAGCAGTGTGGTTCCTTCCAGTAAATAATGAGCAGAGGGGTCAGGAAAGAGGGACGGCCCGGGGAGGGGGTGCCTGCAGCCTCCTTAGATGTAAGGTTTGCCTTTCAGATGGTGTGCAGACCAATAAAATAAATGTTTCCTCTAGAGGCTAACGAGCATACAGAATGTACCCCCACTTTCAAAAATGGAGAAAAAGCCTGCTTTATGCAGGGTGCATCAGACACCTCAATCACAGAAACTTCACTAAATGAGAAAATAGTTTCAGTTTACCTGGTTCGCAGACGAAGGCCTTTTTGGAAACCCCAGCTGTGAGCACAGCACCTGACACCATCCCCTGCGTGTGATCACTGCCCAAGTAGACAGCTGCTGAGGGACTGTTCTAGACGAACAACCCCTGGCCCCACCTTTGCTGCTGGTACCCACGGGCCCCAGAGCCACCCTACCCAGCAGGGAAAATACCGGGCTGGCGTGGAGCAGCACCACAAAGAGCACGTGCAGCAATCAGCCCTCTATGCAGCCGCCCGAGCAAGCTTCTTAAGATACAAATCAGATCGCAGCCGTCTCTCCCTCCTTTCGTCTCTCCAATCTCTTGCCACGCTTGGAACGAAATCCAGCTCCTGCCATAGCTAGAGGCCAGGTTAGCGGCGGCAAACCTTGCACACGTGCCGCAGCAGGCTGTCTGCACCACTGACTGTTCTGGGCTCATGAGCCTGCCCTGTACTGTCATTCTGCTGTGCTCACCCCTCTCCTTCATTTGTCCCTGATCTCACTGGCCCACCACTCTCCGTCCTCACTGCATTTCTTTCTGCTCCTCTTCTACCCCAAGGCAATCTCATCTCAGGACCTTTGCATACTCTACCTCCTCTACCCAGGGCACACTCCTCCCAGATCTTCTGGTCGGCTTCTCCCCAGAGGAATCTTCTGCGACCCGCCCCTCCCCAGGCCTCCCTGTCGCTTGCAACCTCATAGCCTGTTTCATTTATTCGTAATTTTCTTACCAATTTTCTTTCTCTAACTTAATGATTATCTCTACACAACTTTATTATAAAAGTTGTCTCCCTGGATCCTCGGTCCCCAGTACAGCACTAGGCACATAGAAGCGTCTGATGGTCATCCCTGGGCATCTAAGTGAAAGATGGAAGAGGCCTACTGATGACAGACAGTGGGGGAGGGGCCCGCCTGGCCTTCCAACAAGCTGGAAGTCAGAGCCTCTGGGGGACCCAGAACAGGGAAGGACAACGGTCCTTCTCCCTTCTGGCCCTCCTCAGCAACACAGCCAGGACAGCAGGTGGCCTATCCCATAGTCCCTATGTGAATCTCATGGCCACACAGTGCTACCTACATCCCCCAAACTGGAGGGGGGTGTTGGCAAGTGGATGATGCCGTGGTCAATAGCAGTCACCCCTTTCTATGACGTAAGGGACACTCCCGGCCTGATACTGGCACTTAAGTGAGAAGGGCCAGAAGAATGTCGGTCTCCAAAGCAGGCTCTGTCCCCTCCCCTTCAAGGATGTCTCCAAATTCACCTCCTCCGCAGGTTCTTTCCCAGGGAACTGCTCCATGTCCTTTTGCAGAGCCCAAGCCCGAGGGTAGTGCCAGGGGCAGCAGCAGCTGGGGGCGGTGACAACGCTGGTTGACAGGAAATCAATGGGAACTTGAAGGTCATCCAGAGGGCACTGTCTCCCCACCAGGCACCTGCCTGGATGGGCTTTGTGGTCCTGACCTCCCCTGGGGGCCTCTGCTCTCCTGTCAGAACTGGTTAAGATCAGCCTGCAGAGACAAATGCCCTGAACACCCCATGATTCCCAGCCGCCCTGCTAAGGGACATCCAGCCAAACAAAGCAGCACAGTGCCTCACTCAGCATGTCACCGCATTGAGCATCACCCACCCCAGAGTCTCTTGGTAGCCCTGGAAGAAAACCATCTCCAGTAAGTCATTTGCTGAGGTGTATTCTTTAAATTCCCCAAACCAGCAGTGAGCATGTTTCCGGAATCTGACTCTTCCTTGAGTACCTGTCTTCCCACGGCCTCGTGGTCCAATTCTCCCACATGCCTTTTCCCGCCATCACCTCCTTCCCTAACACTTCCACCTCCTCAAGAGTCACTTACAAACAAGTCCGGAGCCAAGCACCCAGCCCAACCTGAAAGCTCAAGATTAGTCTGTGGAAAACAAGGAAGGAGAAGTAGGAACACAGCTCATGGTGGAGCACTTGCCTAACACGCCACGCACGAAAGTCTGGATTCAACCCCTAGTACCACTATACTTAGAGACTCCCCTGACGTAACTGTAGAAGGACGACAGAATGGTGCTGATGTGAGGAGTGGCTCAGCTAACATGACTGAGCACTCACGCTGCATGCCAGGCACCGTCCTAAGCAGCTCACAAGCACTAGCTCATCTCATCCTCCTACAGCGCATCACTTTATCTCCCTTCTAGCCAACCCCCCTCTTTCAAGGCGCTGCAAGTTAGGGCTCAGAGTTGGAGGTGATTTGCCCGAGGACGTGTGCATAGCTGTTGAGATGTAACTCCAGACCAAGGAACAAGAATAACCTGAACGGTGGAGCCCTCTTTTCTTGGAGGCCTGGGTTTCTCTCAAAAAGGCTCACCGATTTGCTGACGGATCTCAGTTGTCTTCTGTGTACCTGAGTTTCCCATATGGGCAAACAGCCCAGAAATAAATGTCCTATCACACAGCCACCTCTCAGACACTAAAGAAGAGAGATGATGGTAGGATTTTCTAAAAAGATAATCAGAGAAATTCAAAATGTATTTAAAATACAAAATGAGGTTTTGAAACTAAATCCATGCCAGGTGCAAGCAAGGGCTCTGGAAGCTAAGGCCTGTGATTCTGCATGTCTGTCTCTTCAAGCGAGAAAAAAAGAGAAATGCCAACATCATACACAGGAGTCAGAGGGAAACACTTCAGGATGTTACAGACCATCTAATCTGATGCCTGCTCTTTATAGCAAAACAAAAAGTTACTTAAGAGAAGACACTATCTCCTCCTGCCACACAGAGGCAGAGCTAGGACTCAATCCTCAATGCCCACACTCTCCAAGAGTTTCTCCATGACTTACACCAGCTCCTGTAAACTGCAGTCCCACAGTCTAGCCCACCATGAATCTGTGTCAATAAAGCTTTATTGGGAGCTTGAATCTGTATCAATAAAGATTTATTGGGAGCTAGCCCTGGCTGCCTCTGTCTGCCTTCTGGCTATGGAAGACAATGGCCTCCTTTAGCTATGGTTTCACTTTCCACAGTCAACACTAGGCCACAAAATGTCAATGAAAATTTCAAAAATAAACAATTGGCAAGTTTTAAACTTCACACCATTTTGAGTAGCATGCTGAACTCCTTCACTGTCCTGCTGTGTCTGGCGGAGCCATGAATCAACCCTTCATCAGGCTCCGTCCCCCTAAACATGTCACCAGCCCGTGGCTTACTAGCGATCACAGTAGCAGTGTCACTTAGCAGCAATCTCAGTTACCAAATCAACCATCACAGTCGCAGACATTGTCGTAATGATTCTATTTTATTAGTGGTAGTTATTGCTAATACAGTAAGAGTATTGTACCTAACTCACACATCAAACTTCATCACAGGCAGGTCTGTACAGGACAAAAATACAGTCCATCTGGAGTCTAGTAATATCCTCAGCTTCAGGTATCCCCTAAGGGTCTTGGGATAGAACCCCAATGATAAGGGCGGGGCTACTGTTGTTCCAGAGATCACGTGGCCTGTGAAACCCAAAATATTTACCATCTGGACCTTTACAGAAAGAGTTTACCAGCTCCTGCTTGATGGCACAAGCCCTGAATAATGAAAACATACCAACTTCAGAATTAATAAAAAATGGGAGACATAAAATCACACAGCTTAAGTAGACAGTTTTACAATTATCTCAGCTTGGTACAACTTAATAAAAACCCATAAATACGGCTAATAAAGAAAATAGGCACTAGCTTACCCTACCTATTTAATAATCATTGTTAACTACAGCAAGCAAAACTCATCACTGCAAATTAATTTTTTTCTCAGCTCCCTGGAAAGCCTTTGTATCTAGAAAATGCTGCTGGCCAACAGACGAGAGGACGATTTTCTCCTGTTGAGCTGAAGGCAAGTGCCGAGGTAGCCGGGGAGCAGAGAGCTTGCCCCTCCTCAGAGTGTCCCCCAAGAGCTGGCGGTGTCTGTCAGAGAGGTGCACAAGCACTCCAGGTGCCCTGTGTCCCAAAGAAAGTCTGGGGGAACAGCCAGCCTAGGAGGGGCTCCCTCCCATACCTGTCCACCCCTCCCCACCATTCCTCCCTCTCCAGAGAAGGTCAGGTAATGCAGAGCTCCCGGGAGTACCCACCCGGGTGCTGCGTTCTATCACCCATGGAAAGGGGTTGGTCCCAGTGGGCCGTCACCGGTCCCAGGCTGAAGTCAGAACTTGGTCTCCTGGTCTTCAGCAAATCTCAGCCTCTCCACGCTCTGGGCCCTTATCCATTTAGTGGAGAGAATTTTTTCTTGCTGATTCAAATAGAGGAATAGCAGCAAAGCCAAAAGAAGGGGCAAAGTAGATCAGCCAGGTAGGGTCCAGGGCCAGTCTCAGGCCCACCTGACCCATCCCTGGACACATTCAGAATGAGATAATGTGCTACTTCCCGGCAGCATCTCGGACAGAGAACTTGATGGATGGGACTCAGTTTGCGTGGACCAGCCCTAGTTTACATCAAGGTCCCCACGTAATTATCATTACACTTTTCTCTCTCAAAAGGGCCCTTGCTTGACTGCCAAATGAGAAGGTCCCCTCCTCAGGAAGCAGTCTAGGTCAGAGTAAGGTGGCGGTGCCCACACACACACACACACACACACACACACACACACACTGGATGAAGGCAGTAAGGGCCTGCTTTTAAGGAAAATAGGTCCAAGTTGGTCCAGAGTAGGGCCAGAACTGAGTTGTCCTTGTTCAGGACAAGATAAGAAAGGCCATTTCCGGAGACCCTACTCCTCATCTGCCCCACGCTTAGCCACCGTCTCTTCTTTAACTTGGCAGACAAGTACTTCGAGACCATCCGCCCAAGTATGGGTTCCCTAGGAGGCCCAGGGGCTCTGCGAAGGTTGAGCGCTCCGGACTTCGGGGCGGTCGGGGGCTACGGCCCTGCCCCACCCCGCCCCACCCCCGCTCCGGCTCCCGCCCACCCGGCTTCCCAGTGCCCGCCCGACGACGCACACTCACTGGGCGTGTGCTCACGCCCACCGGCACCCAGGCCGAGCAGAGGCTTCCCGCCGCCCGCCCGCCGCAGGGACCTTCTCATCCGCGCTGCGCCTCTACCACCGATCCTGCTGGACCACAGGGACACGAGAGGGCCGGGCGGTGCCCTGGACCTCGGTCACTGCGAGGGCAAAGCTCCCCAAGAGCCAAGGTGGCCGCAAGCTGTTGGGGGGCGACAGGCAGGGCAGCTGATTGAGGAAGAAGCAGCAAGCCGGGCGGACGGAGGAGGAGGCTGGGGCCGGGGTCGGTATCGCGGCGGGCGGCAGGCGGCTCCGGCACACGCCCCGCAGCCGCCAGTATCTCTTCCGAGGACCGGTCGTCTGGGGAATTTACGCTCTCTAATGATTACCTCGAGGAGAGCTCCACTTGTCGCACCCGCGGAACCCGCCAGGTGCCCGCGCGCCCCCCGCTGCGCCCCCGCCCCAGCTCCGCGGCCCCCGCCCTAGGCGGCCTGCTCCGGGCCTCCAGCCCCTCTGCGCCTGTCGCCTGTCGGGCTTTGCCTCTGGCTTGGGACGCACTGAGGACAGAGGGGCCTGGGCAACCACGGGGCTTCTCCGGAGGCACTGCCGGAGGAGCTGGCGCTGTCATTACTGGTGGACCTCAGAAATAAGCTCCCCCAAAGTTGGGGCCGGGCCTGGGCAAGCACAGGCGATTTCAAAGGTCATGCAGGAAGGGCAGAAGCGACGCTCCCGGGCAAGCAGATCTTTTTCGCCTTCACCTGACAAATGCCATGCGACCTGGCTGGAATTCACTTTATTTTCTTTTCTTCCTCGCCTTCCCCAAAGTCTCCCCATCCTGACTCCAACCTCCGTGATGTCCCTGATGTCCCTGACTATTTCTTCGAGAAGTTTCAGACACTTCTTCCTCAGGCTGCGGACCTCTCTTTAAATGTGTGCCTCAGACAAAGCTGTGTGCAGCTTGGGAGGAGAATTCTCAGTCACCCCCCTGCAGCAGGGACGCAGACCCACCTTAGCCACAGACAACACAAGGCCGCCTGCCCTGGGGCCAGGCACTGGCTCCCTCATAAGGAGAGGGCGTGCATTTCATCCTTACAACAGCCCTGGGAGGCCGCCACCCCATCCTTCCACTCAGATGCGGCTATGGAGCCCTGTAAGGAGAAGCCGCAGGCCAAGTTTATTCAGTGCATGACCAGGCCAGACCCGCTGCTCTCATTCCAGATTCTGGGCCTTCCACCACTCCGCACCACAGTGCCTCTGTAGGTCATCTGATTGGTTGGAATATTTGTGCTGCATCTGTCTATTTATTTATACTATCCTTTTCTGTAATGATAGCTTTTATTAAAGTCATAATAAGTTGACAACTAATGACCACTGGTCGTAGGTGCCAGCCCTGGAGTTAAGGGCTTTCCACCAAGGGGTCACTTCTGCCCTAGAGGACAGAGCCGCACCCTGAAGTTGCCCGCCCCGCCCCGCCCCACCCCTCCTCCCAGCCCGGACCTCTGGACACCAGCCTCCTCCTACTGCTTGCCCCGCCCTGGCCCTGGCACTTTTCTCACACCTGTGCAGGACCAACTGTCTCCACATCCTAGAGCTGACTAGTGCCCTCTTCCAAAAGACCCTTCTGGATGCCCTGCCTACACCATCCATTCTTTTCTTTTTTTTTTTTTTTTTAACCCCTCTTCCGGACACTACATTGTTAGGCTGAAGAAAACTATTTTTCCTCAGACTTGGTGATGCATGCCTGTAATCCCAGCAATCAGGAGGCTGAGGCAGTAGGATTCCTGTAGCCCACCTGGGCTACACAATGAGCTCAAGTCCAGCCTGAACTACATAGTGAAACTGTTTCA
>NW_004524583.1:31422506-31455554 GCF_000260255.1 Octodon degus
TTTTTTTTTTTTTTCTCTTGCAGTACCAGGGATTGAACTCAGGACCCTGCCCTTGCCAGGCAGACACTTACTCTCCTGAGCTATCTCCCCAGTGCCAATTTTTTTTCCCATTCTTTAGCATCACTTGGGTAATGGTCTTTTCAGCACTGTGTCAACTGTCCAAAGCAATATTGTGGGCTAGGAACATAACTCAGGGGCACAGTGCTTGCCAGGGGTGTGTGTGACCCTAGGCTGATCCCCAGCACACATATGGGTGGGGGAACTATTTTATTTGTTTTTTGTTTTTGTTTTTGTTTTGCTGGTACTGGGGATCAAACTCAGGACCTTGTGCTTGTCAGGCAGGTGCTTATGCCACTGAGCTGTCTCCCCAGCCCCTAAACCTAGTTTATTTGAATGTTCATCAGTTGCTTGTCTCTCCCCATCACTAGAGGCCAGTCTGATCCATTCGCTGCTGCATTCCCAGCACCTCCCCCACTCTGCACCTCTGGCTTCTTCTCCCTGCTCAGGGCCACACCTGTCTACCTATAGGATCAGCCACCTGTGCCCATGCCTGTGTTCCTGGAGGCCTGGGACACTGGCAAGGCCAGTAGCAGATCAGACGAGGAAGAGAGAGGTGGGATACTTGTTGCCTCTCTCTCTCCTGGCTGGGCCACTGTGGGCTCCTGTCACATCCTCTCCACTCAGCTAGTTCTGCAGGCCCGCAACCTTCCTGCTGCCCTTGACCTAGCCCACAGGTTCTGTGCAGCATCCCCTCTGCTTGCTTCATTTCAATCTGCTGCTTTCTAAGCTGGCGCTCTGACGCACTGTCGTCACTGGATCTCACCTACCTCTCATCCCCTGCTATTGTTGCTGCCCCTTCCTGCCCACTGCCCACTAAAACTCCTCCACCTGCCCTCTGTCACTGCCTGGGGTTGACGCTGCCCTCGGAGACCTATAAATAAATGTTGATTCGCTGGCTTGAATGTTTGCCCTGGCAGCCTCTGCTCCTGCCCGGGCTCTGCAGCCTCACAGGAACCCTGCAAGGATCACACCAACCTATCTGCCCAGTAGCAGAATGAAAGCAGAGATTAGTGGGCCCGCAACAGGGCCCTGGGCAGAGAGCTGGGGGCCCCACAAATGGAGTCAAGGTAGCTCAAGGCATGCCACTGCCACACTTCAGTCATCACAGCACTTACTGTTCATACAGCAGCTACTATGCAGCAGGTTCCTCCCGGGCTACCATTGCATACCTTCCCCCAGCTATTAACAGATGAGGAAACTGGGGCTCAGACAAATGAAGGACTTTAACCAAGGCCACTAGGCCACGAAGTGGCAGAGCCAGGATTAGAACACAGGTCAGCCAAAGGGACAGACCTCATTGCTAACCAGTGCACCCTGCCTCAGAGTGCAGCCTTCCTGCTGTGGGTGCTGCAGACCCCCAAGGACCCGGGCAGGCAGCTCAGAGAAGCTGCCACCCTGGCCCAGACGCCAGGTTGAACGGAAGCAAGGTGAGGGAGAAGAAGCGACAGAGAGAGAGCCCCAAGATGCCACTGTCAGGGAGCAGCAGGAGCGCCTCATTCCTCCAGCGCAGCCAGCCATGGCCCCGCTCATCCTCAAGCACACACCAGGGCGAGCACAGAGAACTCGGAAGGGGGGTGAAAGACAGGGTAGCACCCAAAGGGGGACAGAGAGGCCTTCGTGCTCTGAGCCTGAAGCCTCTCCACCTCCCCAAACGGTGGTGCAGCCGCAGGTCTCTTGTCAGGTAGCTCCGCCCCAAGAGCAAAGGCTTGTGCTTTCGATTTTTTTAGAAAAATGTGAGGAAAAAAGACCTGTCTAGTGTTGGGAGTGATCCTCAGAAACACTCATGAATGTGTACATACACACACACACACAGCACGGCCACCACATGGCCTTAACTCACCGGGGCTCCTGGAGGAGTGGCTCAGCACAGCCTCCTGACCCTGGCCTACACTACGTCTCCTGTCTGACACTCTTGCCCAGGGTGATCAGGCACTCCCGGAACAGCAGCACCAGCGCCTGCTCTGCAGACTATTACCCATCAGGTGCAGCCCTGTCTGCTGCAGAGGCTACTTCCGGTGACCCTGTGTGACATGCAGCCCTGACCCTCCAACTCCGCAACCCCTTCAAGTCTCAGACCACTGCTGTGTCCTCTGTGGGGGAACCCCCCCCATGGCACCATACAGATGGGGGATAGAAAACTACTGCTGAATCCCAGAAGTGACGTCAGCTCAGCACCCTGCTGCTGCTGGAATCTGAGTGCTTGCACACCAGTCAAGAACACTTCCCCTCCCTTTGAACACTGAAAATGTGATTCTTTCCCCACCCCAAACATAGAATGGCAAATGTGATTAGATCCAATTAATTTATAGAGAAACCAAGAACAAAAGAAGCAAAAATCAATAGAATTGCCCTACTCTGACCACTGCTGCAAATGAAGTCATAACTTGAGGGCGATTTCAGGAGGAGCGAAAGCAGAAGTGTCACACAGCAGCCGTGAGGCAATTTAATAAGGCAGCATCATCCCGTATGGACTGGCCGGGTGAGGAAGATCACTACAGCTGACAAGACACTCCTGGGGACAGAGGGACGCAGGGAGGGAGGAGACGGCCGAGGTCACTGGCTTTCTATTCATCATACAGCATGAGGCTCGTCAGTGGTAAATTCTCGTCGCCCTCACAAAAGCAAGACAGAGGAAAGCCAAGCTGCCAGCGAGTTAAGGACACTGGTGATTTCCAGGCAGGCAAGGCCATCGGGCTCCCACAGCAGCTCCCTACTAATTTTCTCTCCATCCTCACACTCTCCCTTCCACGCCCAGACCTGCACTCAGCATTTGCCCTGATCACTTGCTGGGTCCTTCGGGGCATCCAACGGTAGCAAAAGAAGCCCTCAGGGACATGTTAGCCACCCCTACACCCACCCTTCGCTCCTGTTGCCGGAAGACCACCGTCCCACTCCCCACCCCACCCCCACCTCCCGAGGATACCAACCAACTCGATGACAGCCGAGTTGGACCTGCCCATGAGTCCGGGTGGGCCCTGTACGGCAGCCAGCTCCTGCGGACTCGCAAGGCGGGCCTGGGCGCTTCGCTGTCCAGCTGCCTTCCTCGCGCCACTTTGCCACCGCTGGGTGCTGGGTGCGGCGCCTAGGCTGCTCCTGGACGCGAGCCACTGGCACGCACATGCGCAGTCACGACGCCCTTCCAGCAAGCCTAAGCCTGGCCACTCGGCCCAGGCCCTGGGAGGGCAGGGTGAGCCGTGGATCCTTGCTTCCTGGCTGTCTAGCCTGTGGGCTTCTTGGAGGGCGTCTTCCTTTGTGGGGCCACCTCGCTGTGAATGCCAGTGTCAGCGGATGGTACTCTGATGTGAGGCTGGGCCTTCTACTCCCCGCCACCATCCGGGCAGAGCACAGCAGCTCCGTACCCAGCCAGTACTATCTGCTTCTGGGGCCTCTCTGTCCACACAAGTGAGCAGGCACAAAACCTACTAAAATAAGAGCTCTGTACCAGTCTGCTCAAACTGCCCCTTCTCCGTGGGTGGAAGGTCAGCCACCTGCCTGTTGAGAGTCGAGGGTCAGACATACAGGCTGGTTGTGTGGATGACACCGTGTAAAACCCTCCCTTCCAGGAGAAGCCTAGCTCAGGGCCCACATTCTCCCAGAAGTGGGTCAAGGACGTCCACCATCTTTGTTTAAAGGTCACAAAGGAGGAGGAATCTTCATAAGTAGAAACTCCAGGGGACTCAACAGCGCATGTGGAAAGGTGGTATGTTGGATTCCTATGGTTACTACAACCAGCTGCCACACACTAAGAGCCTGCAGACCTTGGAGATTATTATCTTGCGGTTCTGGAGGTCAGATATCCAAAATGAGTCTTGCAGGGCCAAAGTCAGGGTTTCCGGAAGTTTGTGCTTCTCCTGATATTCTAAGAGGAAACCCACTCCTCTGCCTGTTTCCAGATCCCACAGCCCACGTTTGTGGATCGAGGAGGGCACTCCCGCGCATGGCTTCCACCTCGGCTTCTGTTGTCACACGGCCTGCTCTGATCCTCCCCTTCCTGCCTCTCTCAGGACCATTTTGATTACCTCAGGCCACCCACATAACCCAGGACGAACTTCCCACATCAAAGTCCTTGAGTAAGTCACATTTGCAAAGCACATAGGTAATCTGTTCATAGTGGCAAAGCGTGTGACTATCTTGGGGGGGGGCTCTTGTCTAGCAAAGGTAGATTCTTCTGCAAGGTACATTGGAATTCTGGCAAAGCTATGGGGAGGAACTACAGAAGACTTGACTCTGCTCTAAGCTCAAGAATACTGAAGCACTCCTACTTTATGACAAAGACTGAAAGTGTAAGGTCTGTGGTGTCTAAGCCATGGGCCTGGGAGCCACACCGCTCACGTTCAGATCTCAGCCCCTCCCTTAGCACCTGTGCAGCTCCCATTTCTCTAACTAGAAGGACCAGCTTTGCAGGCTCCATGTGACATAAGGGATACAGAATAAAATGCACACAGAATCCTTCACTCGATGCCTGGCACACAGTAACACTTAGCACAAAGCAACTAGTGAACTGCCCATTGGTCCCATCATTATCAGGCCCAGGCTCTAAATTAACCTGCTCAACATGACCTGCTTGACTGTCAGCAAATAGCACCAGGCCTGTCAAGCCCCAGGAAGCTGGCTGACCCTTCCATGCTGAAGTCCGAGGGCCCCGGCAGACATGCCCAAAGATCTGGTGATAAGAATCTCAGTGATATGGCCTGAGCCAAGCTATAGTCTAGAAAGGAGATAGCTGTTTACTTTCTATAGAAAGAAGAGATGGGAAGGCCCGCGTACTCCTCTCTTCCACTAACTCTATTGCTCAGTGTCTTTCTCCTGTAAATAACTCATTATTTTAACTGCATTGTGATAAATTTGAGCTATATATACAGTCAGTGAATCTGATCATGACTCTTCCTGCCTTCCCATTTTGTCAGGGAGCAAACAGGCAGGGAGTTAGGGGACGAGGACCTTCGGCCACTGCAACACCCTCGTGGGCTGTTGGATCCATCGTCAAGGTATCTCAAGTGACATGTCCAAGACCAAAAGAACTAGAATCTCCCATCTTCTGCTAATTAGTTGGGTGACTCTTAAGAAACTGCAGAAATTATCTGATCATTTATTTTTTCATCTGTAACAGGAGACAGGAAAAACCGGCCTCTCCAACTATAGTATGGATTCAAATCAAAAAATTTCTGGCACGTTGGATTTCTAGAGCATGTATTGTGCCTCAGATACTCTGCTGAGCACTATGTGTGTTAATTCACTTAATCCTAACCCCAGTAATCGCTTGCCTGGCAAGCGCAAGGGCCTGGGTTCAATCCCCAGTTCCAAAAAAAAAAACCCATAAATTACATACTATTTATTATTGCCATTTTCCTAAAAAGTATGCCTCAAGGGCAAGGGTTTTCAGTTTTTTGGTTTTTGGGTTTTGAGTTATTTTTTTCTATCTTTCGCCACTAAACTCTGAGTGATCTAGAAAGAAGGATCTCTGTATTAGTTTTGGACAAAAAAAAAAATTGAGAGACCAGTCCAGTCTTCATGAAGGTACCTATTAGGTAAGCAGATTTTGAGAAAAGGAAGAAGGAGAGAAGTAGGTCTCCCTGGTGGGGTCAGGTAGGGTATGGAGAATGGTCAGAGAAGCAAGCCCTGGAGGGACAGGAGATCCAGTAGGAACATGGATAGGAGACTCAATAACTGCCTTCCTACAGTGTGAGAGTCTACTAGGACACTCGCTGACTTGATTTAGCCAATAGACTAGAGAAGAAGTCCAATCTCACCAATCCCAAACCCAGGCCACAGAAGGCCTCAGAGCTTCCAGCCTGCCCTCCCAGAGCACTGCCTGCTTGCTTACTGTGTGAGCACGCACATGCCAGCCAGCTGGAAGGTGAGGAGAGACACAGAGCAGAGGCAAGCTGTGCCTGCAGAAACTATCCCAGAGCAACCTGCTCACAACCTGCCCAGCAGCTGAGTGCAGACACCTAAATAAGCCCAGCCAAGATCAGAAGAACCACCCCGCTGAGCCCAGATCCAATCGCCAGGAATAGTGAGGGAAATAAACGGCTGCTGTCTGCGGCCACTGCTCTTTATTTTTTTTTTTTTAATTTTATTCATTTATTTGTGTGTGTGTGTGTGTGTGTGTGTGTGTGTGTGTGTGTGGCCAGCTCAGTCCACTAGGGGGCGCGGCTGGCTGGCATGTAGTGCTGGGGGATTGAACCGTGGTCCCTGTGCTCTGCCAAGCTTGTTCTAAGTAGGTGCTTTAGACCACTAAGCCATCTCACCAGCCCCCGGCCACTGCTCTTTAGGGCACTGGTCAGCAGCGAAGCCAACAGATAGAAGCAGGAATCCCGTCCCTTTCATGTTTATAATCTCAATAACCAATAAAGGGTCCAGCATGTAACAGTTACACAATAAGTGTGTCGTAAATAAAGTTTGAGATAAGTGTGTCGTAAATAAAGTTTGGGATCAGTGACACCCAAGGGTGCCAAAGCAGGGTGGCTGTCAGGAGTAAGAAGTATAGTTGTCCCTCGGTATCCGCAGGGCATTGGTTCCAGGACTCCCCCATACAAAATCTGCAGATGCCCAGTAAAACTGAATGAATGAACATCATATATTAAAAACCTGAAATTATGTAAGATCTTATAGCTCTATTAAGATACTATGGTTTAAGGAAAACTTTCAGATTTATCAGATTTTCAAGCCACCAAGTACCTTATTTCAAATCCACTTTCTTTGTTTTTCTTAGTCAATACTTTTTCACCAAATTTCAAGTGAAAAAGAAACTTTCACATGAATCTAAAAGTCTAAGCTGCGGTGACTAGACTCACTGTTTAGAGATCTGGATTCAAGAATCAACCTTGCAATCATGGAGATAACTTGCTGTTCTCTTAATTACCATTTTTACATCTGTAAAACAGATATTAAAGGGGCCGGGGAGATGGCTCAGTGGAATAAGTGCTTCCCTGGCAAGCGCAAGGGCCTGAGTTCAATCCCCGGTTCCGCAAAAAAAAAAAAAACAGATATTAAAAGAAATCACCTTTCCCTCTCTCAACCTTACTGGATTGTTATAGAATAAGATGGAGTGTGAAACAGCGTGGATGTAAGTGTGGGCTACAGGAGGCCACACTGGCTCTTAGGTGCTCTCCACTGTCAATAATTTGCTTTCTCTATAAGCAGCTGTACATTTTTATGATTTCTAGTGTTTTTATAATGTATCTTACAAGTTCCATTTTTCCCTTTTGCTGTCTTCTTTTTAATATTCTGCATTATGGGAGCCATATTTTCAAGAATAACAAAAACAAAGATAGGAATCTGTTAAAATGCTCCTCAGAGGCTGGTGAGATAGCCCAGCAGACTAAAGCGCCTACTTAGGCAAGCTTAGGCAAGCACAAGGAACCGTGGTTTGATCCCTGGCACCCGGCCAGAGTCCAGATGTGGTGGCGCACGCCTGTAATCCCAGCCCTGGGGAGGCTGAAAACAGGAAGATCACTATGAGTCCGAGCTGCATAGTGAGACCCTGTAACAACCGAATACATTAATAAATAAATAAGTAATCCTTACTACCAACAAAAGCTGTCATCCCACCTGAAGATGGTGCTGTTCCTGACACCAAGGCTTACACGTACCTAAGGTCAGGCCTGATACCGGCACTTATATCCTCTGAGGCCAGAGTCCCCAGGGAGGGCTCCAGGTCTCCTCAGGGTCTGGCAGCTGCTGTGGGTACAGCCTGCTCTGTCTCCTCTCCCAGCAGCTTCTGCACAGGTTCAGAATTCAAAAAGCTCCAGATTCTAGTATGCTCCATCCATGGCCTCAGTTCCTGCCTTGGGGAGTCACAGCGTCAGGACACCCCAGTCCTGAGCCCAGGTCTGGCATGGCTAACAAAGATCCCTGCATTTTGGCCACACCTCTCATGACACAGAGGAGGTGGGAAATTCACAGAGCACCCAAGCAGATCAGGAACCTCTTGGGTGACTGCCCTCTGCCAAGACCCCTAAGACCTATGAGAGTCCCAGTTTAGGAATAACCATAGGTGTCCACACTTGGGCATCTGTGTGAGAGTTGGCGCCAGGCCACGCGGGCCCATGAAGTGCTGCACTCTTGCCCTGTAGATGATGGGGCTGAACAGCAGGCATCGGGGATGGCCACTGTTCAGGCTAGGGGGTGCCGGGGCTAAAGGATGGGCAGCCCTGACCTTGCGTACAACTCTGAGTCTCCCCTCGCAGAGCATGGCTAAGGCCCCATCCCCCCGGCCCCAGCCCATCCTCCCTATGTTCCAGCTCATCCCACCACCTTCCAGGAACAACACCCCCCCTCCTCTGGGGAACATCTGTCCCTCACCACCAGTCATGCAAAATCAGCCTCTCCTCACTCTACCCCCTGAGTTCAGAGACAGGCTTGTGACCAGCCCAGACCACTGAGAAAACCATTGGCCCACGTCTGAGTTCTGGGCTCAAGGATGAACACATGGTCCTGGGTGGGCAAATCAGAGGCAATCCTAGAGCCACAGAAGAAGCCACTGCTTTCTCTTGGTGTGGAAAAGTGGCACGTAATATATAATGTACAGGATACAATATAAAACAACCTAACACATGCCTGCAGCTACTGGCAGACACCCATCAAGCAGGTCTCTTTGCAAAAGAAGCTAATGTAAATGAAAGTAGAGCCGAAAGATGAAGATGGGTGTCACGGTGACCTTGTTGAGCCCCTGGACCTACACAAGAGCAAGGCAGATGCACTCTGGAGGTTTTAATTACATATCTGAGCTCATTCTCCCTTGGAGCACTAAAGCAGGATGAGTGTCTCGCCATGCGCAACTTTATCCACAGTTTGATTTTATCAATAGAATCTACTTAGGCTGAGAAAGAGCTCTGGGGCCCCACCAAAGGCCTCTAAGCTCCATGGACCCAAACTTTTTTTTTTTTTTTTTTGACCCAAACATTTTTGAAATAAAGACTTCCCTTTTGGCTGTGAGGTAGCACATGTTAAAGGCAAGAGGCAGTCTGAACCAGGAATGCTGTCAATGCTGGGTGTATAAATAGATAAATCAGTGGATGAGCTGGGCGTGGTGGTGTGGCCTGTGATCCCACTAGCTAAGACACTGAGGCAGGACGACTGCCACGAACAAGGCCAACCTGGGCTCCATAGTGAGTTGAAGACCTGCCTGAACTACACAGTAAGACACTGACTCAAAAAAAAAAACAATAACAGCAGCAACAAAAACCCATCATAATTAATGGTTGAAAGAATGCAATAATTGATGGTGGACGGATGGATGGGCAGAAAGGCACATAGTTCTGTATTTGCAAGTTGAACCTACACACAAAAGGCATTTTACAACTAAAGAATTAACACCTCAAGCCCTGCATTCAAGGTGTCACATGATAATACGGAAACAAGATTCCCATAGACTTCCTCAGGAGTGATGGGGGTCCTTTTGGTCTTCAGAATAATGAGAGATGATTCTTAGGTCAGGAAGGGGGAGAGTTCAGAGTGAGTAACCAAGCCAGGGGAGCTAGCACAATCTCACCAAAAATGCATGTCAGGAAAAACCATTTCTAGCATTCACAGGCAATGACATCAGATAAACAACAACCTACAGAAAACTCTTACTCTTCTCTCTCTCTCTCTCTCTCTCTCTCTCTCTCTCTCTCTCTCTCTCTCTCTCTCTCCCTCTCCCCCTCCCTTCCCCCCTGTCCCCCTCCCTGTCCCTCTCCCTCCCTCTCCTCCCCCCTTCCTTCCTCCTTCCCTCTCCCTCCCCCTCCCCCTCCCCCTCCCTGTCCCTCTCCCTCTCTACTCTTCATTCCCAGCAACTACTCAGATCTGGGAAGCAGCCACAGAACTGGAAAAGCTACAGAAGATGCATGTGCCAGACTTGGAGTGCTCAGAGGAAAGTATCACAAAAACATCTATGAGGCCCTTGTGGCAAAACAAGGAAGTAAAGAGTCAAAGGTGGCTGGTAAGGGACACTGAGTGGCTCAAAGAACTGGGAAAAAAACAAAACCTAGTGACAACAGAGAACAGTGTTAGTGCTGAGATGAAGGCACCACCACAACCCCAAGGAGGCACCTGGCGCTTCATGCTGAACCGCAATGCGAGCCATTCATTGACATTATATGTGCTCACCAATCAGGCGACTGCTTAGAAAGTTGTGTATCCTTCACTCCTCTATGAAGCGTTCCCTCCTGTGTTATGCCAAAGTTCTGAGCAAAAGGACCCTTCCAGGGATTGCCAAGGAGACATACCAGAGCCAGGTGCACTCAATTGTACCTTTGCTCAGGACCCAGTGTCCAGTGGGGACAGATCGGGAAAGCAGCCTCACAGTGAGTGGCACCTGGACATGGCTCATCGTGCTTGAGAAAGTTGTCCTGGACCCAGGCCAGGAACTCACCCTGGCCTCTCAAATCTGCACAGAGTCAGAGACACAAGGCATGTGACGCTGAGAGAAAATAAAGGTGCACACACAAATTGCCCAAGAGTGTCGAAGCAGGGCAGCTGTCAGGAGTAAGTACAGTTGTCCCTTGGTGTCCACAGGGCATTGGGTCCAGGACGCCCCCCATACAAAATCTGCAGATGCGCAAGTCCGTTATGCAAAACAGTGTGCATTTGCACAGACTCTGTGCACATCTGCAGATGCGCAAGTCCGTTATGCAAAGCAGTGTGCATTTGCACAGACTCTGTGCACATCCTCCTGTACACTCAAGTCATCACTAGAGCATTTATCGTACCTAATAGGATGTAAATGCTGCGTAAATATCTATCACACCACACTGCTCAGAGATTAATGACACGAAGAAAGCACATACATGTTTAGTACAGATGCAATTGTTTTAAATCAAAATATTTTCTATCCACAGTTGGTGGAATCCAGTGGGACTCACAAATACCTCAGGTTCCTGTCCTTGAGGGCTGACACAGCCCCTGCGAGCTACCAACCTTCAGGGTGACACAAAACCAAGGATACAGGAGCGTGGGGTGAACCACAGAAAATAAATCCCTGCTGAGTAGCAAAGACAGTGAACCCAGCAAATGGATTCGTGAGCGCCAGCACACGAAGGCCAACAGAAGGCAGCTGAGCTCACAGCGCTGTCACTGTCCCTGGGACAACACAGAGCAGATGGGATCCACGGTCTCGGCCCTCAACATGCTTCTGTTTGACAGGGGCTAAGGAGCCCAAGTCCATCCCAGGGAACTGCAATCAGCCTGGGGGGCGGGTGACAGGAGCTCTCCGAGGGCCTACAGCCCCACCCCCACCCCACCCCCGTGACTGCTTGTGCAGCCGCAGCGTCCTCATCCGCCAGTGAGGACTTCCAGAGCCCTGGAAAACAGGCACCCCTTAGCCGGCAGGGGAGACCCCGTGATCACAGAGTCGCACAGGTACCAGTGCTCTGAATTAGCTCCTGCAGTGGAAGTAGAAATGCCGAGCCTCCAGCCTCCCAGGGCAGCGCACGCCTCCCACACACCCGCTCAGCGGCCCTAAGCCTCTGGCATTCTGATAGTCCCTGAGCTTATGGATTTTCTGCCCTGGGTGCTTGTTTTAACTTAACAAGAGGAAAGAATTTGGATATTTTTTAAAACACATGCAAGGAAATGCGTGTGTTTATTTTATAGGATGAAGCCCCAACCCTGGCTTGGCGAGAAGCAAAGCCCGAAGACCACGGACTGACGGCAGAGTTCTCCCACCTCTCACCTTCCAGCCCTCCTCAGTTTCACACCCAGATGGGGGAGTCCTCTATCCACCCTTCAGGACCTCAGCACCCAATAATCACACCCTGCCATCATCACCCCTCGGGGCGCAGAGCCCCACTGCCCGCCTCTCCACCCACACACACTCTCTCAGGTTGACAGACAAAATACAGGACTCCCAGTTAAATGTGAGCAATCATTTTTCAGAACAGCGTTTGCCTCCCCAGGCAGTACGGGAGGCAGGTCCCTCCCAAGTAGAGAGAAGGCATCCCTTTCCTTTCGAGCCTCAGCTGAGTGGCCTCTGTGTCCCTTGGCTTCAAAGAAGCCTGCCACCTCCTCTCTCTTGGAGCGAAATACAAAGGCCACAGCTTCGGAGGCTGATGGCAGTGGGGCAGGGGGTCCTCTCATTCAGATTCCTGTGGTTCTAGGTCCAAAATCCACTATGGCTGAGTCAAAAAACCGTGATAGGCACGATGACCAACTCCAGGGCGGGAAGGTCTGGGGGCGGTGGGGGAACAAGAGACAAATGCCACCCTAAAAAACCCAAGGGAGATCTCAGGCTAAGAGCACTCACTACAAAAGAAGAAACAATGTGTTGCCCCCAAAGATCTATCTCTGATTTCTAGCTACGAGAGGCAACCACACGTCTCCTGGCCCTGGATCAAATAGGGCCAAGTGGACGCAACACCTGCAAATCTTGCGCCTGCCAGTGTGGGCAAGTGAAGCAGATGCTCCACAGTGCAAAAATGGGGTCCTTTTCCACTCTTCAATATAGATTTCTCAGCTAATCCAAGAACCACTCTAGTGAGCATTTAGTGGGCTTAGGATGGGTGGATGGACTGACGAATGGACAGGCAGACAGACGTATGGATGCCTATGTGATCCAATATGCTCCAGAAAGTACAAAGGGCTCTGAACAACTCAATGAGAAATACAACACGTCCAATGAAAGGGTTGACTTGGATGACCTGGGAGGCCATCTATAATCCATAAGCCCCAAGCTTGTCACACAAAGCAAGTAACTTCACTGGAAGAATTGTAAACACTTCCCTCAGCAGCCAAGGTTGAAGTCGCCATGCCCTGTGCTAACACCAGAAGGGAAGGGTACACAGCAGCAAAAATGGAAACCTAGGACAAGGAAGGCCAAACAACTGCAGGAATAGGAAATGTGTGGATAGGGATCCAAAGAAGAGAATAAGAAAAATAATCCAAGACGTAGAATGGCTGTCCAAACACACACACCACACAAGCACCAAGATTCCCCCTTCTAGATCTCACTGCACACCCCACCCCACCCCCCACCCCATCCCAGCATTCTGTGACAGTGCCTCTTTGTGGAACAGAACAATAGGTACATTATGCCAACCTATAATTACCCTAGGAGAAGCGATAGCGAAGTCAAGGCTGTAGCGAACATCAGAATACTGGAGACTGTCCCATGAGAAGCAAACAACAACAACAACAACAACAACAACAAGCTACAAAATCTCTAATTTCAGTAAAGATTGAAAGCTGCCAGCCCAGTTCCCTTTCACATTAGTAGGAGGGGGGATTTTTTTTTTTTCTCCATGCACATGATTATTTGAGCACAAGGCCTTCTTTCATTGGAATTGATAGAGTATTGGGAGGAGTTGGGAGGTTGCGATGCTTTTCTCCCAATAAAGAGGCAGAAGATAGGCAAAGAAGCAGTGCACACGGCTAGGGTACAGCACACAGGATTCCCCCAGACAGTGAATCCAATCCCACCAGGTGAATCCTTTCCCTGAGTCAAGGGATTCCTTTCATCACTTCAGCGAAATCAGTGTCCAAGGACTTTGGTATAAAATATGCAAGACTCTGGGTGGTGCCCTGGCTTTCCATAACAGTGACAAGAAGTCAGAATGGGCTTTCTTACTGACACCACTAACTCGCTGTCCCCTTGATGGACTCAATAGATGTGCACAGCCTGTCTGTCACAGGTAAGGCATCAGACTGGCAGCTGAGGGAAGAACAACACGGCAGCCACTTTCCTATGCCTCGGCTTCCTCCTAGCCAAAGTGAGGTTGTCCCAGCAGCCCTGGAGACACACACCTGCTCCTAAATTCCAGGTCCAACACAGGCCTCGCCTGGCACCTGCCTCCACAGGCACTGTAGAGAACCAGAAACACGTGCCACGCCTCTACCTAACCAGAAGCCACCCTCCCAGACGGGCGCCATTTTTGCCTGGTCTGGCCATGGCAAAGGTGGGAAAACAGGACTGTGTTGTCCAACACATCTCTGATTCTTAAGGAAAAGAAAAGAGTTCTCTTTCCTCGAAAGGGAACCTCCCATACGTACACTCTTAAATCATGGTTCCCTGAGTTCTGCCTCTTACAGAAGCCAAACAGGCCCCCTTCCTTCCTCCCTTCTTTCTTTCCTTCCTTCCTCCCCTCCTTCCTTGCTTCCTTCCTTCCTCCCTCCCTCCATCCCTCCCTCCCTTCCTTCTCACACCCTTCTGCCTCCCACTCCTCACCGACTCCCCACCTCCCTACATGCTGACAAGGGACTTCTGATGTTTCCTTTAAGTCTCTGAAGGGTCCCTAGGGATGATGGCCCCACCTCACACCTCACAGGCACTACTGAGAATTTAAATATCTGGTCCTCCCGTCTGCGCCAGTTCCAGGCTTCGCCCTTCACCGTCCCTCCTCAGAAGTCACTTCCCATTGTCATTTCCTCCTCCTTCCCAAACTCAGTGGCCACCTTGGAGTGGTGAAGCTTCATCACACAACCCTGGAGTCTCTGGAAATCCTGACTACTCATGCATTTAGTTCCTTTCGTGAAAGTCCCCTGAGCCGGTGCTGGCCGGCCGGATTAGGGCAATGTTTAAAAATCCTGTCCCTGTGCCTGTCCCTGTTCCTCTAGTCTCTCCACAACCATAACTGCAGCTCCAGCTTTCATCTCCCATCCACAAAGGGCTCGGGAGGACTCAGAGCAACTCTGTGCTCACTGATAGGTTCTGGCCGTAGCATAAATTGCTGAATTATTACGGTGGTCATCTAATATGGCTGAAGCCCTTAAAACAACAGCTCATCCTCCCCAGACCACCTCCCTGCTTCTTCTCCAACTCGGCCCAGGGTGCAATTTCCTTTCACCTTGGGAAGACCCCATCAGTTCCTCGGCTATATCTAAACATCCCCCTCAAACTCCACCCCCGGGAAAAAGCCGTAAAAGCCTCGGCCTCCCTTTGTTCCAACTCAGAGAATCCCTTATCTTCCCCAGATTCTCTCTGCGATAGTAAAGCCCCTTTCCCTCTTTCTCTCTGCCTGTCTCTCTGCTGCCACACGACAAAAACCTACCACTCATTACCTCAAGTACTAACAAAGCGGTTCTACAAACTTCGGAAAACGCTCTGCATTGTAATAATACTGCTCTGTTTTGTTTTGCTTTGCTTTGTTCTGTTTTTTCCATGGAGGAGGGAAAGAACCTCTTTCTGGAATCGGCACCATTCCGAAGTGTGGAAGACCTCTAACGGGAGCCAAACTGAAGGATGCCTGACACGGGACAGGCTCAGCGCCCTTTCTTCCCCTAAGTTCTCTCCTCGCTGCCCACTCTAGCGCTTTGCACGTTGCCAGCCCCCCTGTGAGCGCCTGCAGGGCCTGAGCAGGCTGATCTCCATGTCACTTGGTGCTTAAACATGCATTGAAAGGCAGCAAGATCACCTAGCACGTGTCTGCCCTGCTCCATGGGACCCCTCTGCCCTCCAGTCCCCAGGACAACCCACCTGTCTGAAAACTGCTCCCACCTGGACTTCTTGCCTGGCCCAAAGGCGGACCTGTCTACCTACAGGATCCGGTGGGGAGTTTGCACTGACCACGGGCACTGCAGGGGTCCCCCCACTAAAACATCAGAAAGGCCCAGCAGTCAGACACCTGGGAACAGCAAACAAATGCTGCCCGCTGAGGACACCATCGTTCTGTGACTGCCTTACGTACTCACTGGATGCTCTTGGCAAACTCGGGAAGATATTTGATCCTTTTTTCATCTATATAGTAAGGATTGAAACATTTTTTCAATGTCTCTTAGGATTATTGTGAGGATTTGACAAATCAGCAGTAGGGAGCGAGCCTGGTGCTGTTTTTAATACAAAACAGGGACAATAATTATTTTGTTATTGTCAAGTTAAAACGAGCATATAAAAAAAAGAGATGGAAGACACAAGGAAGAAGAAAAACAGGGGAGGTGGCATCAACTCCAGCACAACTTCGATCCCTGCATATTGTTTTTCCTTCTTTCTTTTTGCCCTTTTATTTTTTTTTTTTTGGTAGAACCAGGGATTGAACTCAGACCCTTGCGCTTGCCAGACAAGTGCTTATTCTACTGAGCCATCTCCCTGGCCCCTCTTTTTGCCTTTTTGAGACAGGGTCTCACTGTATACTTCTGGCTAGCCTTGAGCTCACTACATAGCCCTGGCTGGTCTCAAACCCACAACCACCCTCCTGCCTCCTTTCGGAGTTCTGGGATTAGAGGCATGCACCACCACACCCAGCTTTGATCCCTCCTGTGACTTCGCTAGCTTAGGCAGGAGAGCTCTTTGACACCACCTACGAAACAACCACTGAATTTACTGCATTTTAAAAACACCAACTATGGGTTGGGGAAATAACTCAGTAGAATAAGCACTTGCCTGGCAAGCGCAGGGTCCTGAGCTCAATCCCTGGTACCGCAATAAATAAATAAATAAATAACACCAACTAATGTGAGAAGCAAATGCCTTTCACTGCCTGAGGATTGCCCTCACCCTGATCCCAGGGGGCTGAAAACAGAAGCTCAGGGTGGGGAGAAGCATTCCTGCGAGTTAAGGAAAAGGCCAAGGGTGGAGGGGAAACCAAGAAAGGGAAGGTGGGAGATGGACTCAAGGCCTGGAAGGGGAAGCCCAGAAATGGAGCCGGTCAGGTCGAGGGCGGCAAAGACGAGGAGGCGTTTAGGACTATCTGACTGATGGCCAACTAAGAATTTTAATTTTTCTCCACCACTCCCACTACAGCATCAAAAGGTCCCACTTTGTGAAGGAATAAAGAAAAGTATGAACGGGAGAGCAAGAAGAAAGCTTAACTAATTTGAAACAAGACATTGCGAAGTCCAATAGTGGAGGGGCAGCGGGGACCAAACCTCACCTGTCCTCATTGTAGACTTGTCACTGTGCTCACGATGGGGGCTGCAAGAAGCTCTAGAAAACAGCTCAGCACACAGGGTAGGAAACGCCTGGTGAATCTGGCACTCCAAGGGCAGGCGTTACAGTTTTAACCGGGTGATGATCTTTCACCCCTAAGATTCACCCTGGCGAGAGCTGTGCGCTGAGCGCCTGTTCTAGATCCTGAGGCTAGGGCAGGCTCCCGCACTCACCGCGGGTTCTGTAGCTCCGAGCTCTGCGTGCATGTTTATGCACCTCACCAAAGGAGACCAGTGGGGGCTTTGCAAAATAGAATTGAAAGCTTGTGGTGGGATCCGGGCAGGAGAGATAACAACAGTACTTGTTTCTTGGGACTATTTTTTTTTTCATTCATTCATTTACTTTTAGTTTCTTGGCTGGTGTTGTTTACTTGGTTTGGGGTGAAGGTTGTGTTGTTTTTTTTCTGATGAGAGGGCTCTAAGTAGAAGCCAAGGAAGCAAGGAGGAGGAAGAGGACCCCAGATGGGGCAGGAGTGTGGCGACCACAGCAGCCCTGGGGGAGAGCTGGAGCTTCGGCTGCAGTCTTGCCAAGATTTCGCGGAATATTCACACCCCCATGTCAGGGGACACTTTCTCATCAGACTCACCAGGGCCTCAGGCCTGCCCCACCCTGCCCCACCCTGCCCCGTTCACTACCTGCTGGCTGGCGCCAGACCAGGTTCCTCCTTAGGACCTTAGGGCAAACAGAGCCCGGAAAGGGTGAGGACTCCGAGAAAGGGTCATGGCCCATGCAGCCGCAGGGGCCATGCAGTCCTCCCTCCCCCAGAGCTCACGGGCCACCACACCAGGAAGAAAGGCGGCTGTGGGAGGCCTGGAGGGGGAAAGGCGGGGGATCTTTGTTCCAGAACTCAAACAGCAGGTCTGCAGTAGCCTGTGGAACTGGAGGGAAAGGTGGCAGTGGAGGGAGGGAAGCGATCCCCTGGTGGTGGGCTAGACGGACAACAAGCCTTAGGGTGGAACCAGAACCGCCGGCAGGCAGGCGCTGAGCTGAGACGAGGGGCTCAGGCATCTAGCGGAGCGGGGAGGAGTCCCAGGCGCCTGACGTTGCACAGCTCCCCTGACAATTCTGACACCAGTGGCCGCTGCGCACCTTTGGGCGCCTGTGGGATTGGAGGCTCTAGAAACACGTATGTAGGCCTCTCACTAGATGTACGGCTTCCATCAGCCTCTATTTCTGTTTAAAATAGTAACTGTCTGTGAAATGAGCATAGCGAAAGTACCTGTTCTGGAAGGTGGGGTGGCACATGCCTGTAACCCCAGCACCTACACGGCCAGGCAGGAGGGCCATTGCACGTTCAAGAGCAGCATGGGCTACCAAGAGAGCTCAAGGCCAGCCTCAGCTGCGTAGGAAGACCCTGTCTCAAAAAGATGACAAGAAAGAAAGAAAAAGAAAAGCTATTTTTTAGGATTTCTGAGAACAATAAATGAAAGGGCCAGCCAGATAGCTCAGCGGATTAAAGCACCTTCTGAGGCAGATGCAAGGGCCAGGGTTTAATCCCCTGCCCCCCAGGACACACTGAGAGGACAGCTGAGACTGGGAGTGGTGGCGCATACCTGTAACCCCAATTCTTGGGAGGCTGAAAACAGGAGGATCACCGCAAGTCTGATCTGTGTAGTGAGACCCTGTACACCCTGTACTAAATACATATAACATAAATAAATAAATAAGAACAATAAATGAGAAAAAGGGTAGAAAGCACTCAACATTGCGCCTAGGAAGAACTTGGACTATGCCCCTCCAATTGCTCCGAGGTGATGCACGAGTGCCTTCCTCCATATCTACCCCATGCCATATGGAAGATGCAAGTGGATGGCAGTGAACCCCCAAACAGAGAGCAGAGTGCTGAGGCGCCTCCGTGACTCCCAGAGCGCCCGGCTCTGTGTCCCAGCCACACACCTCCCTGCACCGCCCCAGATCAGAGCAGGCCTGCTGTGTACCAGCTCCCAGAGAACACAGGGACACACCCGTGGGGGGGGGGGACTCCTGTGTCCCAGAAATATACTAGGAAGACACCAGTACACAGCAAGGTGCACGGTGAAAGAAACTGCACCTCCAAGACTCAAGGCCAGAAAGGAAGGCCGGGGGTGTGGGGTGGAGCGGGGCCCGGAAAAGAGGAGAAAGAGTCGGAGAAGGTACTGCATCTGGGTCGGAAATACAAATGGAGTGACGCTGCTCACAGCAGCTACTCAGAGAAGAAAAAATAAAACCAAGTGTAGGAGATAAAGCCCCTCCAAAACATTTAAGAATGAGAGTAGAAATGTTCTATCACTCAACAAATACCCACATTAATGTTTTCATTTAAAAACAACAACAACAAAGCTTTGCTATCCCAGCCACAGGTGCCCTGCCTTGACCTTGCCATTGCTATACACAGCTGAGTTCAGTAGGAATATTAGAGGTAGCCAGACAGGGCCAACCCTCAAGGAGACAGAAGACAAGGTGACTCTGCAACTCGGGAAGAGACGGACACTCCAGTAGTGGACCAGACCTCGAGACAAGTGCGGCCACACACTTGCCTAGGGATGGGCATCAGGGCTTGATAGTCTACATAGGTATTAATCACCTAGAAAGAGCCAGGAGGAGTCACTAACAACCCCCAACAAGAAGAGACCCTGCTCCCTTTCATGGCCGCTTGTTACGTGACTTGCTTCCTCATTTGGTCCTGGATTTAATCCATTTTACCTGAGCGATGGTGCTTGTAACCTGACTGGTTGACCACAGTTTTGTCCCACCTCATGCCTGCCCACCTCAGCGAGTCCCCACATTCTCCACCTTAGACCCACCTCACTGAATGGTTTCACTCTATAAAAATCCCTGGAAGAGACAGATGCCGGTACAATGGGCTCAAGTCCCCCTTCTGCCCCTCTCTCGGACAGGAGCTTTCTTTCCCCCAGTAAATATTCTGCTCTGAACCTCCGTTTGCTCCTAAAATTCATTCTTTGGTTTTAGAGAACAGAACTCGTCCCGGGTACCTTTCAGGCCGGGAGTTTCATCTCCTATATGACTATTCTCAGGCCGAGAAGACTCCTGTCCACATTTCTGAAAATACAGTCGCTGTGTACGTGTTTAGTAAAGATGGAGGGACCCTGGAGTAGCCTGAACCCTCATCCAATATCACTGATGTCCTTAAAACAGAGGGAGTTTAGACACAGAGGCAGGGACACAAGAAAGGCCAAGACTGGGTGACACCTACACAAGTCGAGGAATGCCAGCTGGCCAGGCGTTGGGACAAGGGCAAGAAACTCTCCCTCCCAGTCCCCAGAAGGAACACTTCTGAGGCCCCTTGACCTCGCACTGCCCTAGCCTGCCTACAGCCATCCTAACAGCTCTGGGCTCTGAGCCTGGCCATTGTCCATCACACCGGTCACCAGTGCAGCAAACCGGGAACTACCAGCAAGTCACTGTATTTACTTTTCCGTTCAATAAACCAGACTCCATGGAGAAATACATAGATAAACAAGACAGAGTCCCTGCCCTCCGGCAGCTCACGGGCGTACCAATGCTGGTCATGGTGAGCTGTGTGCAGCCCTTTCACACACACTGTCTCTTGGAAAACTGTGGGCCTTCTGTGGAGAGGGAGGGCAGGTCTCGATCCCCATTCTGTGGGCGACTTGCTCCAGAGCCTCCAGCTACACAGCGCGGGGAAGGAGCTGGGCGGCCTTCCAGGCCCGGTTTCTTCAGCTTGCCTTGCTGCCTCTGGGCAGCCTTGGGCCTCTGCCTCCCCTGAGTGCAGAGCTGCAGCACTGAAGCAACTGTGGAGAAAAGCTGCTAGGATCCAAGATCCGTTCCAAGTCCAGAGGGAGGCCGGCCAGGTAGGCCGCAGAGGCCAGGCCGGCAGCCGCCCAGCCCAGCTCCTCTCCTCACCTGCGCAGGCTCCACCGCCTCTCCTCTTCGCCTGCTGTCCTCCCTGCCCCAGGTCCCAGGCCCCCGACCCTTGTATCTCACAGGCAGAGCAGGTTCCTAGTAACAGTGCTGTCCTGTGTTGTCAAAATAACACAGAGCTGGAAAGAATTCCACAATGAAGTCTGCGCTCCTCCACAGCCTTCCAAATGCCTGCCACTGTGGTAGCTAAACCCGCTAATGTGCTAAGCATTTTCTGGCAGCTCCACGGAGCAGGGCTGGTATTTTGGGAGCTGGGAGGGGTTTGGATGTGTCATCCCTAGCAAGTCGGAGAAGGAGGTGGAGACAAGGAGAACCAACCCAGAGCACTTCATGAAGTCACCAAGCTGCACTTGAAGATTCCTGAAGCGCAGCTGGTGGACAGAGAGCAGCTCCACCATGTGGGCAGGGCCCAGCGGCCACAGCCGTGGGGCAGAGGGCCTGAAGAGTGCAAGTTTTAGGAGATATTTTTTCTGCTGACACAGAGCAGTGTGTAATGCTGCCCGGAAGGCTGGGCCGCCAGGGCTTGGCAGTGTTCTGCTTGCCTGAGTCGGCAGGGCCAGGGCCCGCGATGGCCGAACAAAGGACAGGAAGCCAAAGCCCAGAGGCAAGCAGGCCAGGCTCCCCTCCCCCAGAGGGCTCCAAGGATGGGGCCACTGGGGAAGGGTCAGAGGCCTAGGAGTAGGGTGGGGACCACAGGGGCTTCTGTCCAGGGTGTCCTCTCTTCTCCTAAAACTGTTCCAAGTGTACCCTCATGAGCGCTTTTTGAAAATGCTTCAAACTATGAGACCGGAGGGGCAGCCCCAAACCTGAGCTCACACTAGGTCCTGGTGTTTATTTGTCCCTGCTGAGCTCAACCCCACGCTTCTTAGAGAAGTCAGAGGACTTTGAAGGGGATGAGAGGGGGAGGCGAGTTTAGGGCAAAGGAAAAGACAGGTGAAGATTCCTTCCCAGGGCCATTGGTGACAGGAAGTATGGTGAGTGACATGGTGGTGCTTTTCCCTGGACACTTTGGGAACACATAAGCCAGCAAAGCCCTGACGGGATTCAATCTGGAAGAATAAAGTCCTAGCTGATAGAAACTGCTGAGAGCTTACAGTTTTTAAAGCCCCTCTGGTGAAAAGATCTTTGGAAGCTTTGCAAGCTCTGACCATGCAGCGAGCCAGCTACCTCCTGGGCCATGGTGCCGAGAGCTCCTGTGCTAAATCAGAACAAACCCGCTCACAGATATCTAGTCCTGACCTCCCCCTGGCGTCATTCCTCTCTCTCCTCTGTGCCTGCACTTCTTAAAATGAAGATTCCTCCAGGCAGCAGGCGGTGGGGTCACAGGGGCTCCACGGAGCCAGGAGTGCAGAATGCAGCCTCAGCACTGCTCCCGGCTAGCAGCGCGGCTCTCATGTTTTAATCTGCAAAAGTGGAAACAATGTAGCCGCTCTGGTGGGCTACATTGGTGGGAGGGCTAAATGTGAGGATGTATGCTGGATCCTGAGACCCAAAGACGGGGGAAGATCAGTGAGGGTCTCAGAACTGGGAACACATAAGTATGTACAGAGGCATACTTCCATAAAACAACCAATAATGAGTTTCACAAAATCACCCCAACTCAGTACTCCAGCTGCTGCACACCCCACTCAGCTTCCCCAGCTCCACCAGGGCTGTAATCACTCAGCTGGAAGACCCGGCTGGAGCAGGGCCACTTTGCTTTCCAACTCCAGGTCAACACCACCCAGGCCCCATTCTCTGTGTCCTAGAAGGAACACCACCCAGGAGGCTGTCCCTCGAATGGACCCCGGCAGTGGGCATTTGTAGCCCTGCTTTCTTTATATCCCCTACAAGGGAAGCCTCAGGAAAATCTAAATGAGGGTGTCCTCTTTCTTCTTTGGAAGCCCACAGCAATCCAGGTACATTTCCCTTAGCTCACCAAATTCTACCTGCATCACACTATGTGCGTGTGCGCGCGCACACACACACACACACACACACACACACGCACGCATGCACGCGGGGGGGGGGGAGTATATGTGTGGGTGTGTGGGTGTGAAATTCCAAAAGACTGGAATTAGCATAGTGCTATACTACCAGCACAGCACTGGTTCATTTTATGAGGCCCAAATTACCCTGATACCAAAACCAGTTGAAGGTATTACAAAAAGTAAAACCCACAAAATGTTTCTTAATGTTAAAAAGCTTAACCCTTACACTCTCTGCAAAAATTAACTCATAATGAATCATATCACTAAATGTAACAGCTAAAACTATACAATAACTAAAAGAAAGCTTGGAACAAAACTCCTCTGACCTTAGGTTAAGCACAAACGTCTTAGTCAGGACAAAGAAGTATGAATCAAAAAGAAAAAAAATTGATAGACTAGACTTCATCATTTAAGCCATCTTTAAAGATACTGTCTTGGTTACTTCTCTCTCATTACTGAGACAAAATATCTGACACCTAAAATTAAGGAAGGAAAGGTTTATTTGGCCACAGTTTGTGGAGGTCTGCTGGCTCTAAGGCAGCGTGGCACATGGCAGAGGGCAGCAGGTCATGGTGGTGGAAAACGGGAAAAGCAGAAAGGGAGGAGCAGCCGCGGCAGCAGGCAGCAGAGAGCAAGCCCCTCTCTCTCGTTCCTTACGCTGCCTTCAGGCTGCTGGTGCCAGGGCGGGTGCAGCGCTCACACCCACAATCGCAGCGTTGGACCTTGAATCAATCACTAGCCCTAGAAGCCCAGCCCACGACCGCATGAGGCCTTGGGGGGCATCTAGACACAAACCATGGCAGGCACTAATATGGAAATAAAAGTGCAAGCCACAGATTCCAAGCAAATACTCGTAAGGAATGGCTATCAGATAAAGATGTCTAGTAAGAGTATATAAAGAATTCCTAAAACCCAATAATTAGACAAATGATCAACTCTTTAAATAGGAAAAACAATGAGTCACTATGAGTCTGATCCACGTAGTGATACTCTGTAGGCCTTGTAGACCCTGTAGTCCCTGTACTAGATACATTAAAAAAAAAAGAAAAACCAACAATGGGCAAATTTTAAAGCACTGTATTGGTTTCTTATTGCTGCTATAACAAATCGCCACAAATTGAGTGTTTTAAAACTATATTCATTTATTATATTATGGCTCCAGAGGTGATAACTCCGTAGTCAGCATCACTGGGCTGAGCTCAGGGCTTGGCAGGTCTGGCTCCTGCTGGAGGCTCTAAAGAGAACACGTCCTTTTGGCTGCCAGAGGCACCTGCGCTCCTTGGCTCGTGGCCCCCTCTCTACAGGCCAGCGGTGCTGCATATCCATTCCCCCTCTTCACCTCTGCCTCAAGGAACAAGAGTCTAGTCAAAGGCACCAAGGTCTTAGTGAGCTTGGGGAACTTACAAGTAGTTCCTTATTTCTAGAGCAGGTCAAGTGGCCTTTCAAAAGTAACTAAATTGAAATTCTAGAAAATCAAATATCTCCCCCTAGGCCCAGGACACAGCAAGATCACATGCAACTCCGAGGCCTTTGGATCCAAATCCAGAGCTTTTTCTCGGACTCCCTTGCCTTAACCTTGCAGGCCTCAGGCTGGATGGGCAGCTCCAACAAGGCCAAGACCCCTGCACCCCTCACCAGCAACTCAGACCAGGAGCCAGCCACAACGCAGGGGCTCTCCAGCCTCCCCACCCAGGACCAGCAGACTCCCAGCCTCAGCCTGAGAAGGTAAAGCCTCTCAAGGCTGGCCTCTGCACCCTGCTTTCCATGTTTCTGCACTCTTTCACTTAGTTTATTCACTCAGGATAAGGCTAAAGGTGCACATACCAGCCCCGTTGAATGACACAGCCCCTGGGTAGAAGCCGCCATGCATGCCTGATCCTTCCAAGTCAGGAGCTCAGGCCAGGCCCCCCGCACAGCAGGGCCTCTGCCCCTCACCCATTGGTGAGAACGTGGAGGCTGCCCTGCCTGCCACGCTCAGTATCAAGTGAAAAAGAAGTAGTAGGAAGGGCACTTGGAGGCTCTAAGAGGTTTTAACAAACCAGGAGGGCCTGTTCTGATTATACTGTCAAGGAAAGTCACAAATTTTCTCCAAAAATGAAGAGTGATTTTCTTTTTTTGGTGGAACCGGGGATTGAACTCAGGCCCTTGTGCTTGCCAGGGAAGCACTTATTCCACTGAGCCATCTCCCCGGCCCTCACTTGCTTTAAATTTCAGCTTCTTGAAAGCCAGTTCTCCTCCTGCTGTCTTTACTTCTGGGAAAACAGAGATGTTCTAACCAGCATACCGTCCTGAGCCCCAAGGTCAGTCTCTAATTCCTCCTGTTAGGGCTGGTGTCTACGCATCTCCCCCGGCGGCCCCTGCGGTCAGAGGCGGGGGCGCCTGCATCTCGAGCGTGCGTGCTGGGATCGAGGGTGGCGATATAAACCAGTCCACTGATTGCTTTGGCCCCACCCTAGTTATGGTAGCGCAGGTAGAGCATAACAGGGTCAGAGAGAAGCCCAGGAGACCCCTCCCTTGCTTGTTCGGCCACCTCCTTCCCACCAGGAGCTGTTTACGCTCAGCAAAGCCAGCCTGCCTTGGAGCCAGCTGTGGACCGGACCCTCGACAGGCCGTGAGCTGAACAAACCCTTCCTCCTCTAACTCCTCTAACTCCGGGTGTTGGATATTTTGTCTCAGAGATGAAAGAAAGTAACTAACGCACTTCCTTTCAGCTTCACCCTTCTAAAATCAAGAGGGGCAACTCCCCACCTTGTCCTTTCCAGTCTCAACCTCCCTGCAATCAGTCCTTCTTTAACACTAGAAATCCCCGGCAGAGCTGCCAGTCGTGGTCCCTCGGGTGCGTCCCCCGTCAGACCCAACTGCACGATGCCGCTGCACCACTCCAGCCACCTCCCAGAGCCTCTGCGCTCCCCAGTGGAGAGAGCGGAGTCCCTCTAGCCAAGCGCTCCTCCTCCTCTCCCCGGCTCCCCTCCCCAGCCCGAGCAAACCTATGTGACCCTGGCCTTTTCTTTCTCTCTCTCTCTCTCTCTCTCTCTCTCTCTCTCTCTCTCTCTCTCTTTCTTTCTTTCTTGTACCAGGACTCAAACTCAAGGCCTCATGTTTGCCAGGCAGGTACTGTGCCGTTAAGCTATATCGCCAATCCCAGACCCTGGTTTCTTAATGGCTCTGCCCACCACACCTGGCTCCTCCTCCCACTGTTATGCCTCCACTGTATCCAGAACCCCCTTTCCTTCCAACCTATTAGCAATGGTGGTTCATATCAGACCCTCCAATCTTACCAAACATATTCTAAGTGAATTAAAGAATTGAGGCTTAAAATAGTAACTTAAAAAAAAAAAAAAACAGGAGAGGGCTGGGCATGGTGGCACACACCTGTAAGCTCAGCAGTCCAGAAGCTAAAGAAGAATTGTAAGTCTGAAGCCCTTAACAACACAGTGAGACTCTGTCTCAAGAAACAAAAACAAACAGAACAGCCAGTAGAGGAGCTGGAGATGCGGTAGGGCACACGCCTCGCAGCAGGAGAGCCCACACTGGCTCCCCGTCGGTGGGAGGAAGAAGACAGGACCTCACTGGCTGTAAGGGTGAGTCGCTACCTGCTAGCTGACCAGAGATGAGAACTCCTAAGCTACTTAGCAATGGAATCAATCAGGATAATACAAATAACTTATAGCCAATATTTACTTAAGCAGATAGTCATATTTAAAAGTAAGTATCAATATTTACTTCATATAAATTAAAAAAGAAAAAAAATGGATGCAAGAATTAAAAGTAAATGCTAAAATTAACACTTTGCAGACAAGAAGATAGCCAGTACTTGAAAATATACAGCATCCTTGTGCACAAGGGAAGTGCAAACTACAGCTGCAATAAGCCACCATTTACACCCACTAAACCAGCTAAAATGAACAAGACTAACACTAGCTACTGCAGGTGGGGATATGCACCACTGAGGCGCTCGTACATTTTGGTGGGAATACAAAACGGTGCAACCGCTTTGGGGACAATTGAAAGGGCAGTTGCAAGAAACACGTGCTTGCCACTTCAGAAGTGCCTAACAAAGTATCCAAGAATAACAGGGTCACATTTGTGTCCAAAACAGAGACTTAAACACAGATGCCAATGCAACTTCATTCGTAATATTCCAAAACTGGAAACAACTCAACTGTCCATCAAGTAATGAATGGATTTTAAAAAAAGGTTGTGGTTCATTCATGTAAAGGAATATTCTCAGCACTAAAAAGAGTAAGTCTCTAACATACATGGTAACAAGGATACATCCATCCCCAGCCCCTCATGCTGCACTGGCCCCGCCCCCAGGGTAGGCGGAGCAGGCAACCGAGTCTCGGCATAGTGGTGGTGGAAGGCTGAAAACGAACGCGAGGATCACAAACAGTCTGAGCTGCATAGGGAGACCCTGTACCAAATACATAAATGAAAAAAAAAAAAACCCACAAGGATACATCCTTGAAATGAGACAAAGTGAACTAGATTTGAAAAAGCACATAGTGTATGATTCCATTAATAGGAAATTTCACATGCAGCCAATATTAATCCGTGATGACAGAAAGTGGACGAGTGGTTGCCCGAGGCCACAGATGTGGGTGGCGGCACAGAGGCTCAACAGAACTTTTGGGGATAATAGAAACATTCTTTGCTGGCTGCATAGGTAACAAATAAGCATGCATTTATCAAAACTCATAGAAATGCACGCTTACATGAGTGAAAGTAAGTTATACTATAATAAAGTTGTTTTTTTAAGTGTTTTGCTGTGCTTTGTGTTTGCAGTATCGGTCACTGAGTCTTGTGCACTGAGCCACATCCCCAGCCCTTATTTCTTTTTCAGTTTTAGACAGGGTCTTACTAAGTGGTGAAGACTGGGCTCCAGCTTGAGGTCCTCCTGCTCCCAGGGCACCGGGATACAGGCGTGCTCCGCCGCACCTGCTTTGAAACTACTTTTTAAAATCAGACTACAAATTTGTGAAAGTATTTGGCATATGTACAACAGATACGACAAATTGACATTTTTAATGTATAAAGGGCCTGAGAAGCATGTTAAAAAGTGTAAAGATCTTGATGGGTGGCCAAAGGGTACAGACAAGCCACAAACAGAAAATATGAACAGCTCAATCAGATGGAACCAACAAAATAATGATTCAAGTAAAGCTGAAAACACTAATATCAAAATATCACACACAGTTTTTGTTTTGGGGTGTTTTTTGGCGGTACCAGGGATCAAACTCAGGATGTTGCACTTGCCAGGCAGGTGCTTACACCACTGAGCTATATCCCCAGCACCCAGCTTTTGTTTTGAATCTGCTAATTCTAGCATTCTAAGGAAAGATGGCCCCTCTGCTAGTAAAACTACAAATTGGTACTTTTTAGCCTCCAATTCAGCAATAAGGTCCAGAACCATAACACATGATTGGTCTCCTTTTTCTCAGAATTTATCTTAAGAGATAATCAGAGATAAGAAATCAAAAATAAAACTTAAGGGGCCGGGGAGATGGTTTAGTGGAATAAGTGCTTCCCTGGCAACTACCAGGGCCTGAGTTCAATCCCCCGTTCCACCAAAAAAAAATTAAATAAATAAACAAACTTAATATGTAAGAATTTTGTTACTAACTTATTTATAACAACAAGGAACAATCTAGGATGAACCATTGGACAGAGTAAAACAGAGAGATCAGCATAATAAAATATCAAATATTTATTCATGATAGAAACTTAACAAAATATTCTTAGCACATTCAGTTTATACATTGCATAAGAATTTTTTTTTAATGTATTTGGTTGTTTCAGGGTCTCACTATACAGCTTGGGCTCGCGGTGATCCTCCTGTTTGCAGCCTCCCCAGCACTGGGATTACAGGGGTGCACCGCCACTGCACGACTCTGGCCCGCTCAGCCTGCCCTGGGGGAAGGGCTGGCGCAGCATGCGGCGCCAGGATTAAACCGCGGTCCCTGCACTTGCCTAAGAAGGCGCTTTAGTCCCCTGGGCTATCTCACCGGCCCACAAAATAAGGATTTTCAGAAAAAATGAAGTGTCACGGTTTACACTCAGGTGCATGTACAAATGTTTTCACAAAGATTACATGGCAAAGATTAGAAATCATCTAAATGTCTGTCAAGAAAGATAAAATTAAATAAATCGTAGCACAGGCACACACTGAAATACTGTGCATCTGTTAAAAATAGGACAGATGGGGCTGGAGAGATGGCTCAGTGGTCTAAAGCACCCACTTAGAACAAGCTTAGCAAAGCACAGGGACCGCGGTTCAATCCCCCAGCACCACATGCCAGCCATCCCGCCCCCTGGTGGGCTGAGCTGGCCACACACACACACACACACACACACATAAAATAAATAAATTTAAAAAAAAAAGGACAGATGTACACCTGTTGCCATAGAATAATCTCTGAGCTATATTGTAAAATTGGGAAAGAGGAGTAAAAACCCTAAGGTTTGGGACAAGGCATTTGGAATACAGCTATCTGAAAGGAGAAAAAAAATAAATAAAACGGACATCTGCTTTGGCAGACCTGGGTCTGAGGATGCGAGGACGGGTAGGAATCTTCTACTTACTTTCTCTCCCAATTTTCTCTTTTCGAAGTGTTTGAATTTTTTGCCATATACAAGTTTTTCTTTTTCAAAAAGCAACACCAACAGAAAAGCACATACATTATTTTAAAAGGCGAGGAGAGTGTTACAGGTTGAATTTCATGCCCCACAGAACTCATACGAAGTCATCACCCTTCCTGCCTCATATGCGATCTTACTCAGAAATGGGATCATTGTAGATGGAATTAGTTAAAATCAGTCCACTAAGGTAGGAAAATCCAGCATTCCTGGGATCCTAGAAAGGGGAAGATTTGGGTCCAGTCTCAACGCGTGCACATGCACACACACACACACACACCATATGAAGATGGAGAGAGAAGTTGGAGGCTATTTCTATGTATGCACTGATGAACACCAGCAATTGCCTACCAAAAAAATCACCACCAGAGGCTGGCGAATGGCATAGGACTGAATCCTGCTCGGCACTCAGCAGGAACCTGCCCTGTTGGGCCCTGCGTCTTGGACTTCCACCTCCAGAATAATGAGGCAGTCAGTGTTGGTCAAACGACCACATTCGTGGGACATTTTCTATAGCATTCCCAACAATCTAATACCGGGAAGACTGCAAATATGAAATCCAATAAAATTCACAAAAATCAAAACAACCATCCTAAGAACATCACCAGCACCTTGCCCATAACTAACCCATCATCTAACTAACTCCACGCCCTTGCCGATAGCTACAGGATAAATACTACGCAGGTTTAATTTAGAAATGTAAAACATCAAAGTCACCAGAGTTTATTGCAATCGCAAAAGGTAACGCTACACCTCTCACCCAAAGTGAAATAGGCCTTTGCCCAGTATCCTATGATGATTCTAATTTATTTAATTGAGAAAAAGTATTTTTGAGCTAGTGACTTGGTTTTCATCTATAGGACAGAAAAGTCAGTGCCTGATGCTCAACACATCTTCTAAAGGGAAGCTGCGCCTCTTAGCGCTGTTCTGTAGTTCTACCAGGGACCAGGGCTCTTGGGGGACGCAGCTGTAGACCCAGTGCTGATAGGACACCAGAGAAAGAGCAATGAGGGGGGATCCGGTACATTCACTTAGTCTACACCTTCCGCCCAGGCTCCAGATCCCCAGCAAGATCCTACCCAACCTCCCAGAAGCCTTTGCTCCCATCAGACCAGAAGCTTCTTCCCAGAGGCCTCTCATTTTCTCATCTACACTGTAGGACAAAAAGCAACACTGCAATCCTGGTTATAAAAACCGAGTCAGCTATGTGCAAAGGGGGAATGTCAGCGAGGTTTGAAGCGCATGAGAGAGAGTTGTAGTTGAAGCTTCAGAATGGCCACCAGCTAAGCACACGGCCTCCATCTGCTCACCCAAGCCCCCTTTCCACTTTCCTAGGGGTGTCCATAGTCTCTAGCACAGCTATCTGCAAATGTGCAATCGGACTCTCCCTCCTTTCAAAGATTAGAGAAGTGAGACCAGAAAGATTAGTTCCCAGTGCCAGAGGAAAAGGGGAGAAGAGAGAAAAGAGTGGGAGAAGGGAGACCTTCGCTGTAGCAGACAAGGACATGGCGAGCTTGTGCCAGCCCCTATCTCAGTTATTATGCATTCCCAACTAGCTTGGCCAACATCCAGAGAGACTCCAGGCTGGTAAGCCTGTGCATGCGAGGCAGAGATAAGCCAGGCAGCGGCGAGGGGGAGCCTGCCCCCAGTTACATACGGGTTGCGCCGCTGAGCAACGAGGAGCCCGGGGGGTCTTCCATGTCCACGGCGCTGAGCACCGAGGAGCCCGGGAGTCTTCCATTTCCACAGCACTTTCTGTACTCAGTCTTGCTCCCCAAGATTACGAATTTCTTTCTGGTTTCTTCCCACTCCCCAGACTGTAACTAAACAGCCACCTTGAGAACATGGAAAAACTGAGTGGAAGGTGTGCGCAGTTTTCTTTATTACTTATAATGAATTAAAAGCATGTTAACCCTGGGTACGGGTAGAAACAAGTAATGACAAGGTCCAAGAAAGGAGGATATTGCGTTTTGTCCTCCATGGGACAGCCACCAGCCCAGGCAGGGAGAGACCACCAAGGGCCAGTCTGCAGCCCTGCCCTTGGCAGGGGACACACTTTAAGAGCTCAGAAAATGGTGCGCTTCTTTCCAGCTGGAGGAAAGCGCAGGCCTTGGAAAGAAGGGATGCATTTGGACAAATATGGAAGAAAGCCTTCAAGAAGAGAGAGTGAGTGGCAAGGGGGAGCACTTGTCCTAGTAGAGAGGGAGGCTGTGGGAAGGACAAAGAGTTGTCACACGGAAGCTGAAGAATCTGGCCCTGGAAGCTTCTGCACTTTCCCCATCTCCAGGGCTCCCCTGAGTTTGTCCCATGCACCCTTCCAGGAGAGCAAAATCCAGCAACAAGGGGCACCAATGAACTCTGGAGGAAAGGAATGTCTGCTCCAAGCCTTGCCCCAGGGTCAGACGCCTGGAAAAAATTCCTGGGATGGTTTGGTGTTGTCTGAGACAAATCTGGAGCCACCCTGGCTGGAAGAGGGATGTGGCTCTGGACTGGGGCTGCCAGGACTGGTCTGGAGAAGCCGTGGGCGCTTCCGGGTCTCGACACTGCGGCCTTCCCGGTTCCCCAGCCTGGATCTCTGTCCCCGCCTATTTACTGAAATCCTTGCACATCACCTCCTCTCGAACCTCTCCGCATCCTCTCAGTCTGAACTGGCCCGACATCTATCATCTTCCATCAACCAGTTGCCCAGATCTGTTTCCATGTATGCCTTCGCGCTTTACACTTACTCTCAATCCCTCAGACATACACTCAGATGCGAATGGCTGCGTCCTGTATGGTCTTTCGACACTCACCACCTCACTTCGATTTCTCCCAGGGAAACAGTGAACAAGGTGGTAAAATAGCTGCCTGCTGAACGGGACACTCAGACCCACAAGGATTCCTGTACATACTCATTTGCTCATCAAACACATGAGCTCTAATCTCAGCCAGCCTGGCCCCTTCGCTCACAGAGCACTGGAATGCTTTCATCAATCTGCTAAAAGGAAGGCGGCATGGGCTGAAAGGTTTTTTTCAGGTCTAAGATACAGAAAAGGCCACAGGCCCACTGGGCAAAAAGTTGACCGCTTGGTGAGAGCAGCATCCATCCCATTGCCCTCTCCATGCTAGTGGAAGTCACACCCTCAAGAAGGTGTTGAGGGAGGCAGGCTTCTGGAATGGGGGGGACGGCCCCCAGAGTTTCAGCCAGCCCACCCAGGGGAGCCCTAAGTGGCCCTACCAAAACAGATGGCAGAGGGGAGGTAACTCATTCTTCTATCTTACAGTACTCAGGTAAGGAGCTGGTACTTGGACCAGGATGAGGGAGCTCCAGGAAATCTCCATAGAGTGGAAGATGCTGTCATGGAGGGGGGAAGATTCGCCGAAGGTCATAAGAAAAGTCCTCCCACTCTGAGATCAGTATGTGCAAACTACCTGAGAAGAAATGGTGCCCAAGAACTGTTCTGCTAGGAAGGAAAAGGACAGATGGGGCGGGGAAGCAAGGGGGCAGGTTGCGGACAGAAATTTATCTCAGAGGTCTCTTTCCATGCCAAAATTTTAGGATCCCACTCTGAAACTATCACCCCCAATGACAATGAAAAAGTTGTCTGAGATCAAGTCCATTTGGAGAGAAAGTTGAATAGCATGTCAAATAATAAACAAAAAAAAAAAAAAAAAAAAAAA
>NW_004524583.1:31455654-31457480 GCF_000260255.1 Octodon degus
AAAAAACCTTGAAGTCAAAACAAGGGATGAATTTTCCTTATCTCCCTAAGACATGCATCAAAGCAGAGCTCCAGCTGCCTGGCCTGGGAAGATGATAATGGTCTTTAGTGGCCTGTAAACCAAAGCACCAGCCTTCATAATAAAAGTTCAGCCAATGAATCCTTTAGACTTTGTCCCTGCCCTCTGCACTCCCGTACCCCCCTTTCTCAGCTGGGGCAACCTTCAGGGGTATGAGAAACAGAGTGGTCCACCCCCAAAACTCAACACCTCTGAGTCCTCAGGTGGCAGCCAAACCTATGAGGGGACAGAGGAGGCTGTGCAGAGGCATCTTGATCTGGGCCAAAGGAAGCGGGGGAGGGAAGAGAGGAGGGAGAGACAGGAGGACAGAAGGGAGGGGAGAGAGACAGAGACGGATGGAGGAACATGATGCAGTGAACATCTATGTGGAAGGGACCTGTAAAGGGTGCAGAAATGTACCAAGAGAACACTTGCCTTCGGGCCAGAGAGATAGCTCAGTAGAATAAGTGCTTGCCTGGCGAGTGCAAGGGCCTGAGTTCAATTCCCTGCTCCACAAAAAAAAAAAAAAAAAAAAAAAACAACGCTTGTCCTTCATGGAACTCAGCTGGGGGTGGAATTGGAAGTAAGAGACATCACAGGGGCTGAGGGTGTAGGTCAGTGGTAGAGCATATGCTTAGCATGTACAAGGCCCTGGGTTCAATCCCCAGAACCACACGCAAGCATGCACAATGCATTACCAATTACCAAGGCTAATACAGATGGTATTTGCAAAATTCCTACAGTCTTTTCTGCTCTTCCCATTTCTTTGCTTCTCCTTTCTTTGAGGTGATACAGACAGATGATATTCAGAAAATAAATAAATCAGAAAGAGGACAAAGAGGAAACATGAGAGAAAGAAAACCAAACCCTTCCTCCTGCCTCAGTTCTATTTTCAGCACTAGTTCTAGAAAGGAAGAGGTGCTGTCGCTATGGGCCCCTGGGCAGGCCCAGGCCTCTGAGTCACAATTTAGGCCACGTCGGCTTCCTGTAGAATTTCTGCAGGCTTGTGGCTACACGGACCTTTCCAGTTGGTGTACCAGCTCCGCTGCTCAACAATCATTCCCGGGCGTTTTGGAAATCATTGTACACTGGCGACACACGACAAAGGAAGTGCTGCCATTTTTCATTCATAGTTCAAAGGTTAGTAATATCTATTTTTAAAACAATGATGAGTATCTTGCATCTGGGGAGCCTCGCATTTTTTCAGAATTCTTCAGTAAATAACGTCTCATGTGTACGCCACACAAGTAACCTCAGATAGCACAAAAAGTGAACTTTGCTGTCCCCACTGTCATTCCTGCCTCCCTCGCCCATTCGTTTTCCACTCAGCACCAAGATGGAGCCAGGAGAATGCTGCCCCGCCTTCCACAGGTTCACAGACCAGCATGGGGAGCGAGAACTTGGGCCAGCTTCTGAGATGATTCGGCCAAGCCCAAAGCAAGAGAGAAGACAGGGGCCGGGGAGGTGGGCTAGCGCTTTGCAAGGAAGAGCGAGCCAGCGCGCATGCGCAGCGGTGGGCGCGGGCGAGGAGCGGCGCCGAGAGGCCCAGCCTGTCGGCCGAGAGCACCTTGCCAAGGGGCTTGGACTTCAGCCCTGGGCAATGAGGAAGCCACTGAGGGCTTCAGGCAGAGGTAGGTGATGCGATCCGATTTATGTTTTAGCAAGATTACTCTGGCTGCCGGGTAGAGAATGCCCTGGAAAAGGAAGGGGCTGGACTGACTCCAGAAGCATTTCCAAAATAGAAGCAGCAGGCTGAGGGGGCTCCCTGG
>NW_004524583.1:31458055-31464128 GCF_000260255.1 Octodon degus
GAGGGGGAGGGAAAGGGAGGGGGAGGGGGAAGAAAACGAAGAATAGAGAAAGTTTGGTAGGGGAGGGGGTGTCATCCAAGACCGGAAACCAGCAAGAAAGCCCAAGAGGCGGCAATCTAGCTACTTAGTGGCAGACCCAAAGTAGAACCTGCTATCTGCCGTAGAAATCCCTTGATTTGCCAAGTTTTCGTCAACCAGAGAATAAATCTAACCACTGTCTGCTGGGATTTCCTGGTTCCCTACCTGGCGCATGTTTGCTTCGCGTCCTTTTGACCTCTCCTAAGCCCTGACAGAACCAGGCAATAAGCAGCCAATAAATGTTGAAGTTAGGAACCTAGAGAACTGGTCACCTTAGCCCTCTTTCCCTGAGAGCCTTTCCTCTTTATCCTTACTGAGGTAAGGATGCTGTCTGTGGCATGTTTAATGCAGTTGGGAGATCAAGTCATTCCTGGATGTTTGGATTACACAGTGTGAGCAATTTTACTAGAAACACACAAAAAAATATTGGAGGGACCAATGATGGCTTTGTCAACTCTTTTTTTCTTTCTTTCTTTCTTTCTTTCTTTCTTTTCTAAAAAACACCATTGTTTCTTAAAAGAGAGGAACTTACATTTTAGAACAAGCATGGGCCTGGAAGGCACATGTTCAGCGAAATAAGCCAACCTCAGAAAGCCAAGTGCCCCATGTTCCTTCTCAGACGTGGAAACTAAAAGAGTTGGAACCTTGAGGGCAGAGTGTGGCTGCCATGGGCTTACGGGGAGAGGCTAGAAGGAAGTTGGCTGATGGGCTCCAGGATACGCTTACAGAAGGAATTAGCTTTACTGTTCCACAGCGCAGTAGGGTACCTGTAGTTCACAGTGACTTAGAACTCTAGTTATATTATCCTTACAGTTGAGACAATGAAAAATATCACCAGATGGCATCAGTCCATAAACCAGCTTTTGGAAATGGCCGCAGGGGCTAAGCGAGTGAGAGCTGCAGTCATGCTTGATCTCGGATGCTCAGTCTGCCTCTCCTCGTTGCCTGAGCTCGGGCAAGCGAGACCTTCAGAGACCACGTTCCTGAGCAGAATGAAGACAATACTAGCTCCTCACGTTGCTGGAAGGATTCAGTGGAACAGACGTCACAGACTTAGCGAGTGACTGTCAGAAAAAGAGATCTGACAGCTGTTGCCCTCTGTGCCACTTCTGTAACACATACACAGTGTGGTACACACTGATACTGGCTACTCAATGTAAGGCTATCTGGGCAAAAGGACTTTGCGTGGAATATAGCCAGTCTGCAATAAACATCTAATGAATGAATAAATGGACTCCTGCGTGTCCTGCGCTTACCAGCTCCTGCCCTCAACCTAACACAGCTAAGTGCTTCTCTCCTTTAACAAAATGTTCTCTAATTCTATTCCATGAAAGGAGCCTCCGCACTGTAGGACCTCGGCCCTGGGCGCTCTGGATGGGAGCATCGTGGAAGCCTCTAGCAAGCAGTATCAATATCCAACTCACTACCTAGCCAACTCACTACTGGCCCCAGTCTCCTCCGTGACAGCAGAGTCTGCTTTCAAGCCAACTGTGGAAGCCACTCCTGCCATCTGCATCTGCAGGTGATGCTGGGCTTCTTAGATATTTAACCTGGAGGCGGGCCAGGGACAGAAGGAGGAGGTGGCAAGATCCTTGAACAAAAGTAGCTATAAAAGGGGGGGGGGGCAAGGCAAACAGCAAATTAAACAAGCAGGCAGCAAATCAAAGAAAGGCGGCAGGGGAGGGGGATTCAGAGCCTTGAGCAGGTCAGAGTCCCCACCGAGGCCGCCTCCCCCTCTCTGCACACAAATCACTGGTAGCTCTTACAGGGGAAATACAGTCCTTGTTGTAACCCAGATGCAGCCCTGGCCGAAGCCCAGCCAGCAATAAATTTCTGCATTCATCTCCCAAGTATATTAAGTATCTTCAGGCCCAAAAGACTGAGTATTTTTCTGGCCATCACAGAGCCTCAGGACATTAAATAGAGGTGACGCCAAAAAGCCTAGGTGACTCCATCCCTCCCAGAGTAGATGGAGTCACTGAGGCTCAGAAACAGGAAGGAACCTCCTAGGATCACTAAGTACACTCCCCTCGGGGGCGCAGTGGCCACGTACTTGCACCTTCCAATGGACACTGAGTTTTTCCAGAGCTTGAAAATATACCAAGAAGAAGGTATACTAGCAGCTAAATCTTACTCCACTTGAAAATACAAGATCACCTTTGTAGCCTCAAGAAAGAAAGGACAGGCTGCTTCTCTGAAGGGCCACAGAGCTAGCCCCATGGCTAGGCCATCCATTTGGAAACTGACAAAATCAGACCCCTTTCACAGGAGAACACAGCAACTTTTTTTTCCTGTCCCATTCCATGTCACCATTCTCTCTCCTCCAACCCATTTCAACTGCCTTCTCCAGATTATTTGGTAAAATGACCAAAATACAAAGAAAGCCTCAAGACACTTGGGGACATGTGTCCACACACCTGTACACATGTGTGCATACGTGCTCAGAAAGGGTGAGGCGACAGATGTGGCAAGGTGCCAGCAAACACCGAGTCTACAAGGAGGAAAGGACTGGCCCCTATCCTCTTCTCTCAGCTTTTCAGAAGATCTGAAATTCTGATAAAAATTTAGATAAAAATTTGAGGAAAAAAACAGAAGGCACTAAACAACAATCCAGGATAAATAAATCTTTAAAAAGTTTTATGGCGGTGAGTGTGTGGGAGAGCTTCCGGCTACCTTGCGCAGTCAGGACCTACTGGTCCCAGTCCAGGCGCAGCGTGGGTGAGAACCTCTTCCACCCCCTTGGGGTGCCCCCCACCACTCTGCAGTACCTCCGCTACCCCACCCACTGAGTAGGAATTTCTGCCGCATTCCGGGAACCCCCAGACCCAGTCCTAGCCCAGGCCCGAATAGAAGACACAGAAGAAATGGACAGATTCCTAGAAAGGTACAAATTACCACAACTGAATTGACAAGATATAACCACTCTCAGTAGCCCAATAACAGCCAATAAAATACGAGATGTAATTAAAAACTTACCAACAAAGAAAAGCCCAGGTCCGGATGGATTCACAGCTGAATCCTACAAGAAATTTACAGAAGCTGTAGTCCCTATACTCCTCAAACTCTTCCATGAAATTGAAAAGGAAGCAATCCTCCCAAAATCATTCCTGGAGGCAAGTATTATACTGATACCAAAACCAGGGAAAGACGCAACTAAGAAAGAGAACTCCAGGCCGATCTCCCTCATGAACATAGATGCCAAAATCCTCAATAAAACCCTAGCAAATGGAATACAGCAAATCATCAAGAAGCTCATACACCATGACCAGAAGAGTAATTTATAAACTGCTGCTCAGATACAACAACAACAACAAAAGTTTTATGAACAAGTCCAGCAATTACTCCTGCAGTGTCATTTCATTCATTTTCCCCCTGTAGGGTCCAACCCCCTCAGAAAACATGATAAGACACCTCAAAGGTAAGAGGCAATGGAGTGCAAAAGAGTATGTGACAATGGTGTGCACAGTAGTCAGTTACTGTGGCTACCTTGGGACCCAAATCCAATTTCAACTATTTTGTCCCATCAGCTCCCATAACACATTTATGCTTGCCACACAATATATTCTGTTGTTTCGGGTTCAGAAAGTTAGTAAAGCAGCTACAGGCTTCCAGGAGTTCATCACCTTGCAAAGCTGGTGGCTCATAAATGCAACAGAGTGCCATTCATTTCTATTCAGCTGGGAAATTCTTCGCATAAATAAATCATTGAGTCAGAATCCACAGTCACTGTGTCTGTTCTACGTACTTGGGGCCATATTATACCCATAATGCAATCCTCAAGATCCATCATCAGCCACGTTCACAAATTTCATTCCACTGCATACCACTTGAGGGTGGGATTGAGAGAACACCGCCCATTCAAGAAACCTTGAGGAAGGGGCCGTGGAGATAGCTCAGTGGTCTAAGAGCCTGCCTAGGCAGGCCCAAGGACCTGGGTTTGGTACCACATGCTGTGCCAGTCACACTCCGGGCAAACCTGGAGGCCACTGAAACCAGGTGTGGTGGACATGCCGGTAATCCCAGCGCTGGGGAGGCTGAAACAGGAGAATCACTATGAGTCTGAGCTGTGTAGTAAGAACCTGTACAGAATACATTAAAAAAAAGAGCCGGGGAGATGGTTCAGTGGAATAAGCGCTTCCCTGGCAAGCGCAAAGGCCTGAGTTCAATCCCCGGTTCTACCAAAAAAAAAAAAAAAAAAAGGGAAGAAACCTTGAGGAATTTCTTATGGCTCAGGTGGGGACACAGGGAGAATGACCAGGGGGCATGAGGTTGGAAAGGTAAGTCAAGAGCAAATCCGGGAGGGCCTCTGTGCTCATCAAAAGAACTGGCAGTTTACCTTTGGAAGTTGGAAGTTTATCCTTCAGGCAATACGAAGTCACTAAAGGGTTTGGTTTGGTGTTTGTTTCATTCTTGGTACTGGGGCTCGCGCTCAGGACCTTGCACTTACCAGGCAGGTGCTGTGCCCCCTCGGCTACATCCTCAGCCTCACAAAAGTTTTCAAATGGCAGCGATATCGCTGGACAATCCTGGCAGAAATGGGGTGGATGAGAGTAACAGAAAACCAGGCAGTCTGATTAGAATGACGAAGATCTGAACCAAGGCCGTTAGCATGAGAGGAAAGAACAGCAGACGAACTAGAGGGGCAATTGGACAGAACTCAGCAAGAAAAAGGCAGGCCAGGGACAAAGAGTGGAGGTCGGGGCCAGGATGGCATCCCTTGGCTGCTGGGTAGACAATGATGCCCCTCCAGATGGGAACCCAGCAGGCAGCACATTGGGTGATACAGAAATACCAAACTTCAGAGAGAAGGCCAGTGTGGATATGTGTACCTAGGAGCAGCCAGCATACAACGTACGATTAAAACATAAGGTGAATGTTTAACTTTTTAAATGCATCACAATAAAAGACACATTGCCATCAACTCCCCTCAAAAGACTCCCCCTCCCAAACGCACTTGTCCCACGGTTCTTGCCATTTTCTGAAGCAATTCTGGAAGTCTTCTTTCATGAGTGTCTGTAGCTGTGGTGTTGTGGCTGCCTCAGTGTATCTGACTTGATTCAAAACACCTTTCAACTTTGAGAAAGAGAGTAGTTGTCTGCTACCAGAGCCAGTGAACAAGGTAGGTTCACGCCACACCATTTTTATTTGACATGAATAGTAAAGAGTTTGAATCAATTCAGGACATTCACTGAGTCATAACAACCCAAATAAAGACATGCAAGGCAATGTGGCGTTGCACACAGGTAATCCCAGCACTCCTCTGTCCTCCCAGTGCTGGAGGCTGAAGCAGGAGGATGGTTGCAAATTTGAGACCAGCCTCAGCTAAAAGTGAGCTCAAGGCCAGCCTGAACTGCATAACAAGACCCTGTCTCAAAAGAGAGGGAGAGAGAGAGAGAGAGAGAGAGAGAGAGAGAGAGAGAGAGACTGACTCACAAAGAGGACTTCCAGAACTGCTTCAGAAAGTGGCAAGAAGGATGGGATAAGTGTGTTCAAAGTGAGGGGAGGGTTTTGAGGAGGACCAATAAAGACAAGAAGTAAATTAATAGTTGCCAGGGGTTATGGGGATGGGGGACTCAGATGTGTGCTTACAAAAACAAGGGTGATGAAAATGTTTAGGAATTAGATGTTAATGTTAATCACTTCTCAGCCTTTTGGCTAAGATCACATATAGATGCTAATGTTATACAATACCATGAATACACTAAAAACCAAAAACTGGACCCAGCAAGATAGCTCAGTGGACTAAGCGCCTGCTTTGGCAAGCACAGGGACCAGGATTGGATCCTCAGTCCCAAAGGCCACACCAGTTCTGCCCCCAGGGTACGCTGAGCCAGCAACCCAATCCAGTTGTGGTAGCAGATGGCTATAATCCCAATGTTGGGGAGGCTGAGAACAGGAGGATAAAAAAAACCCAGGAGGATCATTATGAGGCCAAGCTGCATAGTGAGACCCTGTACCAAATACATAAATACATAAATACATAAATAAATAAATA
>NW_004524583.1:31464228-31484836 GCF_000260255.1 Octodon degus
ATAAATAAATAAATAAATAAATAAATGGTATTTTAAAACCATTGAAATGGTAAGTTTTACATTATGTGAATCTATTGCAATAAAAAAAATTAGCAGAGAAATTGACTTCACAGAGTTACCCAAGAAGATCCTGTGAGCAGCTCTCCCAGCTCCCAGCAGGATCCCGTGCACACTGTGACTGCGGAAGCTGAAGGACATGCTTCTCCGTAGGTCTGGAAATACCTGCAGGATGGCGGGCTCTGCCCAACTGGAGAGGCTGGGTCGTCCATCCAGCCCCACAACAGCACCTCACCCTGCATCAAACTCTCCCGCCACTCTTTTTTTTTTTTTTTTATTTTATTTTTTTTTTTTTTTGGTGGCTCCAGATTGCCTCCAGCGCTGGTCTGGTTTGCCTTGAGTATGCAGGAGTCAAACCACCAATCCCAGAGACTGACTGCTTTGCTTAAGCAGGCACTTAAACAACTGAGCTAGTGGGCGGCCCCCTCTCCCGCCACTCTTAAGACCCTAAAATGCAAGAGTGGCAGGGAGACAGACAGGCAACTATTTTTTGACCTACAGAGAGATAGCAGAACAGAAATAGCCTGAGCCAGGCACAGCCACCCACATGGACAGGAAAGAGAAATGATCTCTGAGCCTGGCACATCCAGAGCCCTGGAGCACCAGCCTCAGCCACTGCCCCTTATCCAGCTCTTCAAGACCTGAACCCTTTACGCTGTGTTCGAGGTACACGTGCCTAGGACGACATTCCCCACCGTCCCCAAGCGTCTGCATTCAGCCAACTCCTTCTTTATTTATATGTGGAACACAAAAGGCGCGGAAATCAACACAGTTCATACATTTTCTATCCAGAGCACCATCTGTGCAGAACTCCAAACCCAGGAGGCAAGTGCGCAGACATTGGTCAGAGTGGTCAGAGCCCGGGGGAGGGGCGCAGAGCTCAGAATCCGGAAAGCTCCTGCTGGCGTCTGTCGCCCCTTCACTCTCCAGGCAAGGGTGCCTCGTTCTCCTTTCTGCTCCTGTCTCCCTGCACGCTCCCAGGACAACCCTAGATGCCAAGGTGACAGAATGGAAGGCTTCCCGGGAGCATCTACCACCCGGCAGGCTGTCAGAGCACGGAGGTGGAGCTGGGGTGAACTCCCCGGGCCCTGGTCTGCTCTGGCCATTGGGGAAGGCCTCCTCCATGCTGCCTGATCTCCCTTGCCCCATGGGAAAAGGAGCCACTGAAACTTGGCCCTCCCTTGGGGCTCTGACCACCTCTGGGGAGGTTAGGATCACTGCAGTTGCCATGCCTACCGCGGTATCACACCTTTCATCACTCCAGCAGGGTGGATTTGCTTTCCTGTTCTCTGAAGGACACCCTCCTAGCCGTGGCTGGGAGTCCACCGGGAGCCTTGCCTTTCCTGGACCTGGCAGACTGCACTGTCTGGGCCCTCGGAAGACCCCACAGTCCCCATGGAGCAGCTCCCATCACACGGGTATTTCTCCTCCCAGGGAACAAACCTTCAACCAGGCCTCTCAGAATGCAAGCAGGAGAGGCAAATGTGACTGGGCCTGCCACCTTCATGTAAGTGGCCCGAAGGAAATTGCTTTTTAAGGAAAATAAACACAAAGGTAGGGGAGGGGCACAGGGATCCCCATTCGATCATGTACAGGAGAATGCAAAGAAAGAGAAAAACACACCTGAAGGAGTTGTTTCCCTCTGTCCACTCAGCCCCAGGGTGCTTCCTGCTAATGAAAACACCTCTTTGGGGTCCTACCACACACCAAGCACCATACTAGGTACTTAAGGCCTACTTTCCTTAAGGAATGAATGCACTATATTGGTTCATTAAAAAGAACTCCACCCCCACAGGAAAGAAACTGGGGCTCTGAAAGACAGGGCAGTTTGCCTACAGAGGGGACACTCAGACCACAATCTATGGACTGAGAGTGACGGCGCGCAAGTGGGCAGGCAGGCCTGGCCCCGACCTCAGTGAAGCCCCCAGCCTGCGGCACACGTTCTCCTCATTCTGTCCCACTCTGGGATCCGTGGCGACTTCCACAGACAGTGAAGGAAAGCAGCAGGCAGGGGCTCCAGTGCCAGCTGCTTCAGTCCCACCAGGGCCACAACGGCCATCTGCCACAAAGAGGACAGGCCAGCCGGGGGTGGACGTCCTTGCAGCCGGCTGACCTTTGCAGTCCAGTGAACCTTTACGACACAGGTCTGCTTCTGCAAGTCATCAGGGCTACTGTCACAACACAGCCCCTGTAGAAGAGAGTGGCTGCTCCCGCTGGAAACATCTGGGCTTGTTAAATGAAAATGGCGCTTACTGTCAGTGTCAGGAGCCCCGTTGTTTTCAGCCAAAACCCAACACAGAACTGGCCTTGTTTTCTAGCACACAACAAGGCCATACTAAAAGAAAATTATATATCATGTACATTTTAAAAAAAAATGAGATTCTTATTTTGTGAATGAGTAAAACAAAGTATACAAAATAGCAGGGGTCACCCCAAATGACATCAATGGTCAGACCTGTGATTTTTATCTTTTGTACCCACTTGGGGCCCTTTTAGCACCAGCAAAGGCACTTGGTGACCTGTGTGGAGGTCACATTGCCAGAGCACGAATAAGCCACTGCTGCTACCTCTGCAGTTAGTGGTGCTGCAGCTGGGCAAGGAGAGACAGAACAGCAGGCCCCATGCAGGCCCGGGCAGCTACCTCCAGGGGCTGCTGAGAGGATTCCGAGGCCAGATGTCAAAGTCAGTAAAGCTGTCCTCCTTTCTAACAAGTCATTTTCCTGTCACCTGTCCCGAGGCAAAACAAAAAGATGCCCTACTTCACTGTGCAGCCCAGGTCCCTTGGGCACAGAGGCCCCAACAGGCCATCCTCCCTTCCCGTGGTCAGGAGCACTGCCATGAAAGCAGGCACAGGGCCAGCAGGAACACACAGGAAGCGTTCAGGGGCGGGGGGCGGAGGGGGGGCCTTGATGGAGCCGAATCACAAAGGCCACTCCTGTGAGGGAGGCTCCGAAGCCCTCTCAGCACAGAACCAAGCTGACCAGCACAGCTCATCCTAAGAGGCCAGCTCTCAGCTGTGACAAGGCAGTGACAAGAGACCCCAAACCCTGGAGCACCGCAATCCAATACCCCTGGGATTCCGCCTCAGCACCTGTCCCTGCCGCATGGCCTTGGGTGACCCTGCACTCGGTGATACTCAATGCACAGAATGGGGCAAAAGTATCCAAGCTGGGCAAAATGTGAGGACACTAGCATGCTGTGCACACCTCACGGACAGGCGCTGTTACATACAGGCTTGCAGGGTGCATCGGGGGTCTGTGTCCAGCTAGCCACTGTGACCAGCCTCCTCTGCCTGCTACCTGGAGGGCCAAGTGTTCACCCTTGCAGAACTGTCTGGCCTGTGCAGGGCTCCGGCTCTTGTTCTTATTCAAATTGTACTTTTTATGTACACATTTGTTGTATTACATGACATACGTGGTTTTCCTGTACACCCCCGTCCCTGCCCTCTGAGCTAGTCTGCTGTTAAAGTTTGAATCTTAAATGGCTCCCAAAGGCCTATGCGTTCATGGCTTGGTGCCCAGCTATGGTGCGACTGGGAAGTGGTGGAATATTTAAGAGGTAGGGCCTCACTGGAGGAAGGTGGTGGCGTGGCTGTGTCTAGATGTCCCCCGCCCCCATGCCTCATGCAGTCAGAGGCAGGGCTCCTTCAGAGATGGTTGACTTCAGAGTGTGTGACTGATTCACGACACAGTGCTAGGGCAAGGGCACCTGGACAAAAGGTGTGTGATTGCCCAGTCAGTCTGCTGACGGGTTTGGCACCATCCTAATCCCAGTAGCCTCTTAGACACAATTTAAGGGACAGAAAGAGGCTCGTCTTGTCCCTCGCTTGCTTCCTTTGCTGCCTTCGTCCTGCCATGAACTGTTTCTCCCCTGTCGTGTGCCGCCTTGCCTTGGAGTCAGCTGATTACGGACTGAAACTTCTGCAAACTGTAAGCTAAATAAACCTTTTGCTCTTTCATTTTGGGCTTCAGGTATTTTGTCTCAGTGATGAGAGAAAAAGTAAGTCACTCACTGGGCACCGTCCGGGAAGGTGATACGGAGGCTGCGGCCCCTCCCCTTCGCACATGCCCACCGCAAGGCAGACTGTCTTCTCCACCAAGCGCTCCCACCATGGTGGATGGGACAGAGCAGAGCAGCAGGGCCATCACAGCGCAGGCTGAAACTCTAAACCTGAGCCCAGATAGACTTTCCACTTTCTAAGCTGGCTTAGCTCAGGTGTTTGTCATGGTAACAGAAACCTGCTTAACACGCTCATGTTAGCACCTTCTTTTATGTCCTTCCTCACTTTTCTCCACACAAGCACACAAGAAGCAGACTTCTGTAGGGGTGGTTATTGCTAACAAAAAGAAAGGAATTGTGTATTATATATGTTTTTCTCCCTCTTTTTTATTCTATCTTACTTTGCCAAAATTCTTTTAATGGCTTTCTTATAAGTCAGAGCTAAGAGTAGGAGAGATAACTCAGTAGAATAAGTGCCTGCCTGGCAAGCACAAGGTCCTGAGTTCAATCCCAGGTGCCACCAAAAAAAAAGTCAGAGCTAGTAGCCCATTCCTCTACTCATGGATATTCACACAGTTTCAATTCTTAGCCACTACAAACAAAAAAAAAAGCAATAAACTCCAACTATATATCTTTACCAAGGGGCGTTTTTATCCAAACAAAGAGCAAAGATGTGAACGTCACCCATCCTTAAAGTCCTCCTTAGAAAAGAGACCCCCCCACACACACTCCTAGAGAAGCAAATCCCCAGGCATGGATCTGACTTCCAAACTCCACCTCTTTCAGTCTTTTTGAGCAAGTCACCTCTGCAGATTGCTGTCTTCCCACCCGTGAAATAAAATTATAACTGCTGAAGGCTGCCAGGGTTCAGAGTGCTTCAGGGTAGAAGGTTTTTAAGAGGGAGCAGTGTGTGAAACAATATTTTTGCCATTATTCCAAGGGATGTTGTTGCAAGGTTGTTGTTTGGGGGTCGGGAGAGAAGAAAAGCCCCAACTAACAGATACATCCCCTCAGGCCTCAAGGCTTCCCGTTTACAGTGTACTTAAGGCTGAACAGAAAGGTCTTTTATCCGTGCATTTCTGAAACACCTTGCATTATGACTATTTACAAGGGAAAATCAGCAGATGGACAGAAAAACATTGACGTCTCCACGTGCCTGGCTTACTGACTCCAAAAAGGGGCAAGTGCAGTTGAAGTTATGAGCAGAGAGAACCAGTCGTTAAAACCTAGGAAATTACCACTTACTGGTATTTGGTTTTAATTCAAAAGTTCACAAAGCTGTAAATTTTATGTATAAAGTTGGAGAGAGAACTTTTGTGGGAAGTGCAGCTTAGTTCCCATAGTGTATTTCCTCTTCTTGGGGGAAAAAAAAAGGAGATATTTAGAGGGAATATCCTAAAACCCCCATTTCAATTATCATTATAAAAGTCAAGCTCTTCCTTGAAAAGAGAATTACAGCAATTTGAGTGAATTTGCTTGGATACCAAATAGCTGGTGAGCAAAAGAGAAAAGTATAAGGAATGTAAAATTCATCAAGATTCATGTAATAGTATTCTTCTTTAAAACTCAAATTAAATCTGAATATAAACTAAGTTTCTTCATTGAAATCAAACTGATAACTGGTACCCCTATTATGTTTGTTTGTTTGTTGTTGAGGTTTTTTATGTATTTAGTGCAGGGTCTACAGGGTCTCACTACACAGATTGGACTCGTGATCCTCCTGTCTTCAGCCTCCCAAGCGCTGGGATTCCAGGCACGTGCCACCACGCCCAGTCTTAGTCCCCTTCTCAGCACCCCAGCGGCGGGGCCAGCACGGCATGCTGGAGATCAAACCCCAGTCCCTACATCTGCCTGAGCACATGTTTTAATCCGCTGAGCTATCTGGCCAGCCCGACATCCCTACGGTGGAAAAGCATGTTGTACCATTTACCAAACACATGCCTAGCAGGACGCCACAGTTCCATGGTGACCTGTTCATGCCCAAGGGCTCCCACAGACACACACTAGCATGTTAGCATACCTCCAAATCAGGAACTACCAAATGCCCATCAAAACAAAATGGGGGGCCGGGGAGATGGCTCAGTATAATAAGCAGGCAAGGGCCTGAGTTCAATCTCCAATTCAGCCAAAAAAAAAGAAAAAAAGAAAAACGGCAAAGAGACCGTGGCGTGTCCACATTAACAGCCCGCTACGCAGCAACTCCACCTGCAGCCAGCACTGTGGGTGAATGGCACAGATCAGCGGTTGCCGGGGAAACCAGACGCTAGAGCGGATACAGCGGAAGGATGGAGTGCGAGGAGCCGTGCCCGCGGTGGGCCAGGGGTCCGAACAGAGGGGCCCAGCTGGCTTCCAGGGGATCTGCGATGCTGCTCCTCAGTGTAGCGCTGGTGACGCAGCAATGGAGGACTGTGGAGACCGACCGGCCGATGCGTGTGCACCTTCCTGGATGCGCACTGTCACTTCTGACTTGAAAACTCAAACAAGCCAAGGAGGGAAAATGAACCTGACGGAGGAGGAAGGCCGCAAGTGGACAAGACTCTTGGAAGGGGATCGTGTGCGGCGCCTATCAGCTGGCGACACAGAGGCTAAGTGGAGAGGAGGATGCTCTGCGAGGAAAGACGAAGGGCCGCGGAGACCGGCTTGCCTCGGAAAAGAGCAGCTTCCGAAGTCCGGATGTACAGCGCCTGCCCTTGTAGTGAGGCTCTCGCGCTGCCCATCGCAGCTGGGCCTGGGCCCGCTTTTAAAACATCTGGGGTTATTGTTTCCTTCTCCGTTTGTTTCCCTTTCTTTCTTTCTTTTATTTTTTTATTGTTGGGGACGAGAGAAAAAGGCTAATTATTTTCTATGGAAACTGAGTCTGTGTTCTCAAGAAGCTACTGCAGAAGGAGTCTGGCCCACGGTGACGGCACAACAGGAGCCAAAGGTGGACAAGACCCCGGACCCGGGCTTCCACCCAGGTCACCAGTCACACGATCACTGCCGGTACTCATGCAGGGCTGACGTTCGGCAGGCATTCCTCGAAGAGCGAGCACAATGTACTCTGTGAATCCCCACCTACAAGGTAGCCATTGATGTAATCCCCACTATAGTCTGGAGCTAAGGCCCAGAGAAGGTATGGAAGGCGCTCAGTCACACAGCTCACGAGTGACACAGCTCGGAAGCCCGGTTCCAGACTCTATACTGTTAAGCGTTGGACCTCATTGTTTGCTAAGAAGCCGTGATTATGTCCTACTAAGTGCTGGCCCCAAATCAGGCAGAAGGGAGTGGCCGGTGGATTTCAGGATTGTGAGGGTCCCGGCAGTGACAAGGATCATGCAGGCACCCAGCGGTCTAATTTCAGAATGGACACTTAGAAAGTGGTCTCCAACCGCCTAGATGTGAAGCTTCCAAAGACTCGGCGCTGAGCGCCGTGGTTTGCTGCTGCTGCTCTATGCATAGCGTGCTTCTTAGCCTGTCACCTCCGGATCCTGAGACTCAGGAGAGTTCCTGCATTCCGATTGGACGGGAAATACCACCCGACCATCTGGTCCTTGCTCTTCCTCGGGTTACCCCCTTGTAGAAAGAGCCTGCTCACTACCTCGCAGCAGGCTGGAACACAGGTGCCTCAGAGGGCAAGGAAAGACCAGCTACCCAGGGCGCTAAAGCTGAAGCCGCCGGAGCATGGCCATAGAATCTCTGTCACGTGCAGATTCTCATCTTTAAAAGGTAATTCCCACTTCTCACACACCTGGACTCAAACACAGCATAAAGTAATTATAAACACGAAAGTGGTAGAATCTATATTTTTAAGTATTAAAAAGTATTATTAAGTATTAAGCATCAATTCAGAATGCACCAGAATGCCTGGGTGGGGTAGACCAGGCACAGAGTATGCATTTGACACTTTGCGATGAAGAGTTTGGTGTCTACTCATGTCAGACTTTCCTGTGAGGCCTCCTTGGATGAGAACCCCAGATTTAATCAGCTCCCAGCACCCCCCTTCATTTGGGGAAGGAGGATAATAAAAGATTAAGCCCAGGGGAAGGGAAGGAACAGAGAGGGCCCAGTGGGAGACTATGATGGAGAAAACATGGGGGTGAACTAGAGAAGACGCAAGTGAAACTCTGGACCGCGGCTACCAAGATCCAAGCCGGGACACAATCAGGTGCCAGTCCCAGCCAGGTCCTCAGATGCTGTGAGCATGCCTGACACATGTCTGGGGAAGGGGGAGACTTAAACACGTGCACAAATCTTCTGGCAGGAGCCACCACCTCTCCTGTCCACCCACTTCCTGGAAGTCAACTAGATGCTTTGAAAGAGTCTAAAGTGCCGCCTGCTACTCAACGCTACTTTCCGGCGTAGTGTGAAGTCCAAATTGCAAAGCCCAAGAAGCAAAGGTATCAAAAACCTTTCAGGCCCTGGAGATGAGCTGGGTAGAAACCTGGTGAGAAAACATTTCCAATTGACTCTCTTCTTCTGCTGAAATCTCTCCCCTGCATGAGCTACCAAGAGAGGCCAAAGCTCTCCTTCTGAAGCAAGGTCGGCTTGCTGTGCACACAACACCTACAGATGGAAAGTGTGATACCTGGTACGCCTGTAGGACACCCGGCTCTCTGTAAGAGGACACCGTGACTCCTGCAGTGCAGCACCCGTGTTTTTCCTCTTGCTCAAGAGGCCCCACAAAGGCCACCAGGCGCTGCGGAGAGCAACGCCCTCCCAGGGGCCCTGTGGGCCTCATTGCCCATCATGACTTTTATTGGGCTTCCTGAGGTTTCTAAGTCATTTCCGGAGCTCTTCTCCCAGAGAAAAGCCAAGAAGAGGGACTCTCCTCTTCCCTCCGAGACCCAAAGGCCACCAGCTACATTCATTGGCTCTGACTCATGCCATGCAAAGCTAAGCTGGTCCTGGAAACACCCTCGAAATTCCTCCCCTAACTCCAGTTGAAGCAAACACAGATGGATTTTTTTTCCAAACACCAGTCCCTTCAGACGCCTGGTTTATCTCCACTGACATTTCCCAGTGATAAGAGGAGCCCAGGGTTCAGCACCCACTGCCGCACCCATGGAGACCAGACCTGTGGGAAGCTATAAACCCCAGGCAGGCGGGGAACATGTGAGGGAGTCCGAGGTCGTCCTAGGCTGGCTGGCTTTCTCAGACGCACACAGCCCTCACTCCAGCAGTCACTGGATGCTCTTCCGCCCTGCCCTGGGCCAGCCCGTGTCCTAAAGACATCATGTTGTCCACAGCCATACCACCCTGAACGTGCCCAATCTCATCTGAAGACGTCACGTGAGCTAGCTCACTTTATTCTCACACAGAACATCGTGGGAAAGGTTCTGGAACTGGGGCTTGCTTTGTTTTTTTTTTCTTTTTCAAACAGGGTCTCACTATGCAGCTCAGGCTGGCCTCGAGCTCACTCTGTAGCCCAGGCTGGTCTCGAACTTCAAAGATCCTCCTGCCTCAGGCTCCTGATTATAGGTGTGCATCATCACACCTGGCTTCAGAACTGGGATTTGAACTCACATTGATTCTAAAATCCCAACCTTCATGAAGGCCAGAATATATTTCTGTAACTCAGCTGCTGGTCTTGAGAGGAGCACTTACCTGGCTATATTATGAGTGTCCGTTTGCTTCTCTATATCCCTGAAGAATGACCTGCCAACTGCACCCTAATATTCTACCCCTTGTTTTAATTATTTGGCCATCTGCTCCAGACTACATTTCCCAGCATCCCTCTGGCTAGATGAAGCCATGTGACTAAAGTCCAGCCAATAGGATATGAGTAGAAACTTCTTTAGAAAAAGCTGCTGGCCTTGGACTTCCTCACCTCCTGCATCCCACATCCTGAAACACAAACGTGAAAAAGCAAAATGGAATAAAACCTACCTAGCAGTGGTATACTTGTCCTAGGACTCAATTAAAAGGAAAGAGACCCTTTTCCTTTCCCTTGCGTATCTCTGTAGCACCGTAGCCTGTACACTAGATTCAGCACCCTAAGGTTTTTACCTTGTCATGCTGTGCTCATCGTAGAGTTTGGATTATAGTAGTTGTTCAGTAAATATTTGAGTGAATGTAAAACGTCATTACATAATAAGGGTAGAATCAGGGCCAAAGAAACTGACTTAGCCAAGCTTGGTAAATGAGCCTCACTCTGGTGAGGACAATGTCTCCTGGAAAACAGGAGCTCAGGCCAGAGAGTCTACGTTTGGGAAAGTGTTTGCAGTGGGGGAGGGGTGAGCTCTCACTGCATCTGTTGTCAGCTGTCTGCTGAGACAATGGATTTTGTACTTAACCACAAGCTAGCTGAGGCTACTGCCTGTCTCCTAGTAATGAGCTCCATCCGAGCACTCACTGTGGCGGTGCCAGGCCTGAACTAAGCACTTCTCCTGCCTTGCGGCTCATTCTCACTTACCCCCGAACCATGACCCTACAAGGGAGGGTTCATCCCTGTGAGCCATCCCGGACCCCCACCAAAGAAGGTGAGCACGTGGGCCCAGGCACGTGGCCAGTAAGTGACAAAGTTAAGGTTCAGAGCCAAGGTGTCTGAGCACTAACGGATCCCCTTCTTAACCGCTGAGCCACTTTGGCTTCTTTCCCTGCAGGTCCGGCTTATGTTCCCAACAACCACCACGAGTCTGAAGGACAGGGCTCAGCTCTATGCCTACCCCACTAGATGCTCAACGCACAGAGCTTCTCACTGTGGCTGAGACACCTTTCCCCTGTGCACGGGTGACGAGAGGCTACATGAGCACCCCAGAGGCTACCTGAGGACAGAAGGCCAACAGCCTCAGCTCAGTCCTTGCCAGCTCGCGCCTGTCCCTTCTTACTCCCTGGGCTGCCCTTGCCACCTGGCTGACCTCTGCACCCGACCAGCCCACACGCTGCAACCCACAGCTGCCTGGCCTGTATCAGCCTCCCTGCCTCGGTGCACACTTCCTCACAGGCCTCAAAGCTGTCCCCGTGGGAGCCTGCAGGGCCCAGACCTGCCCACCTACCCTCATCCTCAATGCCTCCCCTTCCCCATGCCCTGGACTCAGCAGAACAGTCCGTGGGTTGTGGGTTGTCAGCTGGGAAGAAAGGCTTGCCCCAAATATGCCCTCAAGGGTTCTCCTTAGGTCTGGGCAATTCAATTTGTTATCCTTAAAGTTTTCAGAGTTCATATACAATTTTCAGCCTCAAACCTGTTGAAAAGTTAGCAACCCTAACAGCACCAGTCTCCTCTGATCCCATGAAAAACGGCCCACCCTGCTGGGCCCTCGGGAACTTCCCAGCTCACCACAGCGCCATCCATTCACTAAGCTATTTCTTTTTTGTTTGTATTTTATTACAGGGTCTACAGGGTCTCACTACATAGATAGGACTCATAGTGATCCACCTGTTTTCAGCCTCCCAAGTGCTGGGGTTACAGGTGTGTGTGTGTGTGTGTGTGTGTGTGTGTGTGTGTGTGTGACCACGCCCAGTCTCAACTGCCTCAGTGTCCCCCGGGAGACTACCACTGTGCTCTGCCTAAAGAGGCGCTTTAGTCCATTGAGCTATCTGGCCGGCCCTCCCTACGCTACTTGCCTCATCCAGGGGTTCCCTCATCTGTGTAGGGGACCTGCCTAGCCCTCTGGGTTTGGGTTTGGGGCAGTGTCTCCTAGTTATTTCGCTTATTGGGGGGTGGGGTGGAGAGCGGGGGGCTAGTCCTCCAGGTCTCAACGTGGAGTCCATCAACAAGTCCTTCCTGGATGTTGCTGGACAGTACCTGTCAAGGGCTTAGCTGCACCAGGCATTACAAAGGCTGAATCAGACAGACAGAGCCTCATCTTCGAACACACAGGCCGCGAACATCTTCACCTGTGTGTCATGTTAATCTGACTCACCTTGCCTCACCCCAAGATTAACTCTTCTCCAGGCTGTTGTTCAGCTTATGCACCCTCAACCTGCAGAGGTGCGACCTTCCCATAAGGTTAATCCCCTCAGGGCCCAAATCCCAAGCTTGCATCTGCTCACACATGCCTACTCGCCCGTGTGTGTTTGTGTTACACTTCCCCAGGTTGGCGACCCAGAAAGTGGCAATCCACAGCTACGTGGTCATCTTGCTGGAATGAAAATTCAGCATTGCCAAATCTGTTTCTCAAGAGACCAGAAATATAATTTAGAAGAGGACCACAGTGACATCCGTTGACAGGACCTGTGCTAAGAAACAAGCTCCTAAGTGCTCCAGAGACTCTAAGAGGACCCGGTGCCAGAGGACAGAGGTGAATCCAGCAAATGTCTGCTGTCCTCTGAATGCCCCACGGGGATTGGCCAGCCTCAGGCTCACCATTTCTCCTCATGTCCCAAGGCCCTGGAGGAGAACCTAGCACTCCGGGCCGCCCTGCCCTCAACCTCAAGATGACAACCTCATCAAGTCTTTGACTTGATTCAGTCTTGTTAAATTTTATGGAGTTGTTGTTTTGTGATGTTGTGGATCAAACCCGGGCCTCACGTATCCTGGGCCTCACATATGCTAGCTCTACCCCTGAGATACATCCCTAGTCCAATTTTTTAAAACTTCTTAATGCTGTTCAGTCTATCCTCAAAATGGATCTATTCTTTTTCTTTTTACTGTCCATCTCCTCCCTTGAACTTTCAAGTTTCAACTCACACTGCGTTATCTAGATTTTTCCAGTAAGTAGTTGCCAGTTCCATTTCTGTGATTAAACAACTCTAACAAAGAACTCATTGAGGTGAAAATGCTTATCTTGAAGCAAGTAGCATCCTTTTCCTCCCCAAACCACACAAAATTAACATATAAATGGCCTGGCAAAGAGACTTCTTTGAAAGGTGGCAGATTATAACTACTCTTGCCCCTGCACTACAAAGCTTTTTTAAGAGAGAGAAAAGAACAATTTCCAAATGAAAAAAAAGTTACAGATGATCACAAACGAACTTCCCAGGGAGAAAATCATTTTGATGCAAATACTTCTTCTCCCAGCTTTAAAAAAAAAAAAATACAATGTATGAAATGTTCACCTGAGGGGATGTGTCCCTCTGAATTTGGGCAGTTGGTGAGTGACACCCCAGAGAGGCATGGTTCCCGCTAGAACCAGGGTGAGCTTTGAGGACAGCAGAAAGACTGGACAGGACTCTCTCTCTCTCTCTCTCTCTCTCTCTCTCTCTCTCTCTCTCTCTCTCTCTCTCCAACATAGAGCGGCCATCAATTAATCCTCAAAACTCAAGGTGAACTTTACCCTTTGTGGAGAGGAAGTCACTAAGAGGCGCGGCAGGTAGTAGAAGGGAAGACACAGGCCAGGATGAAAGAGCTCCACTCTGGCCCCAGATCTGGTTCTCCAGAGAGAGTCAAATCACAGGAGAAGAATGAGCCCCACAGAAGCAATGACGCGACGACACAGAGGAGGCAGCTGAGAAGGTACTGCTTCACTGGGTGTCCCTCGAGGGCCCCTTTCTGCTCTGTCCCTGAGGAAGTGACAAAGCAAACCTGGGCCAGAGGCCTGAGCAGCTGTGTGCTGGGAGCTGGCATAGAGAGAAACTTTGGATGACCAGACTTGGGTGGAAAAGCTTTTCTTTAGCATAACAACCATGCGGTCTGTGGGGGGGAGGGGAGTTGACATCTGGACACATCTGCCGCGCTGAGTCTGTTACGGTGCCTTTCACTCCTCTGCTGAGAGAGAGACAGGATCTGCATGTGTAAGTAGTCAGTGCCCGGCCGGCTGGCTGGTCTTCGCACCTTGAGAGAGTGACCCAGAGCGTCCTAGGCTCAGGCTCGGCAGGATCAGCACCTGTCTCAGCGTTGGCCCTACACATCGCACATGCTCATGTTACACATGCTTTTATTTGACCTTTAATGTTTTACTCTGGGATTCCTGGAAAAGTGTACCACTAGTCAAACATTATAAAAACAGCCCCCAACTCTTCTCCGCTTACACCAGCAGCAGCATTACTAACTTACACACTGGTTTCTGTGTGAATAGGTCTGGCCTGTATTTTGCTTCACACTTGGGATAACTTTTTTTTTTTTTGCCACATACCAAGTACTGTTCACATCACTAAACAGCCCATGCCGTGTGCAATATCACAGGCTTAGTGGACATACTGAAGTGTTTGTAGAAAGGATTTTCCTAAAGGATCTGGTGGGATTTCTTTCAATTCACCAAGTCAAGGAAATAAGGGAAACTGACTTGGAACTGATTCTGTTTTCATTCAACTTCCAGAAGCTCTCCTGACATGGACTTGCAAAGGCACAGAAATATCTGGAAGGACACAAAAAAACTATCCTCAGCTGGGGGGACCAGAATGGAAACCCAGGAAGATACCTTTTCTGTTCCCCCCTCATTATTTTGTGCCTTCCTATTCTTTATTTTTCTTTTTTACAATCAGTACATTGCTCTTTCAATGTTTAAAAAAATCACAAAATGAGGAGAATACTCTATGATCGCTTCTTTTTCCCGGGGAGGGACTTGTCCCCATAGGCGCAAAGGCAGTCGGTAGATTTTGGAGACCTTGCTCTCATTTACACCCACATTTACTGCCATCTTTCCCTGCAATGCTCACCCACAAGGGACCACACTAAGGCAGCACCTGCAAGCCCCTGAACAAAGGAGGAGGCTGCAGCAGCACCTCAGAGTGCGCTAGGTCAGATCCGTGCCTCCGAACCTGTGAAGCAGCTCGGACTTCTCGGCCGACCTTTCCGAGACCCTCAGCAAGAGGGCTGCAGAGGCATATTGCTCTCCACTCCCATCCTCCACACGTGGGACATGGCTCCTTCCCAGTCCCTGAACCCTGCAAACCACCAGAGCTCGGGACACTAGCCGCGAGACTGGAACCCCTCCAGGGACTGAAATCGGAATGGACGTTTCAAGGGACACCAACCTCTTTGGTCATTTGACACATTTCTTTAGGAAAACATTTCAGTTGGAAGCTGGAGAACTGGAGACCTAGCTCCAAGGCCCTGACCAGGGGCAGGGCAATTAGAAATGGAGTAGAAGTAAGACTGAAGTGTTCGGGCAAAGGGGAAACCCAACTTGCTTAAGAACTGTTCAAATCAGTGATTTGGGGCCAGAGAGATGGCTCAGTAGAATAAGCGTTTCCCTGGCAAACACAAGGGCGTGAGTTCAATCCCTGGTTCCGCAAAAAAAAAAAAAAAAAAAGATGTCAGATCAGTGATTTGGCAACTAAAATGCAGGTAAAAGGTGGGCTCTCGGACTCCTGGTATCCGCCAGGGCCAGGCAACTGACAACTCAGATTGTCCATTTCAGCCCGATCCCAATGCCAAAACCCTCCGGTAGTCACAGAAGGTCTGTATGTAGCTGATCTTGAAGTCACCAGAGGGAGCCTAAACTTGCAACAACCCAGACTGCATTTCTTTGGGTCATAGGTGTCCTTTGGATTCTACTTTCCCCCTCTTCTTTCCAAGACTGATTTAGAAATGAAGGGAAAGAAGCTGAGAAAACCCTCACCTTTAATATTAATAAGAAGTGTGCAGTCCCCGGATGATCAGAGCCCAGAGTACATAGGACTTGAAAGAGCTACCAAGACTTTGATATGGGATATGAAAAAGTAATAGGCAGGAGGGCTGGGGGAACCAACCTCGGAGGCAGCTTCCGCCAGCTCCACCACCGCATGACACACAGTGACAGCCACACCTATTTATTAAGGAGGATGACCTACACTAATCTCTCTGCCTTTTTATCTGTGAGATGAGTGAAAGAAAATCCCAAATGGTTTATTCACCAGGACAGTAAAAAAAAAAAAAAAAAATCAATGCGAATTGAGCCAACCCTTCCCCTTCCTGTCAAAAAAATCTCACGTGGACCATTTCATCCTAATCCCTAATGGGACGGCGGAGCATGGTAGTAGCCCCATTTTACAGAAAAGGTAACTGTGGTGCAGGGTGGAGACCTGATAAGGCGGGTGGTTTACAGAGATGGTGCGGTTCTGTTAGAACGTGGCGGCACATGCAGCGATACTGGTCTCTGAAGACCTCCCTGGGTTGTATCCAGAAGGCTCAGGCACCCGGCAAGAGACAGAGCTCTGCCTCCCCACCCAGCCCGGAGCTCCCTGCGCGGGCTCAACCTACTTCTATGCGAGTGCTACAGAAGGCCTTTGAACTAAGCCAAACCCACGGGCCAAAAGGCTCCACCGAGCCAGTGAATAACTCATGTAAATTTGGTCCAAAGCAGTAGGCAAAGCCCTAGATCACCAGGACAGGAGAAAGAATAGCACCAGCTGCTGCCACCCGGGCTGCACACCTCATGGATTTTTAATGGCTTAAGGCACGAATGAGCAGCAAGAGTCCCAAATCCTGATCCCCATTCTCGGGTGTCTTTTGTTTTCTTAGACAGACAATATCAGGAAACGCAGACTCTAGCGTCTAGATCACCCTCTGCTCCCAAATTGCTGCAGGAAATGTAAGAAGAGAAAGACGCCAGTGCTCCCTGAGGGCCGCCTCATTAGAGATTTCAGAGTCAGCGCGGGCTTTGGGCCTTTGCAGAGTGCCTCCTGCGTGATGGCTTTGCACTCGGCACAGCTTCTCAGGACCCTCGACCGGCAGAGCTAGGACGCCGGCTCCTCCCACCCCAGCAGGGGTAGCCGCGGCCTCTCCCCTCTTCCACTACTTCTTGTCCAGCAGGGAGCCACCAATGTGCCTGTGGTTCTCCAGCCGCACAAGGTCCCCCCTTGGAAGCTCTCCTGTGAGGCAGAATGTCCGTCTGTCCCGCCTGCCATCATCCCTACTGCGGCCACGGCACCTCCGGCAGAGCTGTCTTTTGGGGAGCCACGAGGCACCTTCTGGCGAGGTATGAGAAGGCGAGAAGAAATGAAGAGGCGAGTCGAGGCGTGGCCTGGTACTTGCGACCAGCCCCCGCCATGCTTTGGCAAATCTCCACCCCACACAGGCGTAGAGGGGAGACCCCTGCACACAAGGTGGGAGCTGGGGGTTAGGCAGATGTGAGGCGTTTCAACCCCACCCTGCAGGAGCTAGTATTTTGGAAAGAGGACACACAACCAGAGAAGAATAGTCCAGTCTCAGCCTCAGAAAATAGCTTCCCCCTTGCCTGACCCTTTCCCAGCCCTGACTTGGAGCACATGGCCAAGCCAAGACCAAGCCAATAGCGTGAATCCCGCACGCGGCTGCTCCAGGTCTCCTGCATGGGACCCCGCAGGCTCCACAGAAGGGCCGGTCACCGCACAGGCCACAGCGCCGCCGCGGAGGGACTGCAGTTCCAGCACAGCCTCCGTGCTCTGCCGCAACCACACGAGAGAAAGTGGGGCACCCCACGAGAGGTCTGAAACGTGGGGAAGCCTGCGGGGCGAACAGGCTGTGGCAGCCATCGAGGAGCAGCCCCCACCGCTGGAGTGATTTGCTGGCCCTTTCTCCGGGAGTTAATCTGCTTCCAGCAGCTTCCATTAGTGACAGACCCGGGCCTGGAGGAGGCCCTCGAGGAGCTGCTGATTCAGCAGGCAGAGGGCACCGGGGAGGCAGACGTCTTGCACCCGCCCTTTGCCCAGAGTTTCTATTTGAAGAGCTTAGAACAACTATTTGCTAAGCTCTTGTTAAGCACTACATATAGGGAGAAGACACGTGAACCTTGACCGCCACATGTAAGGCAGGCCCAAAGGCGGGGAAAGAATTCCCACCTAAAATATTCCTGTCTTCCCAATGACAGGAAGGAAGCAAACGACGAGGTTGTAAACCGGATTCTACGAACAGCCAGGAATCTGAGGGCAGGGAACTTCCTTATATCCCTGCAGAATGAGGAGGTAGCGGCGTGGCTCCCACCCCCACCACTACTACCACAGCGTTAGCGGCACCAGGAACGTTGCTTTGGCACGGGTCACATGCTCGGGACATCCGTTTTGTGGCGTCCCTGCCTCCAGGGAAGAGAAGTCACACTCAGGAGAGTGCGGTGCCAGGCGCTGCCCCGGGGAAAGGGAGGGGCGCGCAAACATCACCAAGGCGTGGTCCTCCCTCCCGGACCACTCGGCCTCCCACAGGGGCTGGGGCGCTCGAGGTGCCCCTTGGGCTCTAAAATCCTTCTGAACCTAAAAGTATGGACCTTGGGAGGCGACTGAAATGATGACCTGAGAGACTGGGGTGGCATTTCGTCGTCAGCCTTCTTCAGTTTATGTTGCTTGAAGCTCTAGAAACACATACACATCTGTCTATGGAATAAAGCATTTTGGGGCAGCTAAACAATATTATGAAGGTTATAATACATATTATGTATACACTATATATTACATATACACAATTACATGGACATGTATTTTAATGCTAACTGGATATTTCGTAATAGGAATTATTGTTAGCTCAGGTGAGACTGTGACTATATCTTTTCAAAGAATCCCTATTTTTCAGGTCAGAGATATAGCTCAGTGGTATAAACGCTTTCCTGGTAAGCGCAAGATCCTGCGTTGGAGCCCCAGTATCACAAAAAAAAAAAAAAAAAAAAATCCTTATTTTTGTAGCTATGTAATAAAATGTTTATAGATAAAATAACATGTAGATTTATTTCAAAATAATTCCCAATAGGGGCTGGGCATATAGTTCAACAGCATAAGCACCTGCCTGGCAAATTCAAGTTCCAGAGTTTGATCCCTGGAACCAATCGTCATCAGGAGCAGGGGCAGCATCACCACCATCACCACCATCACCACCATCACCGCCGTCACCACCACCACCATCACCATCACCATCACCACCATCACCGTCACCACCACCATCACCACCATCACCACCATCACCATCATCATCACCATCACCACGATCACCATCATTATCACCATCACCATCACCATCATCATCATCATCACTACCACCACCATCACCACCACCATCACCATTATCATCATCATCACCATCATCACCACCATCATTATCACCATCACCATCACCACCATCACCACTACCACCACCATCACCATCATCACCTCCATCACCATCACCACCACCATCACCATTCCCAGTATGGGAAGGTAGGGCTGGGCTACAGGTGAGACTGGACAGGCTATGAATTGCTCATTCTTGAGGCCAAATGATGGGAATATGAAAGTCCACTATACAATACATTTCCCTACTGTACAGGTTAGAAAAGAAACCCTTTCAAGGCCAAGGGGAGGCACCACTGCCCCACAACTGAGCTCAGCACCCACATGGCACCTTTGCACCTGAGCCTTTTATGGTCACTGCCTGGCAAATTCAAGTTCCAGAGTTTTTATTTATTTATGTATTTATTTATTTATTTATTTGGTACAAGATCTCACTATGCAGCTTGGACTCATAGTGATCCTCCTGTCTCAGCCTCCCCAGACCTGGGCATGTGGTATGGGGGATCGAACCCAGTTCTTGCACTCGCCAGGCAGGCACTTAAACCATTGAGCTATCTCTCCAGTCCCTCCCCCTTTGACCAATTGTTCAATTTCACTTGCTCTCTCTAGCTTACCCCCGACCGCACTTGCACCATCCCCCTACTTTCCAGAACTACACATCACATCTGTTGGTCTATGTTGGTGGTCAGGCCATTCCTACTCAGCCTTACTGACCCTGGCCCAGCCCATGCAATGCGTGCACAGACCACTGGTCAATGACAGGCTCTGCTCTGAAGGCACAACTGCCTGACTGTTGGATAGAGCAGGATGGAGAGCAGCTCATGCATTCCCTCAGCCAACTCTGACAATGACCCTCTCTGGTAGGCATGGGGCGAGGGCAGCCACTGATGAGCAAGTTGCCACCTTCCGAATCCCCATGCTAGAGAAGAAAATGCTAGAAACGGCATCTCGCCAGCTCCCCAAGATTCAAGTTCAGAGGGTACTTTCCAAGACATCCCTAAGTCACCTGGGACCTTGTCCAAACTAAAGCATTAGAACCCAAAAGACATAAACTGATGCCACGAGCTGGAACATCACCCATACCCAGCCCAGCACAGTTCCCCATGTCCTGGGACACCAAGGACAGACGATGGAAAACCCCGACACCGAAGCCGAGGCAGCAGAGACAAGGACATCCTGGCTGGCCAGTCCAGACCACCATGTGCCAGATTCCTGTCAAAGTTTGTACGGTCTTTGCCATCACTCCAACAAAATTGCTCACCCACTTTTTTTGCATTTGCTTTAATTATATTTTTACTAAAGCTTTAGCCAGGGAGATGGCTCAGTAGGACAAGCGCTTGACTGACAAACACAAGGATCTGAGTTCAATCCCTGGTTCTGCAAAAAAAATTAATTAATTAATTAAAGCTTTATGTTTAGTGTTATCAAGCTGATTATACAAATCAGTGAACTGCTGAAGTTTTGTTCTTTTAATTACTTTATGTACATATCCATCTCTAAATAGCATAGTTTTAACTGTTACTTCTTGACTTTTCAGGTTTCCTTTCTTTTCTTATCAATTTTGTTACTATGTGTTTGGGATACACAACAATCACTCCACCGTGGGAGATAGGAGACCTGTTCGCAGTGATCACTTTAACTGCGCTTTTCCTCCCAGCCCAGCCTTGCCCTCCTTCCCCACCTCCTTTCTGTTTCTGCAACATCTCACCCCTGCCTCCTAACCCCAATTTTACTTCACTCTTCTTTTTTTTTTTTTTTTTTT
>NW_004524583.1:31485075-31494688 GCF_000260255.1 Octodon degus
TTTTTTTTTTTTTTTTTTTTTTTTTTTTTTTTGGATACAGAACTGGGGATTGAACTCAGGCCCTTGCGCTTGCTTTTTTGTTTTTGTTTTTGTTTTTTTGTTTTTCTGCCTTGCGCTTGCCAGGCAAGCACTTATTCTACTGAGCCATCTCCCCGGGCCCCTATTTAACCTTCTTGATCTGATTTGTGTCGAGTAGCTTTGTGACCCGTTTTTCTGCTTCACCACCTTCCCACCAAGTAAGGGGGGACTGGCCGACCCCACCTGCGCACTCCTCTTCTCCCGTCTCTGCGTCTCTGCCCCGTGTCTTCACTTCCCTCCTCTCCACCCACTTCCTGAGTACCTGCAACCTACCATTCGTCCGCTTACCTTCTCCCTTGCTCCTCCATCCTTCTGCTTCTCTCTCCTCTAAAATGTATATTACATGTTTATTTTCTCAGTGATTACCGTTTCTGCGACTGCAATCATGCAGACCCGGTTCAGGGCCAAGATATGTAGAATTCTGTGATCACACTTCCGCCCCGGGATAACTTGTGCTCCACAGAATTAGTTGTCACATTAAATTCATTGGCTTAGTATTAGCTGTACTTAACACTAATTTAAACCCCAAATCACCCTGAGCCATGCATATACTCTCTGAGTACATATATCCCACCAACTTTTTTTTCCATAATTTTATTGAGAGACAAATAGCAATGAGACAGTTTCAAATCAAACTGGTAGGACAGTTTCAAAACTAACACATTGCATATTCGCTTCCTAGTGGTTATTTGCTATACAAGATGTGGACATGATATCCTATTTACAAACACTATTAGAACAAATCCCTCTGTTCATTAAGAGAATGTAACTATATATCTATCCTAACCACTTTGAATACACAGATACAAAATGGACATTCATCTGTATCCCCTTTTTTGTTTAGTTCCATTATTTGAATATTATAGGTGTGTTAACTCAGCAAAATATTCTAAAAGCGTCCAGTAGCCCATAATAGTATTGGGTCTTCCGCCTGACTGGCAGTGTCAGAAATTGTTGACCTGAGCCCCCTACAGCTCAACATAACAGCATGGCTTTACTTCTTATACTTCGTTTTTATACTTTTCTGCTGGATGGTTAAGACCAAGATAAAGCAAGACCTGTGCAACAAGAGTTGTAGCTTTTGGGTCTCCCACCAACTTTTGAGGGTGAATTTCCTCAACTTTTGAGGAAAATTAGCAGTCTCCTCTGCGGGAAAACATATACAACCTTCAAAACATAGCCAGTCACCTCGATATAAACACTTGATCACAATATTTCCAAATTTCCTTACTTTATCCCATAATGGAAAGGAGTCAATAAAGACTTTAATATAGTCATCAAGATACAGGAGCAGAGCCAGCCAAATAGCTCAGCGGATTAAAGCACCTGCAAGCCGGTGCAGGGTCCCGGATTTCAATCCCCAGAGTTCAATCCCTGGGGCCTGCCTTGCCAGCCCCGCCCCCAGGGTACACTGAGATGGCAATTGAGACCGGGCATGGTAGCGCGCACCTGTAATCCCTGCTCTTGGGAGGCTGTAAACACGCGGCTCACTACGAGTCCAATCTAGTAGAGAGGCCCTGAACACCGTGTAGACCCTTCCCTAAACTACAAAAAGAAAGATACAGAGCTGCTCTACTCTGTGGATCTGCCACTGCTCTCCCGAAGACGTGTGCTTTGCACACTTCCACCCACAGACTGGGAGCTCCAAGAAGGCGAGCTGTTTCAGCCCCACTGTTGTGGTAGGTCGTCAGCAACTAACAGAACGCTAGCATGTGGCAGGCACGTGCTTGGCTGGCAGATAGCTGGTGCCAGTAAACATTTGCTAAATTGATTTCCAGTATACTTTAAGAAACACCTTTTTTTAATGACAACTCAGTGGCACATGATTCTCTATGCCTCTAGATCAACCAGTTTGCATCCAGTAGGTTCCAGTGAGACCCGCTGAACAGTGCTCCAATCTCCCTGGCCCCAGATGGCCGGGTGTGACAGCGCACACCTGTAATCCCAGTACTCAAGCAGCTGAGGCAGGAGGATCGCCATGAATTCGAGGCCAGCTTGGGCTATAAAGTAAGCTCAAGGCCTGCCTGAACCACAGCGAAAGAGACCCTGCCTCACAAAAGACAAAAGAAAGACGAAGTGCGGACAAGCCCGATAATACACGGGCCTCTCCACATGGGTGCTAGAGCAGCCCCACACCCTTGCTGCACCCACAGTCCTCATCAGCTCGGCCCTTGTGCTGACTGCTCTGCCTCAAGGAGCTCAAGCAGGTGGAAGGCGCCCTCCTAGCCCCTGCCCATCTACAGTCACCGAGCTAAGAGCTTCACTGGCATGAACGCGGCACTGAGCAGAAGAGCAGGCAGCGGGTTAGGCCTGGAGAAGGTCCAGGCCTCGAAGGACAAGTAGAAACCTGAAGAGTTCATCAGGTAGGTGCACGGGGCCTGGGGAGGAAGTCTCAACAGAGAGCACGACAGAAGCCAAGGCCTAGCGATGGGAGGCCGGGCTCAGGCTAAGCTCAAGCTCAGAACCCAGGGAGAAGTGGGGGTATAGGAGGTTGGATTATGATGTCAGACTAGGGAATCTGGCATCCTCCTGTGAGTAGCCACTGGTGTCCCCTGGGAAAACCAATCCCTCTCCCGCCCTTGAGTGCTCGCACCCCTCTGCACACTCTTCCCCAATTGCCCTCCCAGCTCAGGGCTTGGGCACAGGGCTTTGACTGCTTTCTGTGCAGAGAATGTTTCTCTCCGAGATTGGCACATGCCACTCCACTGTCTGTAGGGCTCTGCTCAACCATCAGTTTCTCAGGGAAGCATCTCTGGGCACCCTCTACACCGCTGCCTCTTCCCCAGCTTTATTCTCCTGCGTGGCATTTGTACCAAGCATGGGGCCACTGTTCATCTCCCGAACAATGGCGTGAATTCCACGGCAGGGACTTTGTTTTATAGACTGCTGCATCCCCAGCACCTACAGTGCTTGGCACACAGAGGGATCAAGATAAATAATTGATCAGTGAGTGAATAAGAGGTACCTGTAACGCTTGAGTGATTTGTGCTGTTTATTTCTGTCCTCTCCTACAAGATTAAAAATTGATATGAAAGGAAAGATTGCACTTTTGGTTCTCTATCCCAGAACTACACACAGGACTGCACAAGGTTGGCACTCAGTAAATATTTGGATGGATAAATGGATGGATGGATGGAGGAAAGGATGGATAGATGGGTGGTAGGTGGACGGGTGGACACGTGGCTAGCTGGGTGGATGGGTGGATGAGTGAGTGGATGGATGGGTGGACAGATGGTGGATGTATTCTATGAGTAAGAGCCATTGAAGGTATAAAATGAACTGTGCAAAACTCTGCTTGGGGAAGAGACACAGCAAGCTTAGAGTTCAAACAGGAAGTTCTGCCGGTGTCCTCATACTCCACACTATGACCTTAATGAGAGGTCAGTAGAGTTGGGGACAGAGTCCAAAGACACAACAATAATTAAGTCAATAAAACTCAGGATTAGGTAGAAGTACAGATGACTCTGAAACTTTTGTTTACATGACAAGAGAATAAGTAGCTGTGAGGGAACAAGTTTGAGAAGGGACAACCAGACAGCAGGATAGCTAGGAAAAAAGAGTGGAATCACAGGCACCAGCCCAAGCCAGGGCACTTACTCACTCATTCACTTCATTGAGCACCGGCCGTGTGGCAGGCATTCGCTACGTGCAAAGGCCCAGGGAACCTGCATTTTGCAAAGACAGGCCAGGCCTGTGCGCTCCTGAAACTTAATTCCAAAAGGAAAGGCAGACAAAAGCCAGGTTATCAAACACAAATAATTTCTGGTAGAGCACAGACTGGGAGGAAACCACCACAGGATCATAGCAATTTGATGTGGGGACATCGTCAAGATGTGGTAGGCAAGGGAGGCGCTTCTAAAGAGGTGGCTTTTGCTGCAGTGAGACTGAGGACCAAGATTATAAGCCAGGTCCTACCTCAGGGCTTCCGTTTTCCTGGACGAGTCCTGGACAGAACCATCTGCTGCACCAAAGGAGATGAAAAGGTCCTCAGGTAAATGGGAAACATCAGGCTGCCTGCCACAGGGAAAAAATGCGGCGAGGGGTAGCTGTGGGGGGGCTCCCCATTGAACCTGGAAACCATGCATGTCGGGAACCCAGTCAGTGCAGAGCACATGCATATTTTACAAATATTATATATTGATGAAGTCTGATGCCCCTGAGCTAAAGTGAAGTCAGCACCAATGCCCTAGAACTGATCTGGAATCTCTGTTCCTACTTGGTATGAGACAGGCTTGCTGGAGAGTTTATTTGATTTTAATTAAGTGTGATGGGCTGTGCAGGTTTTCTTTTTTAGAATTTTTTCTTTTTTTGCGGAACCAGGGATTGAACTCAGGCCCTTGTGCTTGCGCAGGAAGCACTTATTCCACTGAGCCATCTCCCCAGCCCCTGTGCAGGTTTTCATTCCTTGGTTTGACCAGGCACAGCACCACCTCCGCCCCTCCCTGCAGTCCTCATCACACTAGTTGTGTTTCTGCTACGTCCTCCCAACTCGAGCCCCCCTCAAATGAATCGCCCCCAACACCCATCATGCTCCACTCTTGCACTATGGGATGGGGTCCTCACCAAAATTTTCCCACAGGTACTTACTGCCACACGCTTTATCACCACTCCCCAGGAGGGCTGGCGTCTGCTCTTCCTGTCTGAGCCCAAGCTCTTTTGTTTTTTTGGTTTTTGGTTTTGGGGTTTTGTTTTTTGTTTCTTTTTTTTTTTTTTTTTTTTTTTTCAGAACTGGGGATTGAACTCAAGCCCAAGCTCTTTTGGATCGACAGAGGCACGCGGAAGCGTCAGCTCCACCTCTGCAGCAGAGGGGTCCCAAGGAAACCGTTTAAACTTGGAGCTTCCTCTATGCTGGAAATAGTTTTAGCCTGGCGTGGTGGCACAGCTATCCAAGAGGCCAAGGCAGGGATTGCAAGTTCAAGCCCCGCCTGGACAACTTATCAACACTCTATCTCAAAATAACCTAAGAAGGGCTGAGATCTAGACAAGGGGTAGAGCACTTAGAGGGGGTCTAATGCCCTAGGTTCAGGTCTGAACTGGGGAGGGGAGCGTAGTTTTCTCATCTATGAAAAAAGCCAACACTTCCTGCTTCCTAGCACTTCTGGGAGTATTAAATGACTTACGGGAAATTGTATGTAGCACCCTAGATGTCACTGCTGCGTGAGGTACAGGGGTTCAAGTGATGGCAGCTGGAATAAGCATGGTGATTACTTGTCTTAGTTATGTTTCTCTCATTTCTAGGACAAAATACCCAACCCCCAAGTTAAAGGAGGAAAGATTACAAAAAAAGGGGATACAGATGAATGTCCATTTTGTATCTGTGTATTCAAAGTGGTTAGGATAGATGTATAGTTACATTCTCTTAATGAATAGAGGGATTTGTTCTAATGGTGTTTGTGGATAGGATATCATGTCCGCATCTTGTACAGCAATTAACCACTAGGAAGAATGTATGCAATGTGTTAATTATTGAAACTGTCCTACCAATTTGATTTGAAACTGACTCATTGCTATTTGTTTATCAATAAAATTATGGGGAAAAAAAAACTCACCAAAAAAAAAAAAGGAGGAAAGATTTAGTTGTCTTACTCAGTCCGTAACCAGCTGACTCCAAGGCAGAGGGGCAGCCATTCACGGTGACGAAAGACAACAGAAGCAACACAGAAGCCTTGCTGGTCTTTCTGCCCCTTCTATACTCTGTCCAGCCTGCTGGGATTAGGGCGGTGCCAGTGTGACCAGTGGACTGATTCACCGATCACCCCCACTCAATCATAGCACCCTCAATCCCACCCAGGCACCACCAATCAATCACATACCCTCGATTCAGCCTCCTCTGAAAGATGCCCACATGAAGCGCGCGAGGCTTCGGGGGACGTCTACACCCAGGCCGTAACATTACGATAGAAGGATGTTTTCGAGTGGGAATACAGTTCCAGGGTGGAGCTTGCGTTCAGTGTGTTCAGTCCCTGGGCTGAATCCCAGCAGCCCCACCCCCACCAAAACAAAGGCTGCTGTATGCTGATAGTTATCTTAAAAGTCAGTTTACATCTTAGAGTTTTGCAGTCTCAATTCACAGTAGCGTTTGACCTATGCTGGGCGCTCAACCACACAGAAAGCTTCTGGGGAACTTAAACTTCACTCTCTACTCTTTAGCATCCCTACAGGGAGAAGCGCAGCGCCTCCCACCGGAAAAGGTAAGTAGCTCTGGGCGGCGCGGTCTGCAGGAAGATGGACCTTGTGCTCTTCAGAAGGAAGGTGCCCTCCCACCTGCGCCCCGGCTTCTGCTCCATCAGCCAAGACCCCGGGCCTGGAATCCTACGGCACTCATGGACCACCACTGGGTCCAGCTGCAGCAGTGTGCCTGGACTTGGAGGGCAGGCAGAGCCTAGAGAGGCTGAGCTCGTGGGCATCTTGCCCCCACAGGCCTCCTTGCTATGTGGATTCTCTTCTTGCCAGACCATGCGCCATCCACTACCCCAGGGGTCTCTCTGTGAAGAGGAGGCAGAGGCCTGCACGGCCAAACACAGGTTCTTCAACCAGGGAGCCTCAGAACAGCTTTCCATAGGAGTTTTGCCTCCTGTCTCACATTGCAAAGCACGAGAAAGAAAACTGCCCAGTCCTCTGTGATGCGGCAGAAGATGGCACTCACAAGAAGGAAGACCCAAGCCGGGCCTAGCTCCCTCCCTGTGAGGCCCCGGGGCTCTCTCAGACCCTGCTGGCTTCCACTGTTGCAAGACTGCAAGCCGTCTCCCACATCTGCAGCAGCCCATGACCACGCCACCTACAAGCCCGCCGCCGGAAGTCAGAGCGTTCCCTCCCTGGTCTCCAGCTGCAGCAGTAGTGTGGAAGCGTCTCTGTCCCCTCTGCCCCTTCTCCTCTCAGCTATTTCATTCCACGGGCATAAGAACACAAACATCAGAGAATGAAGTCTGAAGATCTGAAAAGATGTGCCGACTGAGGACTGCGAAGTTAGTGTCGGGGTTCTTGGCACAACCCCACCTACTTTTGTGTCGGTCCCCCTTTTCCACAGTAAAAAACCACTATAATAACAGCAAATCCACCTGACTTCCCCCTCGCCCTTCATGCACTAATTACTCATTTTCCTGATGGACCTATCAGGCCCTCTAAAGATACTGTCCCTCTTTGTTTTTTGCTTTGTTTTGTTTTTTTGGCGGAACCAGGGATTGAACTCAGGCCCTTGTGCTTGCCAGGGAAGCACTTATTCCACTGAGCCACCTCCCCGGCCCCTCTTTGTTTTCTTTTTTAACAACACCTATATCTGGAAATCCTACTAATCCTATATTTTTTATCTTGCGCACTGAAAAAAGGAAGTGTGGAGCAGCAGGATGCTGCAGAACGCTGCTGGACACCAGGATCTCAGAGGCTCAAGCCAGATCTGTGCACTCCCTCCTTCCCATCTGGGTCTTCTCCAGCTTCCTTACAGCACCTAGTACAGTGTAAGTGCTGTGGCAATGGTTGGTATACTGCACTGTCTAGAAAACAGTGCCAAGGAGAAGCGTGCACGTGTTAGGTGTAAGTACTTCCTTCCGAATATTGTCTCCCCACACTGGTTGCATTCCTAGACACAAGCTCTGGTGGTGTAAGCCAAGCTGTGCTTAGAGTCACACGCCTGGCCTTGGGGTCCCTCCTCCCACCCACCCTGACACTTGCTGTCAATAGGACACCCACGTTCCAGGCCGGGTCTCCTCAAGAGCCTTCCTGTGCAGCCCAAAGGAGACCACGTGGGTCTCACAAGCGCTCAGCGCCCCTGTAGCCCCCACATGGAGAGAAAGCACTTCATACGTGTCACTGTACATGCAGCACTGGAGAAAACACAAGCTCAAATTTTCAGGGCCTAAGAGTCAGATTTGGCTGCCTCTGGCCAGCAGCTGAATGCAGGGATCCCAGGGAAGCCCCAGCATCCACCTTCCCATTGGTCTCAGGCACACAGCTTCGAAGTGTCCTCTCTCCACTCCCTGCGAACGGTGACGGGAAAGGCAGCAGAGGCCCCAGAGGGCGCAAACTGCCCAACTCTGCTTGGGAAGAAGCAAGTCCAGCCACAGCAGCGCATGCTTCCGAGGATGGGAAAGTGGTTCCAGCTTAGTGGCACCACCAAGCAGGCCTGGGAAAGACAGGCAGAAGGGACACGGTAAAAGCTTCAGCGCCAAAGCTCTGCCTGGCTAACCACTGTGCCCTTCACGTGCGTGTGCGTGTGTATGCGTGTGTGCGTACATGCATGTGTGCCTACTTTTTCTCATTTAACCCAGAAATGCCTCCCCAGGACTGGCTCATCCTGTCCTTTGCTACATTCCCAGGTAACCAGGGGAGATTTTTACAATAGGAACTAGATCCAGGCACTTCCGAACTTAAAATCCCCCTAGCCACTTAATGTTTTTAGGATAAAATACATAACTTAAGAGTCACCCAGCGAGGCCTTGCACATCCCTGGCCTCTCTGATCGTTTCACAAGCTGGGCTTCGTCCCTCTCCAGAGATGTAGTGACAATGGCCGCTCTTAGGGTCCCCCACTGACCACAAGACTTCCATGTGCTCTTCCCTTTGCCTGACATGAAAGAGCACCTATATCTGGAAATCCTTCTAATCCAATACTTTTACCTTGCACGCTGAAAAAAGGAGGTGTGGAGCAGCAAGTCCTCCCTCGGTGCTGTAGGACAATGCTGGACACCAGGATCTCAGAGGCTCAAGCCAGACCTGCACAGTACCTCCTTCCCATCTGGGTCTTCTCCAGCTTCCTCACAGCACCTAGTACAGTGTAAGTGCTGTGGTAATGGTTGATCCACTGCACTGTCTCCTCCCAGAGGAAACCTCGCCTAGCTATGTTACACCTAAACAATTTCTCTTCTTATTCTCTCTTATAGCTTCCTAAACTTGCTGACATAATGCAGACCCATTTTTGTTTATATATTTGTGAGTTTATGTGATTAACGTTTCTCTCCTGAAACGAACCCTAAGCTCCACAGGGAGAAGATCCACACTGGTTCCCTCACCATTGTGTTCCCAGGGCCACAACAACTGACGCGTGGTACACGCTCAACTGACACAGGATAAGTTCCCTGTGTACTGCACGAGCCCTGGAAAAACAGGCGGTGGAGCAGAGAAGTGACACACAAGCCACAGTAGTTTGGGACTCACACGATAGGCCAGCGTGACGTGACATGCTTTCTCCTGGACATGGACAACTAGAAATCTTCTTGATTGTCTGAAGGATGGTTGGCACTGGACACCCCAAGACCTCATGCTTTCTTCCATCGGAGCATCTTTGGGGAACTGTGCTCAGAGAACCATGAGAAAGTGGCTTTCTTCCTGGGAATGAGGAGACCAGAGAAGGCCAGGTGGGGACGGGGAGACAGAGAGAGAGAAGGGAGGGAGGGTGGGGGAGGGAAGGATGAGGGAGAGAGGAAGAAAGGGGGCGGAGGGAGAGGGGAGAGATGAAGAGAGAGAGAGAGAGAGAGAGAGAGAGAGAGGAGGGAGGGAGAGGACAGAGGGAGAGAGGAGAGACGGAGAGAGGAAGAGAGAGA
>NW_004524583.1:31495217-31516447 GCF_000260255.1 Octodon degus
GAGGGAGGGAGAGAAGAGAGAATGGGAGAGAAGAGAGAGGGAGGAAGAGAGAGGAGGGAGGGAGAAAGGAAGAGAGAGGGGGGAAAGAGGAGAGAGGGAGACAGAGAGAGGAGAGAGGGAGGGAGGAGGGAGGGAGGAAAAGAGAGAGGAGGGAGGGAGAGAACATAGAGGGAGAGAGGAAAGAGGGAGGGAGAGAGAGGGAAAGAGGAGAGAGGGAGAGGGAGAGAGGAGAGAGGGACAGAGAGGGAGGGAGGGAGGAAAAGAGAGAGGAGGGAGGGAGAAAAGGGAGAGGGGAGGGAGGGAGAGAAGAGAGAGAGGGAGGAAGAGAGAGGGAGGAAAAGAGAGAAGGGAGGGAGAAAGGAAGAAAGAGGGGGGAAAGAGGAGAGAGGGAGAGGGAGAGAGGAGAGAGGGAGGGAGGGAGGAAAAGAGAGAGAGGAGGGAGGGAGAGGGAGGGAGAGAACAGAGAGGGAGAGAGGAAGAAAGAGGAAGAGAGAGGAGAGATGGAGGAAGAGAGAGAGAGACAGAGACAGACAGAGAGAGAGAGAGAGAGAGAGAGAGAGAGAGAGAGAGACAGAGAGACAGAGAGACAGAGAGACAGAGAGACAGAGAGACAGAGAGAGACAGAGACAGAGAGAGCCTTCTCAATGTCCTTCCTTTTGTCTCTCCAAAAACGCTGCTTTGTCCCTTGCTATGGGCCTCGGAGGAACGGAGGAGAAGGTCACAGACGACAGGGATAGTCCTCCCTCCATCTGGAGCCGCCGAGACAGGGGCTCAGGTTATCTTGAGCTCATTCCTTCCCTGAAGATGCGTGGGGGTGGGGCAGGCAGAAAGAGTTAGAACAGTTGAGTCAGGGTATCTCTCCGCTTTCTTATCAGACACATGCCCATTCAAGGGATGTAAAACAAGCCAAGGTTGGGATTCTCTGACCAGGCTCCTGGGCCCATCAATGACACCATGCAGAGAAAACTTTGGAAGGTTAAAAATAACAGAGGGGTCTGGTGTTTGGAAGATCTGGAGCCTGGAATGCCAGCTTGTCAGGCGCGGAGCCTACCAGATGTGTGTTCCGGGAGTTGGCGCACACACCCAAACCTGCAGGGGAGGGCTGCAGATGCGCACAGTGCCCAGGCTGTCGCCCGCGACCCTGACGATGAAGTGTGACTGCAGGGAAAGAAGGCCAGAGCCACCAGGGCATCCCCAGGCAGGACTTGGCCACGCATGACAGAGGGACGGAGAGCAATGGGGCAGTGGCGCCTCCTCCCTCGCGGGCTGCATGCCTGTGTCTGCAAAGGGTGGCATCTGTGAATGCCCTGCTCTTCACAAGGACCCAGCATGAGCACCAATTCAACAGTGTGTAAGCCGGGCACAGCGGTACACACTTGTAAATCCTAGTACACTGGGGGGCTGGGGCAGGAGGATCGTGAGTCCAAGTCTGGCCTGTGCAGCTTCAGGATTTAGTGAGACACTGTCTTGAAATAAAAAATAAATATTTGGAAACTCCTGGAGATGTATCTCAGTGCAAAGATCCGGGGTCTCACTGCAAAGATCTCAGTGCAAACCCCCAGCACCAAAACACAAAAAGAAAAAAACTCACAGTGTTCACTCTGTAAAATAGACACTATCCTGTCCTCAGAAGGAGGGATTTGAGAAATCATAAATAAATAATAAATAGTGTATAATAATCATCTCCCAGACCAAGCATTCAATAGGTGAATCTTTGTCAAAGTTTCTTCTACAACAAATGTTCTGAGTAAAAGTAGCTATAGTGTAATATTATTATGGTTCTAGAGTTTTCTTCTGAAACACATAAATAATCTTTTTTTTTTTGCGGAACCGAGGATTGAACTCAGATCCTTGTGTTTGCCAGTCAAGCACTTATCCTACTGAGCCATCTCCCCGGCCCCTTAAATAACCTTATATATTTCTAGTTCTAAAAAAAAAAAAAAAAAAAAAAGGAGAATGTTTCCTACTTACTATCTCATTTTCCTAAAGATGCCAATGTGGGAGGAAGAATCAACTCCTGCCTTTTTTCCACAGATGGGGAAACGAGGTCCCTGCAGCTGCCTACGAGAGGATGGGAAGGGCCAGTCCTGCCAAGGGCACCTTCTTTAACTTCCTTAATTCCTTCGACAACTCTATAAAGGTAAGGACCATCACACCCATTTTACAAATGAGGAAACTGAGGCACAGAAGTTAAGGATCTGCCCAAAGTCATAGGGCTTGAATCTGGCCCTGGACTCGGGCCCCTGAGCCCACAGCGGCGCCACAGGCGCCTGGCAGCTGCCTCTGGGGATTGGGGGATCCTGGGCTTATGAAGACTGCAAGCCTCCAAGGCACCTGAGGCTGGAACAACGACAGCCTCTGCTGAGGGCCAGCTCTCCACAGGACAGCCAACCTGGGCCCTCCTGGGGTACCGTTGCCCAAGCACAGCTCCCACTGTCACCTTCCCAGATGGTCGCGCTCTCCCCCCCCCCCCGCCCCAGTGTAGCCACTGAACCTTTCCGCTGTTCTACTCCTGCTCCTTCCCACCAGGTCGTCTTCCCCTAGAAGAGGGGCACCCCTAGGGGGTCACAACAACTTCCCAACAAGCCCCGCTTACTTCCCTTTTGCAGGCCAAGTCCCCCCATCTCCACCTGCCCAGCCCCCTGCGCCCTGTCCCCAGCAGCCTCCTTCCAAAAGCCTTCTCCTCACAGCCATGGGATCTGCCTTCTCTATTCCAATTCCACAGACCCTCGTGGCACGGTGCAGCGTGGCCAGCAGCTGTTTGCTGCCACAGATCTCTCTCTTTTCTCCTCCCAGGTGCATGTCTGCTGTGTGTAAAAGGTGTCCTTTCCCTTATCTCCTCCTCCAGCTCCTATACTCATGAGAGCCAATGAACCTTTCACAGGGAGAAAACTGGGATAGTTTTCATTTCCCTCTTTAGTGCTTTTTGGCCAAAGTGCTACCTGTAGAAGGAAGGACAAAGATGTAAGTGGGGAACAGAGAAGGGGCCAGAGGTCAGAAGGAAACGTAGGTCCTCCATCTAGGACTAGAGGGCCCCGGAGAAGCTTACTTCTAGGCTAAGAAATGAAATAAGAACAGAAAACAGAAGAAAAAATAAGAGTTACCAGTGGGCTTTTTCTTCTGGGAGACTGAGATGCTGCAGTACAGCAAGGAGGAGCAAAGCCAGGACAGGGTTCTCAGAGAGGGACAGAGATTTTCTCAAACGTTCTACATCTCTAGCAGCTTGTCTGGGAAGCAAAGGAGACGGGCACTGGGGCTGACGCTGGGAAACCACAGAGCTGATGCCACCGACCAGGGCGTCTTCCGTTCTGTGCTTCTCAGGAATCTGAACCCGCTCCGGGTGGTGAGGACTGACAGCAAATGACGGCCAGAAGCAGGACAGGTACCCTGGGGCCCTCTCGGCTTGGCAGATCATGAAATAGTAAAACAAGTGTCATGTGGCTCTGAGGGCAGCAGAAGATAGCCGGGTCTCCAAAGAGCCCCAAACCAACCAGGCTCCAGCCATCCCCTCACAGGGGCTGAGACCCCCAGGCCCTGAGGTGAGAAACACGCACACTGGTGTGCCCCAGCCCAGGCACGAGGGGAGCTTTCCAGGTGTCGTAGAACTCGCAGATCCATGTTCGGCCCTGCTCTCCCGTACATAACTGACCTAAAATTGAATGGTCCAAACCTGTTTCCCAGGCCCCAGAGATGTGTGTAATTAGATCAAACGAGGACAGACTATGTATAAGTATCTGTTATACTGGGATGGCTGCCCAGAAAGGAAATGAGCACCAGGACCCGACCTGCCCTGGGCGCACACTCGGTGCCGAAGGATTGTGCGCCGGGACGGAGAAGAGTCACTTTCCACGAGAGGTGACAGGACTCTCCGTGGACAGATCTTCAGCATGACCTTCCCTACAGCCTCGGCTTTGTGCACCACCAGCACTTCCTCTGGCCGTCTCTGCAGAGGGAGTCTCAGCGGGCCGGGACCTGGGAGAAAGCTTGGCTCTGAGCGCCCTTCTGCTTCTTAGGTCCTTCTCCCCCGGGCACAGAGCCTGGCCTTTCCAGAGAGGCAGCTCCTACCAAGTACCCCACGACACAGAATGAAATGGAGTAAGAAGACATAAAAAAGTGGCCCCCATGCCTGCTCAGTGTCTCTTCTCCTTTAACTGAGGAGAGTTAAAGGCCCCCACACAGCCCGGGACAGTGTTGGGACAGTGAGTCACAGTAAGTCATCATCCACGCAGGCACTTGTACTGCAAAATTCTATATTTACAGAGTCTGCCCCCCGCAAACTGTACCCATATTTCGGGAATAAAAAAGAGAATGGTGTGTGTTGAACAGGCGGTGTTGCCCTCCTATGGGAGACCCTGGAGGAGGCCAGAGAGCGCAGAAAACCCTGCACCACTGGCCGCCTTCTTAGAGAAGAAATTGAAAACGCACGTACAGCAACCTCAGTGACCAAGCTGCCAAGCAGCAGCTCGCCTACTCACAAACGTCTGGAAGCTCACGGCCACTGCTCTGAGCCCCTCTTGCAACCGTACGGGCCAAGGGTAGCTTGCATAAGTCTCGTGATGTCTATACAAGTTTATCTTTTGGCAGATTCTAGATGTATCTGAAAACACAGTCTGGACTCAAGTCCCCTCTAAGCTGGCAAGGACGATAGCTGCCTTACCAGATTTCAATCCCTGCGCTAAAGAGCTCTAGCACTCACGTCTGCTGCTTCTGTCTGTCTTAAAAACCAAAAGAAGGCTCGCAGATAAAACTCCATGCAGCACACTTAGCTATCATGCATGAGGTCCTGGGTCAGCACCCTGCACAGCAACAGTAATTATATGCATATATGAAGTTCTCCAACATGAATAAGACCAAAGGAAACTCGTACATGGCTGTACAAATAGATGCTCAGGAAAATGTAGCTGATTGATTACAAGCTATTCACAAACCCTAAGTTACTTAGTCCCCAAAAGAAAGCATTGTCTTCACTTCCCGAGGTGCCGGGGGAAAGCAGTTTAGATCTACATGGACACAATGGACAGGGAACAAGGACTAGAGAGACGTCACTGTCCCGGCAGCACCCCTCTTCCAGGTATACAAGACCAAGCCCATGTCTGCATCTGCTTCTTGAACCCTGAAATTGAACAATCTGGGGAGGAATCCTACTGTCTTTCCCAAACCGCCGCTACTGAGGAAGAAAATGAGAAACGGTCAGCTCGAAAGGCAGATTCAGGTGGGCAGAGCCAGGTGCCTTCCTGCTGCCGTCCCTCCTACTGGCCCTCACATGCATCCTAGATGCCTCCAAGCTGAGGTCCTCGGAAAGGAAGGCCCAGGCAGCTGCAGTCCTCACCTTCAGAGCCGCATGCCAGTGACCAAGCCCAGTCAAGTGTCACACGCCTGAGCTAGGCATGGTGGCGCACACCAGTAATCCCAGCTCTCTGGGAGGCTGAGGCAGGATGACCCTAAATTCCAGCCCAGGCTGGATAACTTAGTGATTTAGTGAGACTGTCTCAACACAAAAAAATAAAAGGGCTGGAGATGTAGCTCAATGTGAAGGCCCTGGATCCAATTCTTGACACTGGGATAGGGTGGGGGTGCGGGGAATATTTCTATGCCTAAGGAAAGACTATGTGGGAGATCAGATGTAACCATCCTACCAGAGTGCCAGCTGCCCTACTGGGAAGGGGCACTTGAGCGGTCAGGGGCAGGCAGCAGACGTGCGTCCTGTGCTCTGGGGCAGACTAGGGCTGGGCAACATTAAACTGCCTGCCCCAGTGGTCACCTGCAGGGGAAGAAGAGACACTCGGTGGCCCTCAAGGAGCCCACACTAGGTCTATGGCACAGGAGCTGGCTTGCCCCTGCCTCCGTGTAGAGCTTAGTGCCTGACATAGAACAGCTAGGCGGCTTCGCAAAACCGGCAAAGCTGAAGCAAGAAGGGCACTGTGTAGAGGAGCCAGGGTATGGAGATGGCAGGAATCCACCATTCTCATCTCTGAAACAAGCATCCTGCACATTGATTGTCCAAGGCATTGGGCTAGACTCAGGAACCGGCACCTCTGTCCCCAGGACACATGGGAGGGCATCTCCCCAGCCTCCTGTTCCCAAAGCTCATTGTGCAAAGCAAAGTCCCTAAAAGTAGAGACAAGTCAGCCAGGGCAATTCACGGCAATCCCCAGACTAGGTTCAAACTTTGGTTGGCAGTTGCCTAGCAACGGGTAACCCTGAAGATACATCACCAAGCTGAGATGCCGAAAGGGCATCTTGTGGACACACTGGTTCCAAAATCTCAGTCCCACACAAGCCTGTCTGCCAAGCCTCTTTGGGGCTGTCAGGAGAAGCAGTGGCCTTTGCAGTCCAGAGGAACCAGGAAGGGGAAGATAGGAAGGTATCTCCACGGCTTTGTGCTTCTTCACCACCTCTGGGGCGACAGGCAGGAGAGCAGAAAAGGGTGGGAGGGGCAGCCCCCTCTGCAGAGAAGGCAGCAAGGGCCCTTCAGCTCCTACTCAGATGCCACCCAGGCTGCCTTTTGAGTAGCTGCCCAACAGTTCCCGGGATTTTGTAAAGGTGTGCGCAGTGGTGTGAAGACTTGGCTGGGCCCGTACCCAGCCCCGCTCTCTAGAGCTGTCATCCTGCCCAATCCACCACACTGGGCACAGTGGCACACCCAGAGTCTCCTCAAAGAGACCGAGGCAGGAGGACTCCTGGAGCCCAGGAGCTCAAGACCAGTCTGCGCAACACATAGCAAAACAATTAACTGTAGCGCTGGAGTGGACAGGATAACAGACCTCAACCTACAGCTAAGAGGAAGGGCCAATTTTAACCAACTCTCCAGGGATGCTCCCTCCTTTGGTAGCAGAAAGCTCAAAAGAGGCAAAGAAGTGTCTCCTTCTAAGGCTATTTTTTGTTTTGTTTAAGTGAAAAGCTCAGATACTGAGTTCAATCCCCGGCTCCCAAGAAAGAAACTCCTTCCGCTAAGGATCAGGTGAGAATGAGTTTCCTAAGACAAAAGTTTCCAGCCCAAACCATCACACAGGCCAGCAGGGAAGCGGGAGGGCTCGCTTCTTTGGAATCCATCATTTCTTGCCTGGAATGGCCTCAAGGGCAGGAGTGGGGCAAGTAAATATATCAGTCTGAAAGCGACTGGAGAAGAACAAACGCGGAAGTCAAACAACAACAAATAAGGCGGATATAAATCCAGATAAAATATTAAAATCATTAAATGGCTGCTGCTCCCTGAAGATTGGGGAAAATGAAGAGAGTTAATTAAAAGCAATCTCCATGCACTGCTGAGCCGGCCAGCCCTGATAAATCAGCAGCTGGGGCCGCTGGGCAGGGCAGACAAGGGGCTTCGGGAGGGGGGCGAGCTGCCGGGGGAGGGACTTCGGGCCCAGGGCCGCCTGTGACAGCGGATTGAACGCGGTGACTTGAGTTTCATGTTTTGTTAAATATTTCATGACCACTGAATAAAGTTGTTCTTTGGAAAGGAAGAAAAGGATCAGATAGATGAACAGAGCAGAGAGGGATGAAACAGAGGGTGTTGTGTGCTAATTCCAGACCTGCCCACGAGGGCTATGGTGGGCAACTCTGGCCCTGCCCCAGAGGCAGGCTTCTGGGGTCCTCTCTCTACTTGATCTGCGAAAGGAGAAGAGTCTTTGTCTTCTAAAAATCTCTACAAAACTTGGGGGACGGGGTCAGGAGAACTGGAAAACACAGTACCAACCAGAGAAAATAAATGGGTAGGAAGAGATAGAAAAAATAGACAGAAAAGGTCTTCAAAATTCTCATCCTTAATCCAGGTCAGACTGTTAACACAAAACTAAAGCACCAGCAACAATGGTGGGAAACCCCCCCTTTTTTTTTCTTTCTTTCTTTACTTCCTTGTTTCCCTTTTTTCTGCAGTCACATAAAGTTTATTATTATTATTATTATTATTATTAAACAAAAAGCAACCCAGAAATTTGAGGCCCCATCTGAGTGGGGAGAAGAATGATTTGAGTGGGTGAGAAGAGGGGCCCTTCTTGACTCTAAGGGAAACCCTCAGCACTTCCTGATGAAAATATAATCAAGAGAAATGATTGGGGGGAAAGTATTTTTTGTCCTCCATAGAACTGGGATTGGAAGGGGAGTGTGCGCATGGGGAAACATAAGGAATTATGCATTTGGATATGCATTTTAATTAGGTGGACAGAAGCAGCCGCCTGTTAATTTTTCTTGCTTGTTTCCACTTAGCATTCATCACAGGCAGAACCACCATAGAGTGCTCCCACAATAATAGATGGTTCTGCATTGGCTAAGTCCTCAGGGAAAATAATTAGCAGGAGAGAATATATTCTCTCCACTCCCACTGCCCATCTACCCTGCCTCCCAGCCGCCCCTCTCCACCCCCTCCCAACTGACAGCGGTTTCCCTGGAGGCCTAGGGGAGAAGTCATCCGCCCTGGTTTACAAGCATTTACTTTGCTCTGCCAGAGAACAAGGGTCTAGAGAAGGAGAAAAAGACAGCCGGGAAGCCTTTCCAGGAGCGGAAGCTGCTAGCACAGAGAAGGAAGTTCCCATGCTCACTGGTTCTGGAGGTCTGGAGGACAGTCAAGGTTGGCCGGGACAGGATGGGGGATGGTCCAACCTGGTGGGACCTGTCTCACCAGCCCCAACAGCAGCAAACCAAAGTGCGTGGAGGGTTGCTGGTGGAGAATAATGAGAGAAGTGTGGCTTTTTCTTTAATTTGCTTCTATAATGTTATAGCATTACCTTATAACTTTGCAACAAGATCAAATCTGAAACATTTCCAACACTGGCAACCAAGGCATAGCTTGGCGATTCTGAGGCCTGCGATGCCACTCAGTGGGTTCCAGTTTACCTTTCTACAAAGAATCCGTTCTTGCCGCTGGCCCATATCAACAGCTCACCCTCCTTGTTCACTACCAGAACAAGCTCTAGTTCGCTTCCCCCACTCTCTGTCACTTGGTCATGGGGACGAAGGAGGAGCCAGAGCCTGACGGCAGACTCAGCCCCAATTCTCAGGCAAGTGCTCCAGGCTGATCTTGTGGGTGGACTCAGTGCAGAGCTGACAATGGGAAGTAAAACAACGATTTCCCTTGGGCGCATCTTCTCACCTGTGTCAGAGCTGGGCAGTAAAAACAACCCACTAAGATCCTGGAGCTATTGACACATGGCTGGATGTGTCAGGCTCTCCAGAGGAACAACAGTTACACATGACACATTATGTCAAAAACATTCCATTTGTTTGGTTTCATCTTTAAAATAATGTTTAATAGATTAGGTATCATTGACTCTCAGAGGGGGCCTCATTCAGATGTCAGAAAACTCATACCTCCCAGGAACATCTCACATTTGTAGTTTGTGTTGCTGAAATCTTTTTGTGTTTATTTCATTTGGGTCCTGTGAGATAAGCAGGCTTGGGGCAGGACAGGGAGGAGAAAGGAGATGGAGACACACACACACACACACACACACACACACACACACACACAAAGACAGGCCTGACTCACTGTCTGGACTCTAGCTGTCCAGCCTCCCAGGTGCCCCTTCCCTCCTGTTGCCAGGCAACGCACCCCCATCTGGCTAGGGAACCTTCACTCCAAGCCTCAGCAGGCAACTTCCACCACTCAGCCCCTGGTACTTCCCAGCTGGAACCCTGGGTATTCACACCTTCCCCCACCTGAAGGAGTCCTTGCCCTCAGAGCAAAGCGGGTGGGGACATGAGATGGGAGGTGGGAGAAGTGAGTCCCAGGGTCCCCCATTTCTTGGGCTTTCACCCCTCCCCTCCCCAGAAAATACCAATAGTATTCTACAGAAGAGAGGGTGAAAAAATTGTATTCTATAAGAGTACTCTAATAGTATTATTTTAACTTTAAGTAGAGGCTACCTGTAGTATCTAGAAATGTAGTTTGTACATTTTAAGAGCCCCAAAAGGAAAAGAAGTTAGACATCTATCCAAAAGAACTGAAAAGAGGAAGCAAACGGGTATTTGCCCACCAAGGTCCACTGCAGCTTTATTCACAATAAAGAATGCCCAAACAGCCTGCGTGTCCATGAGTAGACAGGTGGGTGGACAAAATGTGGTTACACACACAATGGCCGTGTGAAGAAGGAAGTTCTGCTGCACACTCCCAGGATGGCCCTTGAGGGTACTATGATAAGTGAAATAAGCCGGGCGCAAACGCAGAACTCCTGTGTGACCGGATGAAGAGGGAGGCGGTGCTGACTGGGAGCTGAGAGGCAAAGTGAATCGGGGAATTCAGGGCTGAGGGCTTGCTTTTCGCTTTTTTGCTTTTTGGGAGGCAGAGGTAAAACCCAGGACCTCACATATGCAACCCTAACCCTCACTCTGCCACTGAACTATACTCTCAGCCCAAGGTGTTATTGTTTAAAGAGTATATGCAGAGTTTGTTTGAGAGGATGAAGAAGTTTGAGAAATAGATAGGGTGATAGTTGTGTGATAGTATAAATACTTAGAGCCACAGAACTGCACACTTGAAATGCTGAGGATGGGGCTGGCAAGATAGCTCAGGAGCTGAAAGCCCCTGCTTAGGCAAGTGGGCAGGGACCAGGGTTAATCCCAGGCCCGCCCACAGGGAGGGCTGAGCGGGCCACAAAAATAAATAAATAAGCAAATGAATAAAATGCCTAGGATGGTACATTTTATGTTATGCATATTGCACCACAATTTTTAAAAAATAAAGGCGATTTCTCCGTCTGCTGGGGATCAGTGTGGTTTTCTTTTTCCTTTTGGTTTAAGGCCCTAAATTTATACACCAGCTCCTGTGCATTCTGTGTGGATTTTACAGCCTCTTCCTTAGACTTGCAAAAAATCACCAAGGGAGCTTTCAATCAAAGAAAATATTAATATTTCCCAGTGGAATCTGGAATGTTCTGGAGATATTTCAATGAAGGCAAAGACATGACTTCCCATCTGGATGTTGCTGGCTCCCACCAGGCACAGGCCAGCCCTGGGTGTCTGCCAGGCCTCTCCAGCTCCTCCACAATAGCACAGGCTACACTAGCGGAAGCTCACCGAGACATCAGTACAGGCCCACTAGCTTTGGATCATTGCAGGTCAGCTAGGTTCGTAGGGCTGCACAAATGGAAAGGAAATTAGCTCGTGGGACAGTGGAGAGGACACCAGAGGGGTTGCGGGTAAGTGAAATCCAGAGGATCAACTGTGGCTTTGTTCCCCTTGTGCCTCCCCTTGCTCCACCAGTGCTGGGGATTAAGCCTAGGACCTCGCAAGTTAAGTGAATGTTCTATCAGTGAGCTACACCCTTATTCTCCCAAACTTGAAGAAGGCAGAAGAGGCGGAAAGAGCAAAGGAAGAGGGGGAAAGGAAAACATCCTCAATAATTCCAGTCTCTGCACAACCTAAAACATTAGCGGAGTGCTTTTAGACTTCACAAGAGGCCAGCTGGCCTTCCAGCTCCTCCTCCTTCTCTCCTCAGCCTTTGGCGGTGGTGCTAATGGACAAAAAAAGCACTTGAAAGGAACAACCAGAGGGAAAGGCCACATCCTAAACAGCTGCCACTGGGGCCTCAGCCTGAGGCCTGGGAAGTTCTGTCCAGGTCAGAATTCCAAGTGGGAGCACCATGCGGCAGGACTGGACCAGAAACGATGGAATGACAGAAGAGTCTCCCAGTCTTATGACTCCCCTTGGGAGCCACACATTAAAAACAAGAATAAATCATAATGCTGGCCACTCACTGTCATCCTGGCCTTAACTACAGTAAGAGCCAGGAGGTTCAGGACTTGAGTGGAATTTTGGCAATCAAGGAACCTCCTCTCCATTTAAAGACAAGGAAAACGAAACACGGAAGTTAAGTGCTCAAGAGCACCAAGCCGATCTGTCAGAGGGCCGGAAGCAGAGCTCGAGATTCTGGATTCCTCGTCCGCAAAGTCTCCAAGGCTACGAAAGAACAGCTGCTGGTGAGAAAGAAACCAAGAAGAGGGACCGAACTGGAGGCAGGTGGAAGTCTGAGGACATGAGAACTTTCTAGGACAGGTTTCAACTGCAGATAAACAAACAGCAGATTTTGAAAGCACGTAACAAAAAAGCTCACCAGGTCACAGCCATCTGAGTTGACCACAGTCTCAGGATCCAGGAGGGTGGGCAGGGGATTAGACCTGTGTCATATTGTTCCCCAGGCTCAGAACCCAGGCCTGAGTGGCAGAGGGCTCCACGTGGGCTATTTGAACCCCATTATTAGGAGTGCTGAGCCTAATCCCGCCACTCCCCCTTGCTTCTGCACATGGTCTCTGACTCCTAGCCTCTTCAGGCTTCCCCCACGTCCTACTATTACTCAAAAACATACAACTTAGAAAGCCTCCACACTCAGTTCTCCTTTCCCACCCCCTGCCCCCAGTAACACCTCCTAATGACTGCTTTTAAAACTCTAATGCAAATCACAGGCTTCAAAAACCTTGCCCTGGTGACAGTTTTATGAGGCCACCTCCATTCGTCCACATGGTTTGACACACAGTGAAACACCAGTAACTGGACCAAGAAGAAAAACAAACCACAGAAACACCACCACAACACCTCATCTCTCCCCAGTCACTCACACAACTACAAAACTCTGGAACTTGCAGGAGATTGTATCAGCCTCCCTTGCAGTTGAACAGTCTTCTTTTCAGAGTTCCAGGCCACTCTGTGGCTTTATCCACTTATCTATCCTGCCTCCCTCCCCACCCCCAAGCCACTCTTTATCTTTCCTTGTTAAATATCTTCTACTTAAAGACTATTTAAAACTAGGGTCATGCTTCCATAGACTCCAGATGGAAAATCGTGGATGGGTAAAAAATATTTCAGTGGTTGTGGGATTTTTGTTGGCTAGAGGTTTGCCACATTTGGCTATATTTCTTGTCTTCTAGTGACTTTCAAAACACTCAAAAACCACAGAAGTTACTTTGCAGAGGTTGGGATAACAAACAGGCCTGGATTTGGTGCCTTTTTATGACCTAACCCCACCACCACTACAATCAGCATGACCGCACTCAAGAAAAGGAAACATCTGCCTCAGTTTCTACTCTCTCTCTCTCTCCTGTGTGTGCACCGAACGCACCCGCGGCATTTTGTCGTTTGCATTGATCTCAGCAGAAGGTTCTAAAACAGCGTTAGACATTATGGTCTTTCTTAAATGTATCCAAATTCCAGCTACCTGTGAGATTACAAAAGCTCAGAAGATAAGAAATCTCTAGCTACCTGGGCTCTGAATTCCATCCCACCACGGGGACATGAGCAGCTCTCAGTCACTGGCCACCTCGGGCGACCCCAGGAGGCCCACAGGCCAGGCGACTTTCAGAGGTTTATCCGGGACCATACTTCTGCTGGGATTCTGGTGGAAATTACTCTCCTTTATCAGTATCTTACTGAAACTAGACATTCAAAAAAAAAAAAATGTGTGCTAATAAAGTTTGGAGAATGCAGGACTTTTTTTAGTGGCAACCAAGGCAGATGGGGGTGATTCTTCGACATCTATTGCCTTAACATATCTTAGGGTCTTTATTCCTGAAGGACTTCAGCAATGTCCATAAAAGGCTACAAGCTCGCCAAGTCTCAACCCCACTCTAGCCACTTAGTACCTACCCACCACCCCCGCCCCAACAGAAATAGTCCAGAGGAGATTAGGGCCAGGAATGTGGCCCCCAAAGCCCTTCCTGCGATAGCTAAACTGGCTGCCACACAAGAGCGAGGTCTGGTTTCTAACTTTCACATGCACAAAAACCACTTTAGATTAGAATGCTCTGCATCCCGAGGAGAGGCTGGATGGAGAGATAAGGATTTAAGGTCCAGCTATAGACATGACCTACTGTGTGACCCTTGGTAAGTAAATACGTTTACTACTCTGAGTTGTATCTTTTACGACAAGGATAACCAGTTATCCAAGAGTAACTCCTTGCAAAAGAAAGTTCTGATACAATTATCTGTGTGTTTACAGTTATAAGAATGGCCAAATAGCTTACTCGTCTCATTCTTTATAAATAAACATTTAATTTGCCCTATCAGTCTATCTGGAATAATGAAATAATAATAGTTATCCTTTCCTTAGCAGACAATTGTAATAATAGATACATATGTACATAATCAAGTCTGGCAGAAGGTGGCAGACATTCCCAGCTACGTGCACAGAAGCCACAGTTTTGATAACTTACTAAAAGAATTAAATTGCTTAAAGTGCTACATGCAGACTAGGGAGGAGATGATTTACTTATACTAAGATATTAAGATTAGAATTTACATTCAAAGCATCCAGGTCTGTGGAAATCAACCAGACCACATGTTGTCTATTGTACACACTGACAAATCAAATCTGTACTTTATGTCACCTACGTGTGGTCATTCTGCCATATGTACTTGCTTGTGTGTGTTAGCAGGGAGATGCCTGTCACACGCTCTCGCTCGCACGATATAGCTGCTAAATTAAATAATTAAATAATGTATAATATGCATTTGCACATCATACATGTCCAGCAGGGCTTTTAAATTCTATTTGTCCAGATGTGCCTGCCTGATTGTGGGGCCACCTGCCGTGTCCCCTTTGTGATCTGAGCAGTCCAGGCAGCTCCTGTTTCTGCCTCTAACACCCTATTGGGCAGTAATAAGATGTTAAAAGCAACAACAGAGAGAGAAGTCAGGCTGTCAGTTTCAGAGAGAAGGGGGCTGAAGGGTACAACCGGGAGGAAAAAGAAAGGGAGTTGAAGGGAGATCAAAGCCAGCCAGGAAGAGAGCCAACTGCTAAGAAAGCCAACATGACTTCAGGAGCTGGGGACCCTAAGGAAGGCCTGACAGCAAACGGATCAGATTGTGCCTGCCAGTTGCCCTCAGCTAACTGAACTGTTGGATTCTCACAGGGCAAAAGCCAGTATAATGAAAAACAGTCTGTGCCCAGCAGGGAGAGCCCTACCTGGGTGACGCAGGAAACCTGAGCTTGCTTCTTCCCGGCAAAGCACCTACCAATACTTCATCCCGTCCCGTCCCGCAGGAAACCTTTGTGTGACCAGTATCTGTAGGGGGCGTTAGCACTGTCGGCTTTTTTTTTTTTTTTTTTTTTTCCAGGAGGGGGAAAGAGTCTGTCTGCACGCAGAGAAAATGCTAATGCCATTGAGCTCCGTTTCATTGTCAGGAGGGACACACGAGGATAAAAACAGCTCTCCAAACCATTCGCCCTCCTCCCCCTCCTTCCCGCGCCATCCATCCCTGGGCTCGATGTGTCTCCGGGCTTTGTTCTAATTTATCCCATGCATAATTTATTTACTTGTGTTTTGTTTCCCGATTACCAACTTCTAAAAACAAATGAAATATATAAGACGTTTTACTAAACAACTTGTTTTCAAAATATATAGAGGCAGGTGGTGTCGGTCTCCCAGTAACAACGTGTATGCTCCAGCATGCGGAGTTTAGGAACAGTCCTGGGTGTCAGAAGATCTACAGCGGATTATTGTTTACACCTCTCACCCACCCCACCCCCGCGCCAGGGCGAGGGCTTGGGATGCAGAAAGGGGCGACTAATTAATTATAACTGACCACTCAACTCCCACTCAGAAAAGGCAGGCGCGCGCACGTGTATGTGTGCGTGCGCCAGTACAGAATCGCAAACACGTCGTATCACAACTGTGCCTAATTACACATACTACAGGTACTGTATAATTCAGAACTACTTTCGCTAGCCACCCAGGAACCCTTGGGCGTCTTCTCGCTTCTCTCTCCCTTCCCTCACAGTCCCAAACACACACCCTTCTGTGGTCAAATAAAAGTGTGGGGTCGGGGATCCCCGGAGGCCGGAGATGCCGCGCGGGCGGGCGCGTAGGCCGGCTGCCAAGTAACCGGGGTAAGGCTTTCCCAGCAGGAAGCCCGGCGCACATGTGAAATAGACCGCTTTAACTTGAGTTTACCAGGTGGCGTCAGCCGAGCTATGTGATTCCAACTGGAAATGGGAAATTGCAAATCAGCTGTGGGTTTGGTAGCAACTCCCAGCATCCGCGGTGTGTGAGCGAGAGCGACCCTGAGCGAGGATGCGGCGGAGTTACGCCCATTTATTCCTGCCAGGAAACATTTCTGTCCCTTGGGTGGAACGCTGCGGCGCTCAAGTGCTGTGGATGCGGGCTTTCGGGTGAGAAGCGAAGCCAAGGGCTCCTCTCTGCTCAGCCTCGGCTTCCAGGGTCCTCCTAACGGCGGCATACAGCCCGTACCCCTGCTCCTCATTGCTGATGCAGACAAGCCGGTGCGAGCACGCCCGAAGGTCCCCGCGCTGTCCTCGGCGTAAGGAACTCCTCCCACCCTGGCCCTGCACCCGCGCGCCGCGAGCCTGGCTTCCAACTCCGAGAGGAGCCGGGGGTTAGGAAGTGCAGGCAGCGAGTTGAAAGAACCAGGCCGACCAACGCCGCACGCGGAGGAGAATTCCGCACGAAGCGCCCAGCCGCACCTCCCCCGCGCGTCGCCTGAGCTTCCACCCAGGCAGGGAAGTCCTGGTCCGAGGGGTGCTGACCCAGGGCTCGCGTCGCGCCGCGATCCGAGGAGCCAGCCTCTGCCCACAGCACCCCTCTGGGGCGGTATTAGTTTTCCGAGGCCACCCCGAGCTCGGCGATCGCGAGCGGACTTGAAAGCTTAACAGTTCCACCGGCTGGAAGGAAGGAAGGAAGGAAGGAAGGAAGGAAGGAAGGAAGGAAGGAAGGAAGGAAGGAAGGAAGGATAGAAGCAGGGAGGAAGGGAGGAAGCCAAGACGAAGAGGAGGAAGGCAGGCAGAAATTGGCTGCGGGTCCCTGGGGCTGGCCCCGCGAGTTGTCGCCCAGCCCGCCCCCCTTGTCCCGGATCTGGGCGTCTGCTCAAAGTCTCCCCGAGGCGGCCAGAGGCACCTGCCCCTCGCTCGGACGCTCGGAAACCCAAGCCGCATGCCCGCCCGCTTCGGCTCTCCACCCCGAGAAGGCAAGCGTACCATTCAGAAGACCTGCAGCTTCCCTGCCTCCAAAGCAACCCCAAGTTAACCCGCGTCATTAATTTACTCCAGCCTGTTCCCCCAGAATTACGCAGACACACCGGAGACCGCCCCGAGCACATTCAGAATCTGGAGCTACTGGGGTAGGAAAGCCCGGGGCAACCACCTGGGCTCCTGGGACCCGCGGTCGCACAACTCCGGAAGGTTTACGCAAACTCCCCGCGAGAGATCGGAAGGCGGAGAGCGCCCTGCCAACTCCGCAGCCCCGGCGGTCTGTCCGCTCGCCCCAGCACGCCCGAATCCCCGGGTGGGGGCTCCGGCCTCCGGAGCGCCGGGCTCAGCCAAGTGCACCGCGGCCGCCCCCGCCCGGAGCTGCGGCCCCGCTCGGCCGCCCCCGCGCCACTCGCAGCCCCGAGAGCCCGGGGCTCGAGGGACCGTGCTGTCCCCAAGCTGCCCCAAAGCCCCCTGCTAGAGCGCGGGAGCGCCCGGCCACCCTGCCGGTAGCCTCTCTTTCTACCTCTCTCGCTCTGTGTCTCGGTCGGCCAATTAAGCAGAACACAAATGTAACAATTTTCTTTTTGTTAATTGCATCTCCTGACATTTCTGCGCGCTGGGAGAAAAAAAGATGAAGAAGTAAGAGCAGAAAGAAAAGCGAGAAGCCCCGCCGCAGCTGGAGGCGCCTGCAAGCGCCGTGCACTGGCAGCGCTCTGCACGCAGAAGGCGCCTTTTTTTTATATTGAAACCACGCGGAATATGTACATTTTTTAGTCTTACTTACGCTTTCAGGGGGTTGTGAATGACAGTCGCCATTTTGCTACAATGTAACAGAATATTGTCTGTCTCAGAGTTCTAAAGGTTCGCTCAGGGGAAGCGGCAGGCCAATCATAGCACGGGATACCGGCCCGCTGGCCAATCCGCACGGCTGGTCGCCAGGTGGGCGGGGCCTGCGCGATGGTAGTTATTAGGGGAGCTGTCAAAGCCCAGAGGTCACTCCCTTTTGTAGAGCCCGACCGCGAGCAGGTCTTAAAGAGGCAGTGCCGCTGTAGCTGCTCCTTTCCGGATGGGGACCAGTGGGAACGCACTGGAGAGCCTTCCAGCTTGCTTTCAGTGCCTACTTTTCTCAATAACTGCAGAGAGTTTGCGCTCCAGGACAGAAATATTTACATACTGCTGACAAACCACTGAATTCCATTCATTAGCTGTGGGCTTTGCATATCATGGTTTTTAATCCCCCGAAGGGTCAAGCCTTGTGTTCCATTGTAAAAGTTGGCAGGTTGCCGTTTCCCCTGACAAATTACTACGTGTGTGCTGCCGATTGTTAATTGCGGGTCCCGCGGCTTCCCAACATCCTTGTTTCCGAAGTGTTTTCTTTATCTCTGCCACCTTCCACTCTGGGCTTCTTGGAACTGCCGCCTCTGTTCCTGGCGACTCCAGGACAGCAACTCCCCTCCCCCTGGTCTGTCTCAATGTCAGGCTCGCTCTCCCGGCGGCCAGGGCTTTCGTTACGTAATTCCCGGTGGTCACCCCGCGCGGCCCCCCACTACCACCGCCCGTGTTCTCCGCCTTCCCCAAAAACTTCCTAAGGGATCAGACTCCGGCCGGCTGGGGGGCTGGCTGGAACCCGGCGCTCCGACCTTTAGGCTTACATGTAGGGAAGATTTAAGGCAACTTTTAACAACGCTGTTTTGCTGCTAGGAAAGCGAGGCAGAAGTTATAAAGCCTGGACTGGGTGTCGCCCGAGTCCCGTCCGGGGAGTGGCACTCGAGATTGTGGCGTCACCTTTCACTACTTAGATAGAAGGTGAAAAGAATTTGCTAATGAATAATCCGATGTGCCCCGAGACACCAGAGAGCCTGCGTCCGCTTCAGGTCCGGGAGACTAGTTCTCTAGCGACCCCTTGACAAAATTGAGAGACTTGTGCGAAGTCTGGTTTGTGCGGGGCGTCGGGAAGCTCCGGGCGCACGAAATCGCCCTAAATCACCGGGAGGGCAGGAGCCTCGTTAGCATACAGAAGTGTGGCCAGCATCCCAAAGCTGTTTAATCAGGTCATGTAGCTGAGATGGGGGGAAGGGGAGGAAAGGAAGCCCTGGCTGCCTTCTCAGTTCTTCTCGCCCCTCTCGTGCCAGGCAGTGCTCCGATTAAACAAAACAAAATAAAATATCCCAGCACTTTCAGGGTTCAAAGCACACATTACTAGAGATAGAGATAAGCACAAAGAGGCTGAGTCAGTCATTTGCAACAGGCTTGAATTTTTTTTTTTTTTTAGACTTGAAATTTTTAACCCTTTCTACTTACTTAGTATCAAAGTCAAGTTTCTAGAAATTTGCCTGTAAAGTCTATGTGTTGCCTTTTGGAAGAGGTTACAGATTGAGAAAGTTATCAACTTTTCTGAAACTCGATTTTGAAACCCCCTTCTTTATAATAATATCAATAATTTGGGGCTGGGGAGATGGCTCAGTAGAATAAGTACTTGCCTGGCAAGCTCAAGGGCCTGAGTTCAATCCCTGGTTCCACAAAAAAAAAAAAAAAAAAAAAGATTTGGTTCAAAAGCTTATAGTGCCAGCCCTGGGCCTGCCATCACAGGAAGGCAAGCAGACCCTGGCTCTCCACAGCCAGTGAACAGACCTCTCCCCAGCTCCCAGAGATTCCACAAGTATAGTGATGCAGATTGAAAGACAGCATTTTCATACACGCAGCCAGGAAAGAAAGTAGGAAGTATAGAGTCTGCTTTGGATAAGGCTGACAATGTGAGAGAGAAAAAAAAATAAGTTTATATTACATATGAAAGAAAAAATATACCCTAAGCATGCATACATCTTCTGTTGTGTTAAAATCTTTATATAGCTGGGTGTAGACAAACACGCCTGTAATCCCAGCACTCAGGAGGCTGAAGCAGGAGGATCCTTGTGAGTTCAAGACCAGCCTGGGCTGCAAAGAGAGCTCCAGGCCAACCTGAAATGCATAGCAAGACTCTGTCTCAAAAAGACCAAAAATAAAAAGTTAAAATTAAGATAAAAGAACAAAGACCAGGGGCTGGGGAGATAGCTCCACAATCGAGCAAGCTTGCCTTGCAAGCTCAAGGACTGGGTTTGATCACACATGCTGTGCTGGCCACACACACACACACACACACACACACCCGCAACCCTGGGCACGCTGATCCCGCCACCTAGACTGGGGGAATGGTGGCACACACCTGTACTTCCAGCTCTAGGGAGGCTGAGATGGAGAATCACTATGATTCCAAGCTGCGTAGTAAGACCCTGTACCAAAGAAAGAAACAAACAAAAAAAAAAATTAAAAGAAAAATAAAGAGACCAATATAATTTCTAATTTACCTAAAATCCTGATTGGTGATAGACTGTGCTTAGCATGTAAGAGACCCTGCATTCAATCTCTAACACACACAAAAAAAAAGAGGGAAAAAAAGAAAAGTGAAATTGTCTATCGAAGCATAATAAAATCCAAAGCTCTATTGATACACATATATTTGACTACATACCCTTGTATCCCAGCTTTCTTGTCTTGGTGTAGTGGGTGAGGCAGTTTAATTTGGAGGGTAGTGTGGACCCTGAAGAATCACTCCCGCATCCCACCTAGGTGGTCTTAAGTTTCAGTGTCCAATATAGAAGCCATAAATTATAGGTGGCTGCTGAACATTTGAAATTTGGCTAGTTCTGAGACATGCTGTGGGTGTGAAATATGCACCAGATTTCATGAGCTTAGTATAAATAAAAAGATAAAATAGTTCATTAATAATTTAATTGATTATATGCTGAAGCAATTTTTTAATTTATGAGGATAAATGAAATGTTATTAAAACTAATTTTGCTTATTTCTTTTTACTTTTTAATGTGGCCATAGAAAATTTTAAGTTGTACATGCTGACAAGGGTTGCATTTTTAATCATACATTACGCTAGACAGTACATAATCAGGGACAGAGTGGGAAGGGCATCCTTAATCACATGAGCTCATTCTGTATGGCTTTCTCTGAGTTAGTCTTGATATTGTGAGCAACACACCTTGGCCCAGCCCAAGTATGTATGGCATACGACACTCAAAAGAAACAACACTTAGGGCGCAACTAGGGACACGGCATCTGAGCTGCAAGGGACCCAATCTCCACTGACTCAAGTTCAGACGCTGCTTTGGCCGACCAGGTCAGAGCTCTGGGGAGCTGCCCTGGCAGGAGCAGGGAAGTAGCAGTTGCCTAGGAAATGCCCATCATGCTGGCACCGAAGGGCTCCCGTGGGAGAAGATGGGTGCTGCAGGCGCAATGCAAAACCAACGTTGTTCTTCTTCTTCTT
>NW_004524583.1:31516685-31521186 GCF_000260255.1 Octodon degus
GCGCCAGGGAGGTCTGCGGTTCCCCACAGCCAAGTGGTCAGGATTGGCTCCTCAAGATCTAGAACCAACTCTGGTATGTCCTAGACAGCCAGCCAAAGGGGAATCCTTTCTTCATTTCTTATAGAGGAATTATTTTGAAGAAAATGAGGCATCAAATCTGCTCCCCAGTTTTCTCCCACTTTGAGGGATGCAGGCCGAGGGGTTCCTACTCCCCTCATAATATCATAAACCACCCATCAAAAATTACAGGCATGAGAAATGCTCCTAAGACCAGCCTAGAAAACCTCCTGTTTCATGACAGAGTCCAACAGAAACCATGCCTGCTGCTTCCCACTAGCTCTGTCCCTTCATTCATCCCTCCATTCATTCATTCATCCACTGCAAGCTTCCTGTGGGGAAGGCATTGTGCTAGGCACAGGTGGCGGAATAAAAATAAGCCAGTGACAGAAACAACCCTCAAAAAAGCAATTTTCATCCATCTGGAGAGAATAGAGATAGGAGGCCCACCCTAGAAGCAAGCAGAGTAATTACTTGATGTGACTTAGAAATGAAAAGCAAGCTCCCAGGGGTCTTCTCCTGCTGGCCTGGTGCCCACAGTCCCAGCGGACACATTCTGAGTGATTGTTGGACACATTCACTCCTTTGGGTTGTCAAGGTTCCAAGGCTCCACGGTTTGCGTGTATTAGTACAAAACAAAGAAATGGTACATGTCAGAGAACCCAGCAGAGGGTGGGAGGTTCTAACCCTGGAGGAAGGACCTGGAGAAGATCACATTTAATTTGGGGCTTGCTGGAGATCTTAAAAATAAGCAAGGGGGTTCAAGGCCTTCTGGACCAAAATGACAACCTAGCAACAGCTAATTCATATAGCAAATATTTGTAGATTTCCTTCTGCGGGGTCTCAGGATACAAAAAGACCTAAGACAATCTTGCGCTTTCAAGGGGCTATATTTGACCGCATGGGGGAAGTGTGGGATGGATCAGGCATTGTGGGGTCTGGAAGAAGAACATCAAACAGACCAGGATGGCAGGGCTGCCCCTAGAAGGGGTGTCTGTGTGAGCTCTGACCTGCAAGGGGGACAGAAGGATGCCCCTGCAGAAGAGGCAGCACTTCTAAGACGCGGGAGAGGAGGCTGTGATTTCAGGGGATCCGGCTGGAAAGGAAGCCATTGCAGGGGGACGAGCAGGACAGACACAGCTGGCGAGACAAAAGCAAAGGGTCAGTGCCAGGGAGATAGCTCAGTGGCATAAGCACCTGCCTGGCAAGCACAACGTCTTGAGTTCAATCCCTGGACTGGTGAGATAGCTCAGCAGACTAAAGCACCAGTTTAGGCAAGCTTAGGCAAACGCAGGGACCTCAGTTCAATCCCCAGCACCACATGCCTCACCAGCCCTTCCCTCAGGGTGAGCTGAGCTGGCCACAATAAAATAAAATTAAATTAAATGAAGGGTGAAAATGAGAAGGATTAGCCTTTTTAGAAAGGTTGTTTCAGCAGTGGCGTGGCCTAGGAATGGAGGGGGCCTCGGGGGTGGGCTAGGAACCCACAAGCAGGCTATGGCAGCCCAGGCCCAGCCTGAGAGGGAAGATAAAGGGCAGCAGTGGTGATCTCTGGGGAAGTAGAATCTACAGGACTTGGTGACCAGCTGTCTGTGGGCTGGGGTCTCGGGTAGCATGCAGGGTGGCGCTCCTGCAGGTGGACACCAATCAGCTGCACTCGCCTGCAGAGACGTGGAGTCTTTGCTGAGGGCTGGAGGCCAAAGCCTGCAGGGCCTGCTGGTGTGTGGGATGGGGCTCCCTCACCAGAGGAGGGAGTATCCGACCTCCATCCCCATGTGGGGATCAAGTTCTTTCCCTAGCAGAATGGTGACCTGGATTGAGATCACACACACAGAACACACACACACACACACAGAACACACACAGAACACACACACACACACACACTCCACCTCTCTGTGGATCCCACATTCATCCTCCTCAAGGGCGTCTTCCATATCCCCCCTGCTAAACCCACCTTTTCTCTCATCATCCTCTGAAATGACTGACAGAGTTTCTCCCAAATAGGGGCATCTGAGGGCCAGGGAGATGGCTCAGTAGAATTAGTGCTTGCCTGGCAAGCGCAAGGACCAGAGTTCAATCCCCTATTCTGCAAAAAAAAAAAAAAAAGCTGCATCTAAGAGAGTAGGACACCCCAAAACCATGACAAGGCGCACGCACGCTCACTCACACACACACACACACACACACACACACACCCCATGTGTAAGCACAAGTAGTGGCTTGGCTAGAGTCTGAGGTACCGGGAAAGGGAGCTGCAGCTAGGATATTTTTACCCAGAGCTTTCTCCACTCCAATCCCACCGAGTAATCCCAGCATGCCGAGGCCTGGCCCAGCCCCTCTTCGTCCTCACTACACCCAGACTGAAAAGGGGGCTGGTTCCCTTTCCGATAATGCTGCCAGTTACAGAGCTCCCTGTGCGTCTATTTTTTGGCACACCCCTCCCCCGTCTCCCCTCTACCTGCCAAGTCCTGCCTTGGCCCATCCACGCTGATGCTGTGTGGGCGAAAGCCTGGAAGCTCTCCTGTCCAAAGTCAAAGCAACTGGCCAGGTGCCCTGCAGAGAGGGACAGAGCAGAGCTGGAGCCAAACAACTGCACCATTACCACCATGGGGAATACCAAGGCGTGCATGAACCAGATCCTCCTCAGCCCACGCCCACACAGGAGGCACCGACGCGCCCCCTGGCCACTTCCCAGGTGATCTTCCCATTGCGAAGGTGGCTGCCCCGGCTCTGAACACAGCGGTGCAGGAGCACCTGTCTCCCTCACTCACCCTTCCATGACCCCAGGCTTCTGCTCTGTCCTGAGGCAGAAACCATGCAGAAGTCTGAGCCAAGCACAAGAGGGCATCTGAAGTCTTGTTGTTTGCAGATATTTACACCACCGTATAAAAATAGGTGTCAGAAGGCAGGAGAGGTGGACAGCAGCCACGGGACCTAAAATGTCCCACACCCTGGCAAACAGGGGGACGTCTGCCTGCTGAGCTACAGCAGGGGTTTCTGTTCTCTGACAGCTCCAGGCAGTGAACCCTGGCCAGCGTGGCTGCAGAAGGACCTAGACTCCATGTTTACTTCACTCCAGGGCAAAACAAGGAGGTAAGAAACATTCCTAGAATCAACAGAGGGCCTGGCGCTTTGACGTGCACCCAAGTCAACAGGGACAGCCAGCCCCGAGAGGCTTTCTCCAGGACAACCTGAAGTTCTGGGACAGAGGCGCAGCGCAGACACCACCAAGAAAAGAACGGAGGATTTAAGCAGCAGAAATCTGTGGGGTGGGGCTGCGGGGAGACACACAGAATGGAAGCCCTGTGGTCTGGGAAGAGGAAAAAGCAAAGACCAGGAAACGGGGCCACCGAGGACCTAGGCAGCGAAGGAAGTTCATATTCTGTAGCCCGATTCCCCAAGTCATCATCCCGTGCTCACTAAAATATGACATAAGTTTAACCCATACAACAGACAAACATCTGTCCATGCCCAAATTGAGAGTTAGAGCTCAATGACTGATCGGTTCTAGCCTCGGTATGAATCGTTGAACTCTTATGGTGGTCATCCAATATGGCTGAAGCCCTTAAAACAACAGACCGCCTCCCCCTTCTTCTCCAACCCAGCCCAGGGTGCAATTTCCTTTCTCCTTTCCCACCGGCAGGAAAAACCCCAGTCAGCTCCTCAGATATTTCGAAACACCCCCCTCAAACTCCACCCTAACAAAAGTCTGTAAAAGCCCCAGCTCTCTTTGTCTCAGGCCAGAGGATCTACCTCTCCCATCTGCCCTGGATCTTCTCCCTGTCTTTGGAGTTAACAAAGGCTTCCTTTATCTTTCCTATCTCTTTACCGCACTGCCAAAAAAAAAAAAAAAAAAAAAAAACCTATCAATGACCATTCTGAAAACCAGGACAGTTTTCTAGATACAAGTGAGCTCACTGACCATGACTGAATGTTGCTCTGTTTCATCTAGAAAGCTTCTAATGAAGCTGATGTCAAATATTTTCATCTTACCCATCAGCTGATTGAATTTAAGCCTATTTGAGTTAAATGGATCTCAAGTTAGCCACTTGCTGCTTTGGGCTTTTGCAGAGTTTTAGCCATTGTTCTACTAAAATAATTGTTTTGTTTTTGCAGTCCCAGGGATCAAATTCTGGACCTCGCACTTGCCAGGGAGGCACTTGCGCTGCAGAGCTATCTCCCCAACCCCAAAATATTTGTATTTTTAAAGTGCACCTCCTTTTCTGTTTCCCTGCCCCACGAGGTGTGGACAGCAGAAATGGTGCCTTGAACCCTCCAGAGATTGGGCAAGGCCCAGAAAATAGTTACTAACTGGCAGTTGAAATAAAATACAGACATCTACATCTACTGATAGAAATTCCACTCTTTAGAAGAAGAAAAAGAGTAAGAAGGAGAAGGAAGAGGAGAGCTGGGGAGAGAGTTCAGTGGTCTAAGCATCTGC
>NW_004524583.1:31523275-31539569 GCF_000260255.1 Octodon degus
GTCTCTTGGAGACAGGGCCTCATTATGCGGTTCAGGCTGGCCTTGAGCTCACTTTGTAGCCCAGGCTGCTTTCGAACTCGCCTGCCTTAGCCTCCCAAGTACCAGGTTTACAGGCATGTGCCATCACACTTCCCTTTTTTTTTTTTTTTTTTAAGAAAGGCTCTCCCTATGTAGTACAGGCTGACCTTGGCCTCACTACATAGCCCAGGCTAGCCTTGAATTCACGATGACCCTCCTGCTTCAGCCTCCCAAGTGTTGGGATTACAGGCACATGCCCAGTTCCCAGAAATTTCTATGACTGTTTTCTCCTTTAAGAACTGCATTGGAGGGCTGGGGAGAGAGCTCAGTAGAATTAGCACTTGCCTGGCAAGCACAAGGTCCTGAGTTCAATCCCAGTACTGCAAAAAAAAAAAAAAAAATTGCATTGGAGGGCCGGGGAGATAGATCAGTAGTCTCAGTGCCTGGTTGGAAGACGCAAGGACTGGGGTTCAATCCGCAGTACTGCATGCCGTGCTGGTCCTACTCCATGATGGCCCTGTGTCATGCCTGTCACTGAAACTGGGTGTGTTGGTGCACACCTGTAATCCCAGCACTGGGGAGGCTGAGACAGGAGGATCACTATGAGTCCAAGCTGTGTAGTGAGACCCTGCACTAAATAAACCAATTATTTTTTAAAAAAATTTTAAATGCATTGGGGTGTAGATATTCTGGGCTACTGGAGGGGTCTCAACTTTCAGTCTGGTGATAGGGCATTCATGTTAGCTTCATGCTTCACTACAAAACACGGGGAGAAATCAAATACTTTGAAAAGTATGAAATATGAAAGGCACACTCTTTAACAGTGACTCTGAGGGACTCTGGGCTTTTAGGAGGCACACTGCAGTGCCAAACAATCTCACACAGTAGCCAGCCACTCGGGGCAGCTCCTAAGTGCAACCTGAGACAGGACACGCTTTCCTGAGTGACAAAAGCTACCCTCATCCCACGTTGTGGAGCCTGGGGTCTTTCCTCCTCCATCTCCTCCCCCATCTCTCCCTGCCCCTCCTCTTCCTCCTTCTCCTCCCCTTCCATCTCCTCCCTCCTTCCCCTCCTCCCCTCCTCCTCTGCACTTTTGTCAGAGCTTCTCTGAGATGGGGTCCTAGTACACAGCCCTAACTAGCCTGGAGCTCACTGTGAGCTTCAACTCACAGTGATCTGCCTGCCTCAGCCTCCAGTACTGGGATGACAGAAATCTCCACCATACCCAGCGTGCTTTCTTTTTAATTCTGAGATATAGGAAGGTGAAAAGAACAAAGTGTTTTGTTTTGTTTCTGGGTTGTTTTTTCTTTTTTTTAGGGTAGGGTCTACAGTGTGTTCAGGGTCTCACTACTAGATTGGACTTGTAGTGATCCGCCTGTTTACAGCCTCCCAAGAGCTGGGATTACACATGTGCACCACCACGCCCAGTCTCAATTGCTGTCTCAGTGCATCCTGCGTGCAGGGCCAGCACAGCGGGCCCGGGGATCGAACCCCAGCCCCTGCGCCTGCTTGAAGGCACTTTAATCCACTGAGCTATTTGGCTGGCCAAACAATGTCATTTCTATAACAACACCTTTAACTAATTTTATCATGAGTTACAATTTTTTTGTAAATTTTCCAGTGGTAAAAGCAAGGAATGTAACCAAAAACTATGCATGGAACACTAGTGACACTACTAGACAACAAGAGCCAGTCACGGTGGCAGCCTCCTGTGCTGCCAGCATTTGGGAGGCTGAGGCAGGAGAGCGCTGTGAGTTGAAGCTAGCCTCAGCTATATAGTGAGTTCAAAGTCAGCTTGAACTACATGAGGAGACCCTGTCCCAAAAGGAAAAAAAAAAAGAAGAAGGCCAGGGAGAGAGCTCAGTAGCATAAAGCCTGCCTGGCAAGCACAAGGTCCCGAGTTGGATCTCTGGTAAAAAAAAAAAAAAAAAAAAAAAAATATATATATATATATATATATATATATATATATATATATAGCAACAGAAGAAATGAGACAAGCTTAGAACAGAATCCTAGGGCTGGCGAGTTAGCTCAGCAGTCTAAGCACCTGCTTAGGCAAGCGCAAGGACCAGGGTTTGATCCCGGTACCGCATGCTGTGCCAGCCCCGCTCTCGGGTGGGCTGAGCCAGAGACTGGGTCATGGTGGTGCATGCCTGTAATCCCAGCACTGAGGAGGTTGAAAACAGGAGGATCACTACAAGTCCAAACTCTGTAGTAAGACCCAGTACCAAATACATTTAAAGAGAGAGAGAGAGAGAGAGAGAGAGAGAGAGAGAGAGAGAGAACAGAATCCTGCCTAGCCAGCTATTTTCAAGGCACACAATTTTTGGCAAGCGACTTAATCCCAAACCTCAATTTCCTAATCTATATAATGGGGATACATGCCTCAGTTTAGTGTAGGTGACACAGAAGGGGCTGCTGCACCGCTGGCACTGAAGGTCTACTTTCCCTCTCAGAAAGAGCAGACGAACGTGAGCGTTGGTTGTGCCAAAGGGGAACAAAAAGAGAACAGAAGCCGAGGAGCAGTGAAGAGTGGAGAAGTCAGAGGTGAGCAGATCGGGAGCCGCCAAATCAGCGGAAGCCTGATAATCGCGGGCCAAAAGAGAGATAAGGCTTGCTTGGAGGCGAGGAGCTCTCCACAAGCAGAACCAAAGGGAGAGCCGCGGCCTGCCGGTGCTGCCTTTGAGGTTTCTCCTGGGGCTAGGCAAGCCTTTGAAGATTTTCCTTTTGAGCCGCAAGAACCAGGCCTGGATGTGGGGCACAATGGGATGGAATTAGGTGTAATATACAGGAGGTGCTGTTACTGGAAGCTACTGTTAACAAGAACACTTCCAAAGCCCGACTTTTAAGGAAGAAAGTCTTGATGGAAACTACCAGGTCCTGGTTAAAGTGCGCTCCTTTTAGCGCCGCGCAGGGAGGAGGATAGACTTGTGCAACTCTTTCTTACTGACAGGGGAAAGCACCCATCCCCAACAAGTAAGCAAGGGGCTGGGCTCAAATTTGAAACTGGCAATTGAGCGCCCTCTCGTGTTACTTTACAGGAAAGACACACTTGAAAAAAACGCAAAGTTAAGAAAACGCTGCAGGTTCCGGATTTGGAAGAAACCGCTGCACTGGCACACAGCTGTAATCCCAGCGCTAGGGAGGCGGAGGCAGGAGGATCCTTCCAGCCTGGGCTACAAAATGAGCTCAAGGCCAGAGACCCTGAAAAAAAAAAAAGAAGAAGAAGTAGAAGAAACCACCAGCAGGCAAGTTCTACCAAGTGTTCAGGGTCTCACTACTAGATTCGACTCATAGTGATCCGCCTGTGTACAGCCTCCCAAGAGCTGGGATTACAGGTGCGCGCCACCACACCCAGTTTCAATTGCCATCTCAGTGCGCCCCAGGGGCGGGGCCGACACTGCAGGCCCCGGGGATCAAACCCCCAGCCCCTGAGCCTACTTGCAGGCACTTTAATCCCCTAAACTATTTGGCTGGCCCTACACGGATATACTTGGAAGAAAGAAGAAGTAAAAACACTACAGATTAGGGAGTGAAGTTGTGGAACACCATAGATAGTCCCAAAATATTGTCCAATGAGTGAATGTCAACGGTCCGTGGCGACTGCCACCTCAGGGTGAGGACTGACGTGAATCGCCACCTGTTATGCCGACGCATCGATGCGAAGCTGGTCAGGCTGTAGGTACTTTCTGAGTGGCGCAGTTGGGTAAGAACCGCGGCTGGGTGATCTGGCTGGAATTAAAGAACTAGTTCCACGGGGTCAACGATATTGCGCGGTCGGCAGGACAAGTCATCTTTTCCTCACTGAGCTTTGACGAGTCCATCCGCAGAGTTGTGGGAAGCGGGCACGCGGCTCACCGCTGTGAGATTACCCAGATCACCGCACTGGGGAAGCATAGAGCACGCTCCAGGTACCCACCATGGGTGCCCACTCGGGCAGATAAAGCAGGCCAGCTCCGCGGCCAAGCTGTGTTGGCAGGACACAGGCTTAGTTCACACTGCTTACCAGTCTGGTTCCTTGGTCACTGGAGACATATTTGGTGGCTTCAACAATCTATGGAGTAGGGGGCCGGGGAGATGGCTCAGTGGAATAAGCGCTTCCCTGGCAACCACAAGGGCCTGCGTTCAATCCCTGGTTCCGCAAAAAAAAAAAAAAAAAAATCTATGGAGCAAGTATTCCCTGGCTGTCTCATTTTTACCTAAAAATGCAAACAAAACAGAACAAAGCACCCTAGCGAACAGATTCACTTTGAGCAGAAGACTGGGATGACTGGGGTAGCCAGCTATGTTGGACGGCGTGTGCTCCCTGACAGAACGCCTGGAAGGGCGGTCCGCGATGTTGGGAGCGTGTGGGCGTCCGACCTGCTTCATGCACGGAGGGTACATTGCCTATTTCTTCCCGTGTGAGTGCCATGTTGTCTGTTAGCCCAGTTTAAGTCTTCTCCATAGTCATCTGAAATTGAACATCCAGCATAATAGGCTAAGATTTTTTTTTTTCTTTCAGTCAGATTTTATTGGTACAAGGGCCAGCCAAATAGCTCGGCGGATTAGAGAGCCTGCTCAGGCAAACGCAGAGGCGGGAGTTCAATCCCTGGGCCTGCCGTGCGGGCCGCGCCCCAGGGCGCGCTGAGACAGCAACTGAGACTGGGCGTGGTGGTGCTCGCCTGTAATCCCAGCTCTTGGGAGGCGCCCTAAACAGGCGGATCAGTATGAGTCCGATCTAGTAGTGAGACCCTGAACACCCTGTAGACCCTTCCCTAAAGCACAAAAAAAAAAAAGATTTTCTTGGTACCTTGTAGACGTGCTAATGATCGCATTCATCACAGACACTCTGTACCTGCGCAGGACACAGCTTGCTTCTCCTCCACCGCGGTCCTCCCTGCAGCCCCCCAGCCCCTCCCCGCACAAAGCCCTGTGCTGTGCTTTTCTTCTTTCCTCAGTTTCTTCTTACTTTCCCCCCTCCCCTCCTTTACTCCCTTCCCCACTGGAACATTTTCTTTCTATCCCACAATAACTACATAATTTGGCTTATTTACACTTTTGGTTTTTCACACCAGAGAAACAATGTAGTATTTACACGTGTGTCTGATTTATTTCACTTAAAAGAAGGGTCTCAGCGACAGTAAGGAGAAAAGTTAGGAATATGGCAGGGGCAAAACCGTACGCTTATTTAAACAAGATGGTTACGGCAGTGGTCCCAAGAATCTCCGTCAGGCTTTTGGAAATAACAGCTAATGGGTAGAATTCCCACCCTGACCAACTCCATAGGCTGATAGCCGTGAACTAAGCAACTGCACTGAGGATAGCGATGTGTAATAGTAGAGCCACCTTGAAAGACCTGTCACTTTCGTCATCTAAATGTATACTGCTTCTAATGTCATGCCAGTTACTGCTGTACTCTCTTTAAAGTAACTTTTATTACCTTTTTTTTTTAAAAAAAAAAGGTAAGGGCCGGGGATATAGCTCAGTGGTAGAGTGCTCACCTAGCAAGCCCAAGGGCCTGAGTTCAACACTCACCACCCTCCAAAAAAAAAGGGGCCGGGGAGATGGCTCAGTGGAATATGCGCTTCCCTGCCAAGCACAAGGGCCTGAGTTCAATCCCCAGTTCCGCAAACTAAAATAAAATAAATTTTTAAAAAAGGTAATAAAAGAAAACAAGAGACAAGAAAAAAAGAATGGTCTCCAGGTGCATCTATTTATCTAGGAATGTCTAAAATATCCTTTTTTTTATTACAGAGTAGCATTCTGCTAATATATATGTAATATATAATATATACTATATATATCTTCCTTATCCATTCACCACTTGCTGGATATTTGGGCTGTTTGTAAGAGCTCCCTGTTACAAACTGTGCTGCTATAAACATGGGTGTGCACCTACTGCTGTGAGGGCTGGGGATATAGCTCAGCGGCACAAGCACCACCTGACAAACACAAGGTCTTAAGTTCAATTCCCAGGACAATGTTGATGATGACGACAAAGAAGAAGAAAACATACATTGCTGTGATATACTGTTTTTAATTCTTTCAGGAATATCCCAAGAAGGAGACTACCTGGGTCAAATGGAACCTTGGCCCCAGTTTTCTGAGCACTTGTCTGGAGGTCCTACCAGGGGCTGCAGCTACTCCTAGGAGTGGTCCCCTCTGTCCAGGTGCTCACCTTCTTCCACCAGGCACGCAGCTTCAGGAGGGACGCACATGGAGTGTTAGGGAAGAAGGGGATACCGCCTCACCAGCAGATGAGCTGAGTCCCCCTGTGGGGGACCAGTGGGGTGACGGCGTCGTGGCCAGATCGCCCTCACACGCCAGCCCTAGTTCTCTGAGGAGACTCCACACTGATCTCCCCAGCGACTGCACCAGTGCCTCACCAGCAGCAGAGGAGGGCTCCTTTCTCCCCACAGGCCTGCCAGCATTTGTTATTGGCTGACTTCTTGATAACAGCCATTCTTTCTGGGGTGAGATGGAATCTCAGTGCTGTTCTAATTTGCATCTCTCAAATATAAAATATTTTTACAGACTTGACCTGCTCTGCCTTTATGAAAGAATAAAAAAGTTTTTTTAAAAAACCCTCTGAAAAGGTGGTACAGGGCTACAGGATAAATCTGAGAGTACTTGGCTGACCTTATCAGATACAAAAGTTACGATTCTGGGTATATAGGTCTTGCTATATCTTGGCTTTAACCATCCAGTAGAAAAGTATAAAAATGAGGTATATAAAGTAAATCCATATTAATACGATGAGCTGTAAAAGGCTCAAGTCAATAACTTCTGAGGATAACCCACTAATATTATAGACTGCTAGACAGTATTAGATGTTTAGTTGAATTCAAACACTTATAGTATTTAGATGCCAATAGAATATTCACCTCTGACAGGACAAAAAAATAAATAAATAAAAATTTTTAAAAAAGAAAAAAAAATGGAAATAGAAAGAAGCGGTCAATGCTCTAATTAGCTTCGTCTCCTTTTTTTCAACTGTTTGTGCTTTTTCTTTTCTTAATTTCTTATACATTGCTCCAGTTTTTTCTTCTTCCAATATCTGGTAATATGAATAGCTGGTTGTGAGACAATACCATGTATTACAACAAACACTGTGAAATTCATATTACTTTAAGTAAAATTCTGTATGAGTTGTCAAAAATAAAAATAAAAATAAATAAATAAATAAATAAAACCCTCTGAGAGGGGCCGGGGAGATGGCTCAGTGGAATAAGTGCTTCCCTGGCAAGCACAAGGGCTTGAGTTCAATCCCTCGTTCTGTCAAAAATAAAAAATTAAAAAATTAAAAAAATTAAAAACCCTCTGAGAGCCATGCCTACCAATGATTGAGTTTTGGATGACTGTTTACTGGGCCAAAGTCACCGAAGAATCTACATCTCAGACACTCTTCCGAGAGGCGTCCAGAGCGCAGACTATATGGAAACTCCAATGACTGCTCCAGTCTTCTTTCTGGGACCAAGAGAAGGAAGGGAGAACAGATACTTAATGGCATCGAGCACACGTGGTACTGCGGGGAAATGGGCGAAAATCCCGTGTTGCCCAGACAAAGCCCTCTAGGGGGAGAACCAAAGTAACCTGGGATTACTCCACATTTCCAAACGGGAGGGAGAGGGGGGAGCTTCCGGGGTAGAGCTGCAGGCCCCCAGTTCGCCAGCACATTTGGCTGGTTCCTATATGGAGTGAGGACTGCAGGAAGGAGGTGGGCGAGAGCGCAGAGACCCATGCACTCTGCTGGAGCAACTGTCCTTGCCACAGGGTGCCTGGAAGCCCTGCAGCGGCTTTTCTTTGCAAGCTCACAGCTAATGCTAAAAGAAGTGATGCCTACTCGCCTGCCTCCCCCCAGGGCTCCTGTTCCAACACCTAGCGTGCTCTCCCAGGATGCGTCCACAGCCACCCTGAAATGGGGAGGGGGGTAGTGCTGGCACAGGAGGAACTGCTCAGAGAACTGCAGAGGCCTAAAGGGGGCAGGATGGTGGAACAGGGTGAAACAAGACACCAAGCCCAAGAACACGTCATCCTTGTAACATGATATCACCAGAGGTTCTATTTTTAATTATTCAAAAGATACCCTTAATAAGACTCATAGGACACTTAGTGTCCTATCCTGTCTAGAGCATCTGCAACATCTGATTTTATGGTAAGACACATATATTTAAAGAAATCAGAAGTATTTTAATATTCTATTAAATCCCTAAGGGCTGCCCAGGTAGCTCAGTGGACTAAAGCACCTGCACAGGGAAAGCACAACAGCCAGGGTTCAATCCCCGGCCTGCTGTGCTGGCCCCGCCCCTGGGGTGCACTGAAACGGTGATTGAGACTGGCCATGGTGGCAAGTGCCTGTAATCCTAGCACTTGGGAGGCTGAAAACAGGAGAATCACTACAAGTCAGATCTATGTAGTGCGACCCTATAGATCCTATACTAAAATACATTAAAAATTAATTTTTAAAAATCCCTAAATCACTTTATAAGGTGACTATATGGTGGATTTTGCCATCAAGTAGAACTGGGGGTTCTCAGGCTCACAATGTGGGGGAAGCATTATATACAAAGTAATTCAGACACTCTTCCAGAATCTTGAACTAAGATGCTGGCTGAAAAAGCAGAACTGAAACTCCTGAGGCTGTTCTCCCTGGGAGAGTCTGCTCAGAGCTCAGAGGACCGGGAAGCCAGGAAAGACCAGGGCCGGGAGGTTTCTGCCAGGAGGGACCGCGTGGGCTGCAGGACTCCAGATCTCCCGTGTCTGCCTTGGCAGACAGCTCCTCTGCATTTTGCTCATATCCAGAGACTTTACCTGAGACTGAGACTAAAGGTGGGGGACTAATGAATCTGGAAGAAGTAATTTCAAGACAGTGTAATGTTAAAGTGGTGGCATAGCTGCTTTTTGGAGATTTTTAGCCAGATTTATGTTGAGAATCAAGAGCAAAGAGCCCGGCAGAAGGATTTTTAAATGTTCTGAGTTAGGCTAGAAAGAAGCTCCAGTAAAGCCGTGGAATGCAAAGACAGAGCAAAGATTTTGGCTGCTGAGAAGAAGCAGGAAACTGGAAAAGATGGCCTGAGGGCATCACTCCCAGCAGCAGGACTCCAGGACTGCAGCCCCAAAATTACAAGAACAGGAGACTGCTTTTTTTTTTTTTTCAAAGTTTTATTGATAAACAGATAGCAATGAGACAGTTTCAAATCAAATCGGAAGTACAGTTTCAACAAATAATACACTGCATATATTCTTCTTAGTGGTTAATTGCTGTACAAGATGCGGACTTGTGATCCCATTTACAAACACCATTAGAACAAATCATTCTATTCATTAAGAGAATGCAACTATATATCTATCCCAACCTCTTTGAATACACAGATACAAAATGGACATTCATCGGTATACCCCATTTTTTCTAAGTTCCGTTATTGAATATTATAGGTGTGTAAACTCAGCAAAATATTCTAAAAGAGTCCAGTAGCAAGGAGACTGCTTTGATGAGTCCCCAAGCGCTAGGCTCCAGAATGGCACCAGCCTAGAGAACTGGTTCCTCTGAATTACCTTCAACGCATTCAGCAATCCAGGCAGCCGACCTCCGTGGTCAGGAGAGAGACGACTCTGCTGCTCAGCTGGCAGCAGGCATCACACACACAGCGCTGGTTTTAAGTGCATGCACGACAGAAAAGGTGAGGGATATGAAAAACTTCCACCCAGACTTCAAAAGCAAGCCCGGGAGGCCAGGCGTGCGCCGGAGGAGGCAGTGTATGAAGCTGGGGGGTGAAGCCAAAGGTGCAGTGGAGACCCCAACAATCTAGCGAAGCCAGGAATGTGGACTGTCTGAGGAAAACTGCAAGGGGGAACCAGAGGAGGCCCAAGAGAAAAGCCAGGGGAGTGACAGCCACCAGCAGTGCTGCAGGGGAGGCGCCCAAGCCCTCTGAAGTTCACATCCTACTACACATCGCTTGGGGTGCTGCACACAGAACTACAGGACTTGGCGTTTGCCCCGCTGATCTTGGACTTGGTTTGGTTCTTCCCACCCCTCTGTATCCTTCTATTTGTGTCTTTTGGAACAATAATGTTTATCTTTATCATCGTGTGTTAGAAGTATTTGATTTTCTTTTTATTTGTACAGGGGCCAGCTCAGAGTTTCCTTAAATCTCAGAAAAGCCTTGGGACCTACACTTTTCAGCAATAGGACTTTGGCGACTCTTAGAGATAGGCTAGATGTCTTTCATAAAGGAATGTACTGAGTCTTGGAGGGTAGAGGTAGAACGTTAGGGTTTATGTCTAGATTTTCCCCCACAGCCTCACTCAGTTGTAGATGGGCTTTTTCAGAGGTGGATGAAGCTAGAGTGTGATGCTGGCATTACGGTGTGTGATTAGATCGCCCCACTGATTGGGCTGGTGTGGGTCTGGCTGGGATTAAGGACATGAGTGCTATTCCCACCTGAGGGTGGGCAGCCTGCAGAGGACATAAGGGACAGAAGAGGACGGCCTTCCCTCCCTTGCTGCTTCTGCTCTCTTATGGGTACCATGAGTGGTGCCCTCTGCCAGGTGCCCCGCCTTGAAGCCAGCTGACCATGAATTGAAACCTCTACACACTGTATGTCAGGGGCCAGCGATAGCTCAATGCGTAAGTGCCTGCCTGGCAAGTATGAGATCCTGAGTTTGATCCCCCAGTACCACCAAAAAACAAACAAACAGAAAAACCCTATATACTGTGTGCCAAATAAGCCTTCTTGCTTTTAAAAAACTAAACAAAACAAAAACTCACCTACATTGAGACTTTTTTTTTTTAATCTTTTTTATCAGACTCACCATGATCCCCCTGTCTCAGCTGCCCAGCACTGGGATCACAGGCATGTGCTCCGGACCACCACACCTGATCTGGGTGGCCAGCTCAGCATGTGGTACCGGGGATTGAACCCCCAATCCTTGCGTTTGCCAGGTAGTCACTTAGACCACCAAGCTACCTAAATTGAGACTTTATATTACAGGCCATTTTAAGAAATGTTGGGGCCAGGGAGATGGCTCAGTGGAATAAGCGCTTCCCTGGTAAGTGCAAGGGCCTGAGTTCAATCCCCAGTTCCACAAAAAGAAGAAAAGAAAAAGAAATGTTAAGGTGTTTCTTATGCAAAATAAGAATGGCTGAATAGCAAGGAGGTGGGTGCATAGAGCTTCCCAAGCCCAGGCCCTGTTCTAAAGCTCTCTAGGCCGCCCAGTTAAGCTACCTCAACAATTTAGAGGAGCTCTCAGCAACCTCATTTCACAGGTAGGAAAGATTTCCCTTATTTTTTCTGTTGCAAAAGAATAATGGGGTGAAAGCAAACCCACTTGTTTTTGTTTGGGTTTGGTTTGAATTTCTAGAGACAAGCTCTTGGTATTGTATAATTCCCAGCCTGGTCTGGAATTCCAGTGACCCTCCTGCCTCAGCCTCCTGAGTGAGCACAGGGATTATAGATATGCACCTCCACACCCAGCAAATGCAGGCACATTTCTCATTACCTGGGCCTAGAGGCTGCAAGTCCATTTTCAACTATCAGCTTCTCCTTAACACTAGATCAAGCCAGGCACCGGGTGCATGCTCATAATCCCAGCCCCGGGAGGATGACTGGAGCTACGTAGTGAAACCCTGTCTCAAACAGACACACAAGATGGACGAGTTTCCTAGGCTATTTGCAGCCCAGATGACGACACCAAGTTCAAAACACAAAAGGAGTTTTATTCTAAAGTCTTAACCTCACAACGCTGGCTTCGCATATCACATAAAGCTATTCTCATTACCTGTCTGAAAAGCAGGGAAGGAACGCTTTTCGCAAAGCCTTCAAAGCAGCAGGCAACATGGAGCAGCCCCCCAGCCTTCGGAGAGGTCTCCCCACCTTCTACGCCATTCTCTCTCCTCTCCTGGCCTTTCCGCCACTCCTGTGCTCAAGGAGAATGAGGATTTCAAAACCGGCTTGGGGGGGGGGAGCTGGGGAGATGGCTCAGTAGAATAAGCACTTGCCTGGCAAGCTCAACCCCCAGTTCTGGGAAAAATAAAATAAAATAAAACGGGTTCACCGGGGTGCACAGCTCCTAAGGTGGAAAAAATCAGCGCCTGAATATCAGACTCCTACTCAAAGTTTTTTAAAGTTTACCAAAAGCAGAAAATAACTCTGCTGACAGTAGTAAAGCCATCAGAAAGATATGCAGTAACGAATACACGCGCAGCTTGCGGCGTTCTCCCTGCTGCCCCAGGACGGGCGACCGACCGAGGAGATGCTTCAGAGCGACCGTTTTCCCTTGTCCGCTCGCTCGCTGGTCCGTCCGGCTTCCAGGCGGCGCCACCTCAAGGCAACCGCAGGCAAAGAGGGTGCGCACTACTGGGAAGGTCAGTACTACGAATTTGGGCTTTACTTGGTTTTTGTTGTTGTTATTTTATTTTCAAAGTGAAAATAACTTCATCTTTTCCTTGAATATAAAAATAATGTCTGTTTCTCAGGAAGAATTGGAACAACACAAAGGCATAAGCACAAAAATGAAAGTTCCCTGGAATCTCACAACCCAACCAGTATCCATGAAGGGAACGTCCATCCTTTGGGGTGTGGCCAGGCACCCGAACACACGCACGCGCGCGCACATGCGCACACACGCGCGCGCACGCGCACACACACTCGCATGTGCACGCACAGGCGCGCATGCACCTGCGTGGACAGGCCTACGGCCTTCTCACCGGGTCGTGTTGTACTTCTGGTTTCATTATGGAAAATTACTATTCTTTTTTCCTTTCCCCTCTCAATAGTAACAGCCTAAAAGTATGCCTCTATCTTGCTTTGTCATCATTTTTATGTATATGTTTTCATCTACACCAGCACGTATAGGGAGGGTTTTTATTACTTTTATAATCGAATCACATTATATTCATTTTTTGTACCAGAACTTGAACTCAGAACCTTGTGCTTGCCAGGCCCGGCCCATGCTGCTGAGCTATATCCCCACCCTCTCATTAAGCTCATTTTGCAGCTTACTTTCCTTATGCACTACTATCTCATAGAAATCTCTCTCCTGTCTGGCGAGGTCATACTGCATTCCATTGAATGGCCATATAATATTCTATAGCGTAATATATTTTGATTTTTCAGCCATTCCCTGATTAATGGCCATTTGCCGTGTTTCCAGTTCTTGGCCATGACAAACAATGCTGTAATGAACATTCGTACACACACGTCCTTACAAATTAGCACTTTTATTTTTATGGAGCAGATTCCTGAGAGCAGGATCGCAGGGTCAAGGGGAGTGTGCACTTACAATGTTAGGAGTCGGGGCCAGCTCGCGTCCACGACGCGGGGGTGCTCTGCAGCCCCACCAGCAATGAACGAGCGCACATTTGGTGCCACCTCATCCCTGCCGGCCACAGGTGCTGCGCTTCCTGATTTCTTGCCCATTTAAGGAATAAAAAGCAGCATTTCAGCGTGAATTTGCATTTCTCCAAGATGGGGTCACGGCGCACGCAGTCTGTGCCGAGGTTAGTGGGGCTGAAATCCGGCCCACGCGCAGCTTGCGAGACGGACCCCTTTGACCGTTCAGGGTACAGGAAGGGTCCAACCTTTAGTTCATAAGCACAGGCTCCCAGCAACGTTTCCCTCACCACCAAGAACTCTGACTGTATTTGTAGCATTGTATTGGTCAGGGTTTTACTTAGAGGAAACAGATATAATATAAGGAACAGATATTAACACAAGATATACAATGTATAAGGAATTACAAGGTTGGCTTACGACAGTCAGCCGCAGAGTCAGATGAGGGAATGTGCAGAGGGCGTCTGCACACCCGAGACTCAGGAGTTCAGTCCCAAGGTCTGAAGCTCACTGCAGTGCACCGTGCAAGTCTCTGTTCTCAGCTAAAGGGTCTGCGAGGGAAGGTGAAGGATCCAAGCCGGAGGCCGAAGAGTCTGCGCTGCAAGCCAGGCGATGAAGTCCAAGCCGAAGGCGAAGACTGAAGTTCCTCCAACCAAGTGGAAGGTCGACTTCCTCAGCCCCTTTATATGGTCTCCTTGTGCTGAGTCACTCTGGGGGCTGAATCAACTGTGCCCCAGGGAGGGACCCCCACCAGCCGGAAGTGCACGGAAGTGCACCGCGGAGTCATCCGGCCAAGTTGACACAATGTATCAACCACTACAAGCATACAACTATTGAATATTGGAATTCATTCTTTTTTAAAAAAATTTATTCTTCTGTGAATTTTCTCCTCATAGCTATTGCCCATTTTTATTGGAATACAAAAAAAAAAAAAAAAATTCTTTTTTTTTTTGGTACCAGGGAGCGAACTCAGGACCTTGTGTTTGTCAGGAAGGTGCTTAAGTCACTGAACTGTCTCCCTGGTCCCTAGGGGTGTAGTTCAGTGTTAGAGTGCTTGCCTAGTATGTGCAAGGCCTAGGGTTCAAGCCCCAGAGTGAAAGAAGAAAGGTGGGCCAGCCAAATAGCTCAGTGGATTAAAGTACCTGCCAGCGGGGACAGGGGCTGGGGATTCGATCCTGAGCCTGCCGCTGCCCCGCCCCCAGGGTACACTGAGAGGGCAATTCAGCGCGTGGTGGTGCACTCCTATAATCCCAGCTCTTGGGAGGCTGTGAGCAGGCGGATCACTATGAGGCCGATCTAGAAGTGAGACCGTAAACACCCTGTAGACCCTTCCCTAAAACACACACACACTCAAAAAAAGGTGAACGTGGGCTGGGGAGAGATCTCGGCGGCAAAAGCACCTGCCTGGCATGTGCAAGGTTCTGAGTTTGTTTTGTGGACAGAGGCAGAGAGGAAGGCAGGCGGGAGAGACAGGAAGGAAAGAGGTTTTTTTTTTATAATGGTGACTCTTTTTTTAATTATTTATTTTTATTTTTATTTATTACATTTATTTATTGTGTGTGTGGCCAGCTCAGCCCACCAGGGGGCGGAGCTGGTTGGCATGTGGTGCTGGGGGATTGAACCGCGGTCCCTTGTGCTTTGCTAAGTTTGTTCTAAGTAGGTGCTTTGGACCACTGAGCCATCTCACCAGCCCTATAATGGTGACTTTTAAGGAACTTTTTGTTCTCATGTTTCATCAGGAAACATGTAGGCTGATTTTGCTGTTAGCTTTTGGTAAATAACTTTTTTGTATTTGGTACAGGATCTACAGGGCATTCAGGGTCTCACGACGTAGATCAGACTCATAGTGATCCGCCTGTGTACAGCCTCCCAAGAGCTGGGATTACAAGTGTGGGTGCAGCCACGCCCAGTCTCAATCGCCATCTCAGCAGGCCGCGGGGGCAGGTCCGGCACGGCAGAGCGGGGATGGAACCCCAGCCACTGCGCTCTGCCTCAGCAGGCACCTTAATCTGCTGATCTATTTGGCCTGCCCTTTTGGTAAATAACTTGACATTTCTTTTTACTGCTATTTTCTTAGAGCTTTTGATAATAATGAAATGAATTTTATCAAATGTCCGTCTAGACTCTATTCGTATGACCCTATGGTTTTTCACCATTATTTAAATCACAAATTTCAGGGGCCAGGGAGACGGCTCAGTAAAATAAGTTCAATCCCCAGTTCTGAAAAAAAAAAAAAAAATCATCAAGAAATATTTTGGGGCTGGGAAGATAGCTCAGCAGTCTAAGTCCCTGCCTGGCAAGCACAAGGGTTCGATCCCAGGTACCTCATGCTGTGCAGGCCCCAAGTCCAGGAGTGGTGGTACACACCTGTAATCCCAGTGATGGGGAGGCTGAAACAGGAGGATCACTGTGAGTACAAGCTGCATAGGGAGACCCTGTACCAAACTAATTAATTTATTTTGAAAATAGTTTAAAAGGGGTATTTTGATACTGACTCACCTCCATCCAGAAAGCTTTCTGGCTATTTTAGAACTGGTTTTGTTTTGCTGCATTGCTAAGCCCTTTCTACTAGGTTCTATTTCCTGCAAATGTACTTGTGAAATAGGTCCACAATCCCACCCCCTTTTGGTACTAGTCCATGTGCCACCACTCCCGTCTTGGTGGCCTGCTCAGTGTGCCCAGGGGCAGGGCCGGCATAGCATGTGGTGCCTGGGATCAAACCTCAGAACCTACGCTTGCCTAAGCAGGTGCTTAGTCCACTGAGCTATCTCACTGGCCCTATACTGCCTTTATTAAAATAAATTGAAGGGGGCTGGTGAGATGGCTCAGTAGTCTAAGGCACTTACTTGGAACAAGCTTGGCAAAGCACAGGGACCACGGTTCCATCCCCCAGCACCACATGCCAGCCAGCCCCGCCCCCTGGTGGACTGAGCTGGCCACACACACACACACACACACAC
>NW_004524583.1:31540589-31551284 GCF_000260255.1 Octodon degus
AGCCATCTCCCTGGCCCCCATATTTCTTAATTGAACTCATAAGCTCTATTATTTTCCTCATGTACTTACTTCGCCCTAATCCATAGCAGGATTACACACTACTACCCCTCCCCCTTTGGACTTGGCTGTGTGAACTTCTCGGGCCAGTGTGCGCCCAGCTCTCACTGTGTGGTTTGCGGAGGCCTCTCGCACTCCAGGGCCTTCTGCCACGGGAAGGGCGCGTCTCATGTGGGCTTGCTCCTTCGGGCTGGCAGCCAAAGAAAAAGCAAACAGACCTGCAGCGAACCCGCTGCTGGGAGCAGGGCCGCAAGCGTGACACTAACAGGGACAAGAAACAAGCGTGTGTTGTAAGCACGGAGCCCAAGGCTGCAGACACACGACACAGCTCAGCCGACGGGGCTTATTGCCTAGCGACCGCGTTATCACTGATCTCTGGCATAATTGTGTTGTGCCCATCGACACATGTTCTGTGATTTCAATCATTTGAAATTTGGTGAGAACTGCTTTACATAACTCAGCATATATTCAAGTTTTGAAACCATTACTTGTCCTTAAAACATATGTATTCTGCAATAACTGGATGCAACCTTTTATGTACTAATAGGCCCATTAAATTAACCAATGGCTATCAAATGCTTCACGTGTTTTCCAGTTTCTGTGTGCTAGTCCAACCATTTATTGGGAAGGATGTGCCATCGTTGGGCATTTCCCAGCTTCGCGTCGTTCTGTCACTTACTGGTTTATATACTTTCAGCCAGAAGTTTTAGAGGCATTCAAATGTGGATTTACTATATCATCTTTGTGGATTGAACCTGTAATCATTACTACCTGTCTATTGTATTTCTGGCTAATGCTGTGCCTTAAAGCCTATTTAATACTAACTGCAGCAAACATATTCACAAATGTTTCTTCTTACTAATTCTCCTTGGAACCTTAAACTTCTTATATTCTTATGTTCTAGATGTGTCTCTTTTAAACATCAGATAGGAGGGTTTAGTGATTTTGTTTTGAACTTTTTTGGTACCAGAGATTGAACGCAGGACCTTGCACTTGCCAGGCAGGAGCTTAAGTTACTGAGCTATCTTCCCGGCCCCTAGTTATGGTTTTTGTTTTATTTTGTTTTCGGGGGGTTGTTTGTTTGTTTGTGACAGGGTCTCACTATGTAGTTCAGGCTGGCCTCAGACTTAGAGTTACCCTCCTGCCCCAGCTTCCTGAGTTCTGGGATTACAAGTATGCGCCACCACACTCAGTTATGATTTTTTTAATCTAGTGTGATAATCTTTGTTTCTTAACTGTAGCACTTAGTTCACACATTATTAATGTAAATTCTTACATTTGGATTAAAATCTACTATACGCTTTCTACGTGTTTCATATGTCTTGTGTTCCTTTCCTCTTCTTTTTATCTCCTCCTCCTCCTCCTCCTCCTCCTCCTCCTCTTCCTCCTCCTCCTCCTCCTTTTGGTCTGGCTCAGCCTGCCCTGAGGGTGGTGCTGGCGTGGCATGTGGTGCCAGGAATCAAGCTGTGGTCCCCTGCAGCTGCCTAAGCTTGCCTAAGCAGGCACTTTAGACCACTGAGCTATCTCTCCCGCCCTTTACCTTCTTCTTCATCAAATGAACACATCATTTTTACCCCTGCGATGGTATATATGCTTTTTCTATTTTTAGAACATACACTGAAATTATAATATGTACCTTTGAATTGTCAAAAATGAATGTTAAAATGTATCTTCTTCCTAAGAGAAAATATAAGAAAAACTTAGAACATTTAACTTCATTCTACTCCTAAATGATGTTATTATTAGCATGTATTTTATTTTAAAATTCTACAGCCTATATATATATATATATATGTTTTTTTTTTTTTTTGTTTTTTTTTAATTTTAGGGAAGGATCTACAGGGTGTTCAGAGTCTCACTACCAGATTGGACTCTAGTGATCTGCTTGTTTACCGCCTCCCAAGAGTGGGGATTACAGGCGCTCGCCACCACACCCAGTCTCATTTCCTGTCTCAGTGTGCCCTGGGGGCTGGGCCGGCACAGCAGGCCTAGGGATTGAACCCCCGCACCTGTGCCTACTTGAAGGCGCCTTAATTCACTGAGCTATTTGGCAGGCCTGATAGATTCTTTTATATTACCCTTTTTATTCTTTTTTTATGTATTTGGTACAGGGTCTCACTATGCAGCTGGGACTCAGTGATCCTCTTGTTTTCAGCCTCACTAGCCCTTGGATCACAGGCATGTGCCACCACACCCAGACTCGGGGGCCAGGGGCTCTGCGCTTGCCTAAGCAGGTGCTTAGTCTGCTGAGCTATCTCACAGGTCCCCCTTTTTTATTCTTTATTCCTTCATTTATCTTGTCCTCCAACTGAGACCATTTGTATTCTGCCTAGAAAAAGAAAAACAGCTTTAGAATTTCCTTCAGTAGGTTTCCTGGTAGTGAATTCCCTTCTTGTTTGTCCAGTAAAATATCTTTATTCTATTTTCATTGTTCTTATCGAGATAAGCTTATAATTTTAAAATCATTTTAAATATAAGGATAGTTGCAAGAGTAGGAAAAAAAGTCCTGTTATTCTGTATAGTTGTTTTTTGGGTTTTTTTTTTTCAGTACTGGGGATTGAACTCAGGACCTTGTGCTTGCAAGGCAGGCATTTGTACTGCTGAACCAGCTCCCCAGCCTATTTTGAAGCATCATATTTAAACATTTTAGAATACAATATGGTCTTGGCTTGGGGAGAGTTGTTTGCTTTTGGTTTTGGGGATTTCTTGTTGTTTTGTTTAGTGCTGGGGCTTGAATCCAGAACCAGCCCCCCCTTTTTTAATACTTTTTTTAAGAGACAGAATTATGTGCATGTACCATCACAGTGTATAATTCTTTATTTTATTTAATTTTTTTTGGGGGGGGGCGGAACCAGGGATTAAACTCAGGCCCTTGTGCTTGCCAGGGAAGCGCTTTTCTTCCTGAGCCATCTCCCCAGCCCTACAGTGTATAATTCCTATAAGGATGTTCTCTATAACCAAAACACAGATGATAAACCCATTTATTTAATCTAGAGAGCAATTCAAGTTCTGCAAATTGTTCCAGTGTCCTTTAGAACACAAAAAAGATCGAAGTCCAAAATATATTGCATTAAATCTTTTTCTAATTTTTTTAAAATTTTATTTATGTGTGTGTGTGTGTGTGTGTGTGTGTGGCCAGCTCAGCCCACCAGGGGGCGGGGCTGGCTGGCATGTGGTGCTGGGGGATTGAACAGCAGTCCCTGTGCTTTGCTAAGCTTGTTCTAAGTAGGTGCTTTAGACCACTGAGCCATCTCACCAGCCCCTAAATCTTATATTGCGTTAGCTTCCTTCAACCTGGAATAGTCCCTCCAAATTCACATTTCACAACCTTAACACCTTTGGAAATTATAGGCTGGTCATTTTGTAGACTGGCATTTGGTGTGGGCATGTGTGCTGTCTCCTCCTGATTAGAAGCAGGTATGGTGAAAGTGGCACGGTGCTCCCACTGCACCCCACCCAAGGGCACTCGCTGCCAAGAGGCTCAGGCTAAGGGTACTCGCAGCAAGGGGAGTAGTCTGAGAATTCTGAGGGAAACTAGTGGCAATGTGTCGCCTACTATAATTATTTTTCAACTTAAAGTCACTGTATTTTTGATTAGCCACGTATTTACTTATTGGCTTGTGTTATGCACTAAATCATATCCCCCCAAAACATCGGAATATGAGCAAATTTGGTTTTTAATTTTTATTTATTTTTTATGTATTTAGTACAGGATCTACAGGGTCTCACTGCACAGATCAGACTTGTAGTGATCCTTCCTATTTTTCAGCCTCCCAAGCTCTGGGATTACAGGCACCCACTACTGCATCTCATTCGATGTCTCAATGTACTCCAGGGGTGGGGCTGGCCCGGCAGGCCCAGGATCAAACCCCCTGCACCTGTGTCTGCCTAAGCAGGCGCTTTAATCCGCTGAGCTATCTGGCAGGCCCATATGAGCTGATTTAAATGTAAAACCTTAAAAGAGATGATGAAGTTGAAAGGCAATCATTAAGGTGGGCTCCAGCCCATTTAATTTTTGTCATTGTAAGGAAATTCGAACACAAAGAAAGGGGTGTTGTGTACAGCAGGAAGGCCATTTGCAAGCCAAAGACAGAAGTCTCAGAAGAAACCAAACCTGCCAACAATTTGGACTTCCAGCCTCCTGAACGGTGAGAAAATATACTTTTGTTAAACATTTATTTTAATTTATGTATTTTGTGCAGGATCTCACTAAGCAGCTCAGACTTGTAGTGATCCTCCTGTCTAGCCTCCACAGCACTGAGACTACAGGCATGTGCCACTACGCCCTGTTGGGCCTTCTGGGTGAGTCCGGGCAGGGCTGGCAGAGCATGCAGTACCAGGGATCCAACCCCGAGCCTTGCACTCACCCATCGGGCACTTGGGCCACTGAGCTATCTCCCCAGCCACATTTCTGGTATTTAAAACCACACAATCAGCTCACTTGTGGTTGTCCTAGCAAATGAAAACAAGCCCACTCAACCCAAAACAGCCTCTCGAAGCCAGCGCCCCAGTGTCCCATGAGGGCCGAGCCCGCCTCAAGCAAGGCAGGGCACACCTATGCCTGCGCATTCCACGCAGATCCTGCGTTCTCTGATGGCCTGCTGGCGGGCAAGCCTGTTGGCATGTTTGCAGGCCTCCTGCTTCTGATCTTGAAGGAGCCATGGATTGGTCACAGCGTACGTTCGGGTGCGTGTTGTGCTGTGATGGGCCCGATTCATTCTGACGAGGTTCCCGATGGCTCCACCAACCCACAACATCTGTAATGAACTGAGCAACTGGGGGGGCCCTCTCTGACGCAGAAACGCGCTCAGAGCTTCGCTTTTCCTTAACAGGACTTTGCTTTAATTACCACCCTCTTCACAAGCGTGCGTTACATCGCACTACCACATTACCTTTAACTTATTCAAAATTGCACAAAACCTAAAAAATATGACTCTGAAGACAGGCTCAAAGATAAATCCTTTATCTCACCCAGCTTTATTCCTCTTGGAATTTACGTCCTGACTTCAAGGCTGAGAGTGATTGTTCTGGCTGCCTGCGCGGTGCGGATCTGTCGGGGGCCAGGAGCCCCAGCTGTGCTTTCTCTGCCTCTGCCGCCTCCCCTGGCAATAAACGGAACTCGATTAGGGCTTCCCTAATGACTCCTGCAGCAACGGGCAGCCCTGCAGCTCGTTAACGGTGCCGCTAGCACTGTGGGCCCAGTGGGAACAAATGTTTATTGGGTTGCAGAAAATGAGCCAACCCCACCATTAGACATTGTCCTCAGAGGTGCAAACGGGTAGAAATCATTTATAGAAAAAAAAAAAGCTTATTTTTGCCGAAAGCTCCACCCTTAGGGAGGTGGCTGAAGCTGCTGCAGCAGAAGCAAGCCGAGGCGCAGCCTCCGCCTTCCTGAGCCTTATCTGGAGGGGCTGCCTCTTCAGAGAAGGAGAGAAATTACCCCCATGACTCAGGACGAGGAAGCAGATGCCTGGAAACCTCCCTCTGCAGTTCTCCTTCACTCTCCCAGCTGCTTCTCAAGGGAGCGGAGCTAAGCTGCCAGGACTCCCACTGTGCCCTGACCCTCTGGGTTCATTTTCAGGAAGTTCTCCAGCACTCCCCACTGCCACCAGCCAAGTACCATTCCCAGGGCACTGCATGATCCAAGGGCGTTTAATCCTACACAGAGGTGGGAAAAGTGAGGATCAGAGAGATCAAGTAACGTGCCCAGGCTCCACAGCTGGCCTGTGAAAAGGCATGCTACGGCTCCTCTCTGGGTGGGCCCACAAAGCCTCCTGCACTTAGAGGTGGGCTTCGAGATGCCTGGATTGCAGGGGGCGCTACAGCTGGCTTGGTGTTAGGTCAGCCCTGGTCAGAAAGGTGGGGCAGCGGGGCGTGCCAAGAAGGCTGTCTCCCCTCCCTGGCTCTGCCCATTTCCTCTCTGCTTCAAGCCCACCCTGAAGTGAGCAGCTTTTCCTCCTCCAGGCCTCTCTGGGATGCCATCTTGCTTCGAGCCAGCCAACTGGAGAGTGGAATGTGAGCCAGATACTGTAAACCTCTCCTTTAATTTGTTAATGTTAGGTACTACATCCCCGCAGTGAGAAGGGGAACCATACAGGGCAGGAACCCAAACAGAGGCCAGCGGGCTCTACTGCACGGCCTTAACCATGAGGCTGGCTTTGGGGTAACAGTTAACAATAATAAACAGGGGCCGGGGAGATGGCTCAGTGGAATAAGCGCTTCCCTGGCAAGTGCAAGGGCCTGGGTTCAATCCCTGGTTCCGCAAAAAAAATAAATCAGAAAATAAAATGTCAAAAAAAAAAAAAAAAAAAAAAAAAAAAAACCAACTAACAATAATAAACAACATTTATAAAGTGTCTTCAATCCAGGATGCAACAAACTTCCAAACAGCATACGTGGTCCCGTCCTCTATAGTACAGAGGCGCTGGGAGCCCTCTTTCCAGAACTCTAGGTACTCGATAGAAAAGCGATGAATTTGGTGACAGCAGGTAGCCCATCGGTACTGACTTGCCTGAGAGATGGTGCGCAGAAGAGGCACAGCTGAGGCTGAAGAGGTTCCTTGGTTTAGCCTTCTTGGTTTCCCTGATTTCATGTGAGCTCAGAAAACAACAGAAAGATTCATCCTATCTTCCAGGTCCCAAACTAGTATGTCCCCCTGGAGCTAGGAATCTCTCTCTCTCTCTCAGACTCATAGTGATCCTCCTGTCTCAGCCTCCCCAGCACTGGGATTACTGGTGTGTGCCACCACACCCAGTTTCAGCCAGGGGCCAGCTTGGCATGCAGTACTAGGGATTGAACCCAGGTCCTCGTGCTTGCCAGGCAGGTGCTTAGACCGCTGAGCTATCTCCCTGGCCCAACTAGGAACATTTTAACTGGACTTTTGTCCACTACTAGGAATTACACTCAGGGTGTTCTACAATAGGCTATATCCCCAGCCCTTTTTATTTTCTTCAAGACAAGATCTCACTGCCTTGCCCAGGCTGGCCTGGAACTTGGGACCATCCTGCCTTCACCTCGTGAGCACCTCGGGCTCTGGACATGCATTGCCATGCTTGGCCCCACAAGATGTCTTAAGCACCTCCCCAGGCACATGCAAACCAGTTCCCTGATGCAGTCAGTTCAGCATCCTTACTTTCCCATGGATAAACTGACCCACATTCTTTCCCCTCTTCTTTCCTTACACCCCCTTCAGGCAATCCTCCTATCAGCATTAAGCAGAAATTCAAATACAAAGGAAGTCAGGGAAGCGCCGAACACGGCATCCCCCCATTTCCCACTGATCTTATTCTGCAGGGGTTTCCACTCCCTCCTCTATCTATTGCCCAGAAAAACCTGCTACTATTAAGCCAAATCTGCAGCCCCAATATTTACCCTTTTAAACTCATCAGAGTACACTTCTAAAAATCATTGTTCTCTTTATAAACTATATAATAATACATTTACCTGGAAGCATTAGTCACAAAAGTTGTTTAAACAGCAACAAAGGAGCTGGTGAGATAGCTCAGCAGACTAAAGCACCTAAGCTTAGGCAAGCGCAGGGACTGCAGTTCGATCTCCAGCCAGCCAGAGACTGGTGGCACACGCCTGTAATCCCAGCGCAGGGGAGGCTAAAAGCAGGAGGATCACTGCAAGTCCAAGCTGTGTAGTGAGATCCTGCAACAACCAAATACATTAAAAAAAAAAAATCCTCAAACAGCATTTTTCCTGAAACAGAATCCAGATCAGCTGCTTCAAGACACCTGCATGAGCTTCTCAAGGGCCAAGGGAAAGCAAAACACTGGGATGAGCGGAGGTGAGCAGGAGTGGGAAGCCTGAAGGAGCAACAGGAAGACACGGGGTTCCTAGAGGCAAGCGGAGGGGCCACGGCCAGCCAACACAACCCAAAGCAAGAAGAGAGAGTAGAGCCCTCGCTCTCCCTCTCTGCCTACCGGCCAGTCTGCTGCCAGGACCTCCCAGGGTGGAAGCCAAGCAGCGAGCTGGCAGCAGAGCAGTCGACATGATGCATCCGGTAGCAGCACGGAGCAGGCCCAAGAAGGGTGGAGAGTGCACGGAGAGGGCAGAGTAGCAAGCGCCTGGCAGAATAGCTGCGCAGACCCTGGGACCGCGTCCCATCTCACCTTGCACTTCCCATTGCCCGGTGGGCCATCTCTTCCTCCTTCCCCCTCCGCTATTAAAGGAAATACTCCTCAAATGCAAAGCATTTGCCTCCTACTCCGAAGCATTTCGATGTGGCATTGGAGCCCAGGAGGAGAAAGGTGGTGTCCTGATGGGTTGTCCAGCACAGGCTATCGGAGTCTGTGTCAGGGGAGGAGGGGTTGGTGTGTGGAAAAGACAGAAGGTGGCTATATACAAGGGCGGACCAAACAAGGGGACAGTGGGAGCCTCACTGTTAGAGAAAGTGAAATGTGAAAGGAGAGAAAACTAGAATAAGCCTTGTAATGACAGATTGTTACTGGAGATGCTGGAGTGAACACTTGGATTTCAAGATGGATGGACAAATGGATGGATGGATGTACAAATACAGAAATGTAAACTGTGCTGGGGGGGTGTTCCCAAGTGTAGCCACAGTAAGAGCCCCAAAGAAGGAACACCCTAATTAATAATGAGCACCTCTTGACGCCTTAGGTACCAATCTCCTTTCAGCAGGAGTAGGACTCCTTAGGAAAATGATTCATCCCAGGCTTGGGACAGGAAAAGTACAAAACGAGCCTGGAATATATTTTGCCAAAAAGCAGTGAAAGGGCCGGCCAAACAGCTCAGCAGATTAAAGTGCCTGCAAGCAGGTGCAGGAATTAGGGATTTGATCCTCCAGCCTGCAGTGCCAGCCCCGCCCCCAGGGGTGCAGTGAGACAGCAATTGAGACTGGGCTTGGTTGCGCGCCTGTTATCCCAGCTCTTGGGAGGCTGTAAACAGGCGGATTGAGTCTGATCTAGTAGTGAGACCCTGAACATCCTGTAGACCCTTCCCTAAGACACACACACACACACACACACACACACACACACACACAGAGCAGTGAAACACTCAAAGCCTTTCATGCCATGTGTGGGCAACTTAGTGACTTAATGGATACCTTTGCAAAGTTTTTAAAACTAAAAGTCTGAGGACTTTCTCTGAACTTAAGGAGATATAAGAAACATGATAGGGGCCAGGGAGATGGCTCAGTGGAATAAGTGCTTCCCTGGCAAGAGGAAGGACCTGAGTTCAACCCCTGGGTCCGCAAAAAAAAAAAAAGAATTTTCTTTAAAAAAAAATATATAAGGGGCTGGGGAGATGGCTCAGTGCAATAAGTGCTTCCCTGGCAAGCGCAAGGGCCTGAGTTCAATCCCTGGGTCTGCAAATATATATATATATATGTTACACCCTCAGCATCTAGATCAAACCTAGTACTCCAAATGCTCAATAAATATTTGTTCAATGAATTAAAGAACTTACATATTCTTAGGGTACAACAAACATATCCTTAGGGGGAAAAGGCATCCAAATATTAACAATAGTTTTTTGGTTTTGTTTTTGTATTTAGTACAGAGTCTACAGGGTCACACTAAGTAGATAGGACTCAGTGATTCTCCTGTATTCAGCCTCCAAGAGCTGGGATTACAGGCGCGTGCCTCCACACCCAGTCTCAATCACCATCTCAGTGTGCCCCAGGGCCAGGGCCAGCATGACAGGCCTGGGATCGAACCCCAGCCCCTTGTCTGCCCAAGTGGGGGCTTTAGTCCCCTGAGATATTTGGCTAGCCCCTAAATAGTATTTTTTATAAAGAATGTATTTGTTGGGCCAGGGAGATGGCTCAGTAGAATAAGTACTTGCCTAGCAAGTGCAAGGGTTTGAGTTCAATCCCCATTTCCACAAAAAAAAAAAAAAAAAGAATGTATTTGTCCTAGGAAATCTGGATATTTTTTTCACTTCATGCTTTTCTGTTTCTTAACTTTTCTGCTTCAAGCATGTATTATTACTATATTGGTCAGGCAACTAGGCAGCCAATACTTCGGAGGCACAAGTACCACCCTAGAGCTTGTGGAGGCAGCACTTTGTATGACCAGTCATGTGGACAAGATTGCTGGAGACTGCTTTCACCCACCCATAGCATGCTGCTGGTGCTGTAGAAGAGGCCACTGTCGTGGGACCTACAGCTCCCTGGCATCCAGAACACCTTTTTTTTTGTGTGTGTGTGTGGTACCAGGGGTGGAACTCAGGACCTTACACTTGCCAGTCAGGTGCTTATGCCATTGAGCTATCTCCATGGCTCCATCTAGAACATTCTTGCCCATTACCCAGGACTTCCTCTCTTCCAGAATCCCAGCAGGAATCAGTCATCAGCAGTTTGCTGAACATGTTGAAGGACTCTAGGGGGTGTCACCCAAAATATGGCACTGTGGTATGCCCATTATTTAAAATCAATCAATCAGGGCTGGTGAGATGGCTCAGTGGTCTAAAGCACCTACTTAGACCAAGCTAAGCTCAGCAAAGCACAGGGACCGTGGTTCAATCCCCCAGCACCACATGCCAGCCAGCCCCGCCCCCTGGTGGGCTGAACTGGCCACACACACACACACACAATAAATAAATAAATAAAATATTTAAAATCAATCAATCATACAAAAGTACAATGTAACCACCAGAAAAAAAAAAAAA
>NW_004524583.1:31551395-31599320 GCF_000260255.1 Octodon degus
AAATAAAATCAACAGAAATTGGGAATCAGCAGATGCTGGAAGAGGTTTTTTTTTTTTTTTCCTGAGAGCTCCCTTCTTTACCTAAAACCTAGATCCTGGAACAAAGGAAGGAAGGAAGGAAGGAAGGAAGGAAGGAAGGAAGGAAGGAAGGAAAGAAAGAAGGACGGAAGGAAGGAAAGAAGGAAGGAAGGAAGGAAGGAAGGAAGGAAGGAAGGAAGGAAGGAAGGAAGGAAGGAAGGAAAAATGGAAGAAAGGACGGAAGGAAGGACAGAAGGAAGGACGGATGCACGGATGGACAGACAAGGCCTTTAGTCTTCTCTCTGCTATTTTACCAACAAGAAAAATGAGACCCACATCACAGAAGTAGAGACTGAAAGTCAGACACACACCCAGATACACGCTTCTCTCAAGCTCTGTCGCCTTTCTTCTGAAGGTCCCCACTCATCTTTCCAGAAATATCCGACTTTCCCTGTGGCTCGTAGGCTCCCCATCTTTCCTCTGTGAAGAGGGCACGCGAGCTTCTGCTTTTCTTTGTGCCGCCCTCACGCACATGATACATTTGGATGCCTTTTTTTCCTGTTACTGTCAGTTGTTGGTTCATTTTCACAGACTCAAATCAAGTCCAACTTCCATAGGGGAGAAGGAAATTTCCCTTTCTCCTGCAATATGTCATAAAAGGGATGCTGGAGAGTTTCCTGGGCAATTTCACTCAGGTTAATTAAACTGAACCTTCAGGAGGTAGAGGGAAAATTCCCTTTGCCCCTGCAACTATCGTGCCAAGGAGTTAGAGAGCTTTGTGGGAAGGGGCTGAATAACACTGAGGCCAGGTGAGGTGGCTTTATGGTGCATGCCTATAATCGCAGCACTCAGAGGACTGAGACAGGAGGACTGTAAGTTTGATTCCTGTTGGGAGCAGCTGAAGCGGGAAATTGGTCCTACGTGCAGGGCAGGACAAGCCACAGTGCCTACAGCCATCACGCTACCTCAGTCTTGAGCAAAGTCCTGCCTAGACAATTCGGCCATTAGTCACTAAGCAACCTTGTGTCTCATGATCCTAACTTTGCAAGAGTATAAATAAGCACCCTGCTGTTGTTGTTCAGGTCATCTGCCCATTGGGCAAACAGGCCTCTACTGACCCAGCTCTTGTCTCTCGGCCATCTTTTCCTCATTCCTGCCGCTGTTTTTCCCCATGGTATGCTGAGAGACCAACGAGTCCCCACAGATTCCTACCTGCAAAATTCGGCAAGCCTTTTCTCAAAATTTTAAAACAACTGGGATGTAGCTCAGTGGTAGTCCGGACCTAGGTTCCATCCCCAGTACAAAAAATCCCTGCCAAGTTCTGGTGCCAAGAACGCCCTCCCCGGGCTCTGGGAGCATCCGTGCCTTCATCCCACTTCTCTTGCACTGGCTGTAGTCTGCGTCAGTGTCTGTGAAGGGCCTGCAGGCCTTCCAGCTCCACTGGTAATACCTGCGCAGGCCTCTCTTAAACCAGACAACTTCTATGGCAGTGTCGGGTGGCTGAGGCAGAAAAATGGTGACTGTGAAGCCTAGGTGGGCTCCACAGAGAGCCCTCCCTCTCACACACAAAAGGGTAATTTCTATAGTTACATACACATATACTGATTAGTTTAAATCATCTATTTAAATAACATAGCTTAATAAACCATACAGTCATTGAAATTTAAAAGGTACTGTCTGATCCCCACCCCTGCATCTTTGTCACCTGGGCCCTCCCTCACCGAGTTATGATCAGTTTCTATATTCCATTCCAGGTACACACACACACACACACACACACACACACACACTTCATCATACACATTACAATACAATCTTCTCCACCTTGCTTTTTTCACCAAGAATCTGTAGTGGAAATAATTTTACACCAGTATACAAAGAGGCTGCTCCTCATTCCTTAAAAAAATAAAATAAAATAAAATAGGGGCAGGGGAGATGGCTCAGTAGAATAAGTGCTTCCCTGGAAAGCGCAAGCACTTGAGTTCAATCCTTGGTTCAGGGGGTGGGGGATGAAGTAATTGTATAGTATTATGCCTAATAAATTACAATCTTTTAATTTTTTTTTTCAGAACTGGGGATTGAGTTTACACACCTATAATATTCAAATAACGGAATTTAACAAAAAAGGGAATACTGATGAATGTCCATTTTGTATCTGTGTATTCAAAGTGGTTGGGATAGATATATAGTTACATTCTCTTAATGAATAGAACGATTTGTTCTGATGGTGTTTGTAAATAGGATATCAAGTCTGCATCTTGTACAGCAATTAACCACTAAGAAGAATGTATGCAGTGTGTTAATTATTGAAACTGTCCTACCGATTTGATTTCAAACTCTCTCATTGCTATTTGTTTATCAATAAAATTATGGCAAAAAAAATTAAAAAATTAAAAAAAAAAAAAGAACCAGGGATTGAACTCAGGCTGTTGCACTTGCCAGGGAAGCACTTATTCCACTGAGCCATCTCCCCGGCCCCAAATCTTTTAATTTTTAATTTAAAAAATTACAGTAAAACACCCTGCCATTAGTCCTCTTGGAGATACTCTTGTTACAGGTGCATTTACCCGATTATCATGGTCACTTTTGTTTCACATCATCTTTTATTTATTTATTTATTTATTTATTTATTTTGGCGCAACCAAGGATTGAACTCAGACCTTTGCGCTTGCCAGGGAAATGCTTATTCCACTGAGCCATCTCCCCAGCCCCCAGCACAGTTTCTTTCTTTCTTTTCTTTTTTTTTTTTTTTGTGTGGAACCGGGGATTGAACTCAGGTCCTTGCGCTTGCCAGGCAAGAGCTTATTCTACTGAGCCATCTCCCCGGCCCCCTCACTTCACTTTTTAAAGTGAGGACGTATTCATGATGTGTACTGAGTGTGCTCATCAGGACGTAGTGGCACAAGTACGTAGCACATCTTGATCCTTTTTACGTCCTCCTTCACTCCCCATCTCATATGCCTGTAATCCCAGCACTCTGGCAGGCTGAGGCAGGAGGATCCAAAATTCAAGCCCAACCTTGGCAACTTAGTGACATACCTAGATCCTGTATCAAAATAAAAATGGCCGGGGATGTAACTTGGTACAAAGTCCGTGGTTCAATGCACGCGTACACACACACACTGTACCATCTTAATTTTTTTTTTCAACGTGTTTAGTACACAGTCTACAGGTTCTCACTACACAGATCGGGCTCTTAGTGATGCTCCTATTTTTAGCCTCCCAGAGCTGGGATTACAGGCACACACCACCATGTCCAGTCTCAATCACTGTCTCAGCGCATCCCAGGGAAGGGGCCAGCACAGCAGGCCGGGAATCAAACCCCAGTCCCCATGTCTGCCTAAGTAGGCGCTTTAATTTGCTGAGCTATGTGGCTGACCCTGTATCATCTTTCAAAGAACTGGTCTGCTATTATGTTATTTGCTTTCAAACTTTATATTGCCAAGTTGTTTCCCTAGAGATTATGAGAGCTTAACTGAGTACAATTAAGTTTATCAAGCATTATGTGAGTCCTTAACACTAAATTCTATCTATGTGATTATGAAAAAGTATGTATCAGAGAAGTACTAATCTACAGTCTCTTTATACCAAGTGAGGCTAAGCGTGGTTTCATGGTTTCAGCTTTGGTACTTATTTATTTATTTTTATGAGGGCAGTTGTGCTATGTAGTCCGGGCTATCCCTGAACTCCTAGGTTCAAGCGATCCTCCTGCATCAGCTTCCTGAGTGCTGGGTTTACAGGTGTGTGTCACCATGCCTGGCTAGGAACACTTTATATATTAGGAAAATTAGCTCTTTTCCTGTGATGTGAACTATACGAACGACAAGTATTTTATACCTAGTTATTGAACATCTTTCAGTTCTCATCACAGTAGTTTTGCCCTGAGGATACTCCACAAACAAAATGCCTAAATTTAAGTCCAGGTTTGTGGGACCTTGTGTAAGTTATTTAACCAGTCACTCAATTCTCAGTGAGTTGGTGATATTAAAAGGATGAATATACAGAAAAAGGTCAGAAAATACTTTGCACAAGGCACAGTCTAAAAATGAGGGGGTTTTTTTGTTTTGTTTTGTGTTGACAAATTTAATGTTAATCCATCCTAGATCCTACTTCAAAAAGAATTTTTTTAAGACAGGGTCTTGTTATGTACTGTAGGCAGGCCTGGACCTCACACAGCTAATCTCCTGCCTCCGCCTCCCACAGTGCTGGGATTACAAGCATGTACCACCATGCTGGTTGATCCTACTTAAAAGAAAAAATATATATATTTGCTTTGGCTTCACATTCTGGAGATAAAATGAAAAAAAATTTTTTTTTTTACTTGTGGATAATCAACACCACCTAGGTACCAAGCCACGTGGAGGGCACATAGTTGGAGCGGCAGAACAAGCTCAGTTGAGGTCTTTCTTGTGGCCTTTACTCCCCAGCCGCCTGCTGCAGTGGGTTTCTACCTGGATCCACCAGGGAGAAAACAGGCTGAGATGCCGCTTGATTCGCCCAAGACCGAGCTTCCTTTGCGCCTTGACTTCCAAAGTCTCTTTATCTTTTCTCTGTGCCTTTTCAGTCCAGGCATCCAGTGCAGAGCCCACCTGACCCCTTCCAGGGGGTTCCACCCGCCCAGTGGAGCCCGGGCTGACCCCTAGCTGACAGTGACACAGCAATCACTTCAATGCAGCCCCAGGCCAGCTCCACCTCCCCACTTCCTCTAGGGATCCCAGCGCTTTAGAATGCAATCCTGTTTGCTTCCTCCTAGGGCTCGAGTCCTGCGGATTCTCCCAGTGAAGTGTGTCTTCCATTTCTGCTTTCTCTGTTCCCTGCCAATGACTCCCTGGCTTGGCCCTGGCTGCCTTCCATAAGGAATGCTGCTGTCCCTCACCCCCATATCTCCAAGCAGTTTTAGTTATGCAGCCCCCCACTGCCTATTGTTTCTCTGCCTCTGATAGTAGTCTACATTATCAACTCCAGCCAACTTTGCTTCCAAGACTTCCTCCCAATTCGTTCCATTTAAAACTTTTTTTTTTTTTGGTTTTGTTTTGTTTTTGCGGAACCGGGGACTGAACTCAGGCCCTTGAGCTTGCCAGGGAAGAGCTTATTCTACTGAGCCATCTCCCCTGCCCCAACCATCTCCCCGGCTCCTCCATTTAACTTCTTGAACGGGCTTCCCGTCCTACTGCCCAATCCAGATTAGAATCTCAATCTCTCTCCCTCCTCTGCCTTTTTCTTTTTCTTTTTGAGACAGGGTTTAGCTGTGCAGCTCAGGCTGGCCTAGAACTCACTGTGCAGCCCAGGCTGGTCTCGAACTCGCAATGATCCTCCTCCTACCTCAGCCTCCTGAATTCTGGGATTACAGGCGTGTGTGCCACCATGCCCGGCACCCACCGCCTCTTCAAGGCCACACCTGAAGCGGTCCTCTGATCATACTGCTCCCACGTTCCTCCTAGCTAGCCCGACTCCACACTCTGCAAGCATTTGTAAATGGCTACTGATTGCCACGCCTTCAGGCAGGGAGCTCGCTCAACCCGGCCACCTCGTGTCTCGGGTCCAGCCCGCGCAGGGGCGCGCGGGCGCTCGGCAGGCCTGCTCCGTCCAGCTCCCCTCGCGGGGCCCTCGCGGCCGCGTCCCTTGTTGGGAAAATGGCTTCCGGCCGACCGGGCACAGGCACACACAGATCCTTCTAGAAAAACCGGCTGTGTGAACAAAGTCCCGGGCTAGGGGAGGGCATCGGACCCTGGCCGACCGCCTGCGTCGAGAGAAGAAATGATACACAGACAAGAAGGAGTGGCGCTGAGGCGCTGCTGGCCGCTCGGCGAGGAGAAAGCGGCGGCCCGAACGCCCGGGCCGCGGAGTCCCCGCAGGCAGGGTCCTCTGTCGCCGAGCCCCGCACATCTAGGCGCAGCCAGCCGAGCTCGCGGCCCAACATGTCACCACATGTCCCCTTCTCTGCTTCCTCTCGGAGCCGCCTTTGCCCTTTCTACAACACAACTCTTTCTTCGCCCCCAAATTCCAGCGACAGCGCGGGGGCGAGGGAGCCGCGGCCGCGAGCAGGAGCCGCCTACCTCCTCGCAGCCTGGCCCCGCCCCCAAGCGCCCGGGCCGGGCGGAGCCTCAGCCTCAGCCCCGCCCGCTCGTCGGAGTTCGCCAGTTCAGGTTGACAGACTGAAGTTTTACCCAATAAGAAGGCAGACTCGTTCACGGTCGCCCTATTGGCTGCGAAATACAAAAATGCGCGCGCCTAATTGGCTGACACCACAACTCGGTCTTTCCGGGTAGTTCCACGCCTCACGCGTACTTCTGCAGCGCTGGGCCGGAGCAGGCGTCCGAGAGGACGCTGTGTCTGAGTAAGTTGGTACGCCGGTGGGGCCCTTTGGCGTCGGGTGAAGGGCTGCTGCTTTCCCTTTGCCGAGGTAGGGGGGAGTAGGGCGCCCGAGGAAAGGGCAGGGAGGGGCGCGCACGTGGAGCGCGGGCCTGAGGGGCGCGCGGGTGGCCGCCTGGGCCCGGGAGCCCCGGAGCGCCCAGGCCAGCCTGCCCTGCGGGCCCTGGGGGAGGGGACTCAGCGTCGCCGCTGCTATCAGACCCTACAGTGGGACCCGAGGGCGCTGGGGCCTGGCGGTGGCGGGACTGCAGGTCTGGGGGCGGTTTTGCGCGAGGAGGCTCAGATTGGGATCGAACCGCGCGCGGCGCGAGCTAGCGACAGACAGGGGCGAGGTGAGGCGGTCACCCGCCTGGGGGTGGGAGAGCCTCGCTGCCGGCGGCGGACGAGCAAACCCTGCTGTGCCCCGACCCGTCCCGCCGCGCAGCGCGAGAGCCGGGGCCAGCCTTTCCACCGAGCTCGGCCGGGGCTCCGCGGTCTCCCCGAAACCGCGACACGCCCCCCCCCCCGCCCGCGGGTATTGTCTTGTGAATGGAGCGGCCCGGCGGGGGGTGAGAAACGGTGGGGCAACTTCCCAGAGAAAGCACGATCCCACACCCCCCAACCTGATTTTAAATACCTGGAAATTAGTTGAGATGGTGTCCTGTGGGTTTGCAGGCCCAGAGGTCTGGCCAGCGGGGGAGAATCCCCGTTCCAGCACTCACTGACTTTCTGAGTATGTTAGGCCTCTTAGCCTCAGGTTCCTATCGTAAAATAGGGTTAAAATACCAGCTCAGGGTGGGAAATACGCACGTGCGGAGACACACACACAAACACAAACACACACGCAGGCACACCGTTTCAAGTATTTAGTGAATGAGGATTAACAGAAAAAAATTTTTTTTTCCTATTTCTCTCTACGCTGGACTGACTTTTGCGGGTGGAAACCTTAAATTGTGACCTTACAAACCAATGGTTTGCACATTTCAGTGCAGTAGACACCAGAATTATACTGAATTTCACTGCTACATATTTAGAATGTTTGCCTCTTTAAATATTATAATATGCTGCAGTAAACATTTGGAGATATAATTCACATACCATAAAATTAACGCATGCGCACACACTAACACACACACACGCACCCCTAGACCCAAGATTGAACCCAGAGCTATGGTGTAATCACTCAACTGTAATCCCGACCACCACTTCTTTTTATACCTAAAGCTTTGCTAAATTGTGAGACTGGGCTTGAACTGCGTTACTCCTGCCTCAGCCTCCCAGAGTGCTGGCCTTATAGGCATGTGCCATCACGCCTAGTTTACATTCACAATTTTAATTCACTATGTAGTTCAGTGCGCTTTTGAACTCACAGCCATTCTGCCTTGGCCTCCCAAGTGCTGGGATCACAAGCAAACGCTACCGCACCCAGTTGTGTGGAGTTTCTAGTGTGTTCACAGGATTGGGCAACCATCACTGGTACCTTATCTAATTCCAGAGGTTTTATCACTGCCCAAAAAAGCATGTGGTCCGGGGTGGGGGAGCTGAGTTGTTGGGCTGTAGCTTGGGGCCTCAGGGCTTCCTAAAAGGGGCTACCCTGATACGGGTGGAAGGAGCAGGACCAGTGCAGTGCACGTAGGCTGCCCGCTGCTTACCCGCCCCCAATAGGCTCACTCTGGGCTATGGATTGTGGGACACGCATAGGCCTGAAGGAGGAGGTGAAGGGACCCAGCTGGAGCAGCAGAGAGGCTGGTTAGCTGGGGGAAACAGCAGGACACCCAAATCAAGGAGTTAGCAAGCAGAAAACCGATGATTCCACTACTTTGAGAGAGTACTTTTAGGGAGACCGTATCTAAAAATAAAATGTGGGGCCGTGAAGATGGCTCAGTAGGATAAGCGCTTGACTGGCAAACGCAAGGATCTGAGTTCAATCCCTGGTTCCGCAAAAAAAAAAAAATAATAAAAATAAAAGTGCTGGGGATTTAGTACAGTACGAAGGCCCTGAATTCAATCCCAAGTAACATGCACAACACACACACACACACACACACACACACACAAAACAAAACAAAGGGGGGTGTTTATCTGGAATGGTGGTACATGCCTTGCATACCTGTAATCCCAGCACTGCAAATATAAGCCAGCCTGAGCAATTTAGAAACTTAGATCTTTCTCAAAATAAAAAAGGAATGAAAGCTACAGCTCAGTGCTCAGGCACTGGGTTCAGTCTGTGGTATGCGGGGAGAGGGGTGGATATAAAGGTTTAAAGCCGGGCCTGAGAAACTGCTCAGGAGTTTGCTGCACTTGTGGATAAACAGGTTGAAAAATTGGAAGCCAAAGTTGCTGAACCTCAGAAAGCCATTGGAAGCAAAGATGAAAGGTATGGCCTGCCAGCAAGGTGAACAGCTGGGGAGGGTATGCTTAGCAAGTACCTGATTCTAAAGTGGCCTGTGCCTGTGGTCCCAGCTACTGTGGAGGCTGAGCTGGGAGGATGGCTTTAGCCCAGGCGTTCTGGGTCAACCTGGCCAACACAGCAAGATCCTGTCTCAAAAGAAAAAACCCGTATGATGGATATGTGTTACAAGCAGAAACCAGATTACAGAGCCCAGCATTGCTGTTGGCACTCACACAAAAGAACTTATCCGCAGATTTTTTTTTTTTTTTTTTTTTGAGAGAGGGTTGTTTTGTTTTTATGAGACAGGCTCTGCTATGTAGTCCAGGCTGGCCCTGATCTTTCAGATCCTCCTCCTTCAGCCACCTGAGTGGTGGAATTGTATGTGTATGCCACCATGCCTGTCTTGTATCCAGTTTCCCAAGGCAGAAAATAAAAGATGTAAAGACTGTTCAGAGTTCATCATTATTAAGATATATACAGTATACACTCTTACTTACCAAAATACATGTTCCTGCCTGCCCAGATATACAAAAGATGATGAGGAAGAAGTTTGAAGTACTCTCAGGTATTAACCTTGTTTAGTTATTATAAGAATACATTCATATTTGCCTTTTTGGAAATAACAGCCAAGTGTGTATTCTAGAATAAGGCAGGTATGCATCCACCCATCACCTAAGGATTAATAAGTAGATGATGATGAGTTGAGTATGCAGAAGAAAGTGAGGTCTCTTTATTTGATCTTTTATTTGTTTGGTATAGGGTCTTGCTAGGCAGCTTGGACTCATAGTGATCCTCCCCTCTCAGTCTCCTTAGCACTGGGATTACAGGCATGCACCATCATGCCTGGTTTCAGTGCTCAACACGATGCACCTGGGCTGGCACGGCATGCGGTTCAGGGATCAAACTGGTCCTTTAGCTTTCCAGGCAAGGCACTCAGACCACCAAGCTATCTCCACAGCCCTGAAAGTGAGGCTTAAATACATCCCCCATGGGGCTGGTGAGATGGCTCAGTGGTCTAAAGCACCTACTTAGAACAAGCTTAGCAATGCCCAGGGACCGCGGTTCAATCCCCCAGCACCACATGCCAGTCAGCCCCTCCCCCTGGTGGGCTGAGCTGGCCACACACACACACGCACACAAATAAATAAAAAATTAAAAAAAAAAATTAAATACGTCCCCCTTCTATTTTATTTTATTTTATTTATGTGTGTGTGTGTGGCCAGCTCAGCCCACCAGGGGGCGAGGCTGGCTGGCATGTGGTGCTGGGGGATTGAACCGCTGTCCCTCTGCTTTGCTAAGCTGGTTCTAAGTAGGTGTTTAGACCACTGAGCCATCTCACCAGCCCCCATCCCCCTTCTTTTTAATCTTAAAATGAGCTAACCAAGGTCTACTGAATTATGACCTTAGGTGCTGGCTTGCTGAGTTTAACCTTAAAATGAATTGCTGCCAAAATAAAAAAGGAAGGAAATTTATGCTGACTGAAAATAAGAGCTTTTCAAATGAATATTATATTATTTGATTATTTTAGCATCTTTGTGTGTGTGTGTGTGTGTGTGTGTGTGTGTTTTGTATTTAGTACAGGGTCTACAGGGTCTCACTAAGTAGGTCAGACTTCATAGTGACCCACCATGTTCAGCCTCTCAAGAGCTGGGATTACAGATGTGCACCACCACACCCAATCTCAATGGCTGTCTCAGTATACATCACGGGCGGCCCCACAAGGACAGGCCAGGGATCAGGTCCTGCATCTGCCTAAGCTGAGCTATTTGGTTTTGTTGTTGTTTGTTTGTTTCTTTTTGTATTTTTAGGGAAGGATCTACAGGTTTTTCAGCGTCTCACTACTAGATCAGACTCGCAATCCACCAGTTTACAGCCTCCCAAGAGCTGAGATTATAGGCACACACCACCATACCCAGTCTCAATCCATCTCAGGGTGCCCTGGTGCCCCAGAGGCAGGACCAGCATGGTGGGATGGAACCCCAGACCCCTGCGCCTGCTTGCAGGTGATTTAATCTGCTGAGCTATTTGGCTGGCCCCCCACCGAGCTAGGTTGCCCCAATGTGTGGTCTTTTTTGTAATTTTTTTTTTTTGAGATTGTGAGTTTCAGAGTATTTAGTATTTAGTAGTTTAATCTAAGTGTCAGTGCTGTAATAAAGAAATAGGGGCTGGTGAGATGGCTCAGTGGTCTAAAGCTCCTACTTAGAACAAACTTCCCAAAGCACAGGGACCGTGGTTCAATCCCCCAGCACCACATGCCAGCCAGCCCGCCCCCTGGTGGGCTGAGCTGGCCACACACACACACACACACATAGACACATAAATAAATAAAATTTAAAAAAAAAAAGAAATTATAAAAGCCTAAATATCTAACAACTATAGTTTATCATCCTTTATGTTGATTCCAGAAAAAGATTATCTATTGTTCTAATTAAACACAAACTCTGTTCCATAAACCCTTAATTAATGAAACCAGTTTCCTTTTTCTTTGATTGAAATAGAACATTTCATATCTGATCTCTGAGCCAGGCTTGGTGGCATACACCTGTAATCCTACCACTTGAGAAGTTGAGGCAAGAGGATCAGACTGACTTAGATACTACCCTAGGATACTTACTGAGTTCAAGGCCAGCCTGAACTACAAAAAAGAAAGGTCTGATGTGTAAGTTTATCTTTCAACAAGAGTATGAACACACACACACACACACACACACACACACACACACGGAGGGACCCAGGATAGAGCTCAGCAGTATAGTGCCTGCCTGAGTTCAAGTCTCGGTACCCCACCCCCGGAAAAAAAAAAAAAAAGCCTTAAATGAAAGTCACATTTGGGCCAGGGACGGCTCAGTAGAATAAGCACTTGCCTGACAAGCGCAAAGGCCTGAATTCAATCCCTGGTTCCGCAAAAAAAAGTCACATTCAAGCAGAGTCTGGTTTTAACTACTTACCAGTCCAGTTATTTAAATACAGGAAGACCAAATCTCACATACTTTTTCATTAATTTTTATAACAAGAAATACAGAAGACAATTTTCTCAGATGTATTCAGTATAAGACCACCTGGTTGGGCTGGCATGGTGATACATTCCTATCGTCCCAGCACCCAAGAGGCAGAGGCAGGAGACCGCCTTGAGTCTCAGGCCAGCCGAGGCTGTATAGTGAACTGAAGGCTAGCCTGGACTGCAGAATAAGACTCTGTCTATTTATTTATTTATTTATTTATTTATTTAGTGGTACCAGGGATTGAACTCAGGGCCTTGCACTTGCCAGGGAAGCACTTATTCCACTGAGCCATCTCCCCGGCCTCTTGTGAAGTTTTTGTTTGGTTTTGATACAAGGTTACTATTGGCCTCATAAGGTTGGAAAGTTGTAGTAAATATATTCTATATAATATTTTTTCTTTTTTAGTAATAGGACCTCACTGTGTTGTGCAGCCTACCTTTATTAAGTTGCCAAGGCTGGCCGCAAACTTGTGATCTCCCTTGTCCCCCCAAGTAGCTGGGACTCTCAGTGTGTACCACCACACCCGTGGAGGATAATTCTTTACTGATGGTGTCTTAGGCGTAGGATAGTTGGCAGTATCTGTGGCTTTTACCCTCTAGATACCAGTAGCAACCTGTCTCTGTCCCTGCACCCTCTTGCCCAAGTGGGGACAGACAGAATGTGCCCCAGTAAACAGAACTGCTCAGTTAGGGATTTCTGACCAGCCATCCACGCATGGGGGCCCATGCCTGGCCCGCCACTCAGGAGGTAGTGCTCTCCGTGCTGCAGTCCTCACCACTGGGACCTGCTGACCTCTCCAGCCTCTTCCAAAATCCTTGGTGCTGTACTTTAGACTTTGCCTGCTGCAGGCCCCTCAGCCCCTGTCCCCGCTGCCTACCATCATTTTAGACTGTCCTGCACCCATCCCACCTGCCCTGCCCTGTCCATATGAGGCAGTCACTCCTTTCTCTCCCACTGCATCTGGGGACACGTGGGTCTTGACCTCATCCTTGTTGACAGTGAGTGCCATGAGTCTGCAGGTCACAACTTACGGATTTCTACCCTGCCCAAGTGCCGAGCCCAAAGCCCGATGTGGAGTGGCTGCTCTGCACATGCGTGTTGACTTAAGGTACCCGGAGCTGAAGGAAGCTACTAGGTAGCTATAGGGTCTTTTGTTTTTGTTTTAATTTACTCAGTGCCAACTAGGTCATGGGTGCTGATAATAGAAAAAGGAGATGAGATGGGAGTTTCAACAAGTTTAATATAAAGAGATAGGGGCAAGCATAAACTGTGTGTCCAGTAGCTACAGAGAATGAACTGCATTTGCATTTGGGGACAATGCAGTCCTTACCCTTCAGTAGACTTCTTTTGTTTGATTTTGGTTTTGGTTTTTTGGTACAGGGTCTTGCAGTGTAGCCCAGATTGGCTCTGAACTCACTTTGTAGCCCAGGCTAGTCTTGAACCTGTGATGATCCTCGTGCCTCAGCTTCTCAACCACTGGGGTTACAGGCACTATGTGTGGTATCCCGGTCATGCAGCCCCTCACTAAGGCTAACGGTGTAGGGAGACATGGTCTTGCTTCCTGATGGATGAACCAGAGGCTTGGACTATCAGGATGTGTGTTCTTCCCTGTACTCCCAGATCAGCAGGAAGAGACTAGTTGTACACTAAGGCAGAGTTGCTTTCTATGGAATTGGTAATAATAATAATAAAATTGATGTTAGTGTGGCTTAGTTTTTCCTAACTCTTACCATACATGCTTCTCCTGTTCACTGTGCCTTTTAGCTTGAAGCTTAACTGCAATTACAAAATCGTTGATCTACAATGAATGCCATACAGTGTTTGGGGACCATTCTTTAGACAAATGAATACAGTGACTATACTTTCAGATTAGAGAAGGCCATGATATTTATAGAGAAGGGAAGCATCTATTGGCAAAAGAGCAGATGTGGTCTGGAAAGAGACCATGGAGTCTTTTCATTCTTTTGGTGCGTGAGGGAGAACTGGGGCCTTACATAGGCCGAGCACAGGCTCTTTCCCACTGGGTTACACCTCAGCCCCTGGGCTCACTTCTGAACCTGACTCTGCTACAACTGGAAGCAGACAGGAGGTGCCTGGTACCTAGTAAGGAACTGAAGAGCAGCCTGTAGTTGTGCCCTGGGAGAGGCTAGATGAGAAAAGAGGAGGCTCTGAGGCAACACAGGGCTGAGTGGCCCAGGAGAACCCAGGAAAGGGTGAGTCTGACAGGAGGAAGACTGAGAGAGGCTGCTGCAGTGACACAGGGCAGAGCTGCTCCCTGGTGTATGTTGCAGGACTAAGGGCTAGAGAGAGCGCTCCAGCTTTGCAAGGAGGCGATGGTGGTTAGTAGTACCTCAGCGAAACCTTTTAGCAGAACAGGAGGAGGGACTGCCTGACTCCATTGAGAAATGGAGACAGTGAACTTGGACATAGACAGCATTCTTTCAGAACAAATAAGAAGTCCTGAGCATGTGTATAAGGAGTGGGAGGCACTGAACATACATGAGAACAGATGGGTACCAAATCCTTGGGGAGGTAAGAGGTCAACAGCTGCATGGGGTGTGTGTGCCTGAAAAGGTCCTGGAGCATAGCTGTTTCTCCAGCACAAAGGAGGACAGAATGTGTATAGGCAGGTGCTTGTGGAGTAGACAGCAGAGAGCCTAGCGGTGGTGGCGAACCTGTGGCAGGCGTAGGCATAGGATAACAGCTGTCTGTTATCGTTGAAAGCTCCAAAGGTTCACCGCTGCTGTGCCAGGTGTTCGTGCCAGTCACTTCTTCCGGAGAGAGAGCTGTGCTGTCCCCGCATCCCCTGTGTTGGGAAGGAAATGGGAAGGTGCTGGAAGAGCTCTCTATAGGGAAGGCTCGGATACCAGAAAGCAAGGGAGAGAACACACACATAGGATGTATGTGACATTCTCTTTTCTCTTTTAGGAACAGAAATGAATAAAAGCAGCAGGCAGAGTAGGAAAAAATACAGGAGAAGAAGCCACCCACAGAGCGCTCGGTTCAGACAGCGCAGTTCCTGTGAGAGGCAAGTGTGCCAGGGCTGGGGAGCCGGCCCTGCCCAATGCCACAGTACATTTTGTACTCAGTGTGCCTCACTGTGTAACCCAAGCTGGCCTCAAACTCACGGCAGTCCTCCTGCCTCTGCCTTGAGTGCTGGGATTACAGGTGTGCACCACCACGCCCAACAAAACAGACACAGTTCTTAGTTATAGGGCCATACGATGTCAAGTATCGAGGTGCTTCTTCAGAAGAAATTAGCCCGGACAGTTATGGAAGCATCAGGAGTTCTAGAAGAAACAAGGGCTTTAGAACCGGGTGCTCTGCTTTCTGTTGTGCACCTGGGCCACACACCTCACCACTCGGTGTCACTGTCTCCTTTATGAACAGGGCTAATAACCTCTTTCAAGGAGATATATACAAAGCCCTAGAAGCTACCTGGCTCCAAGTAGCACGTGGTAGGTCTCGCTGAGTAGAAATCCTCCAGTTTGACTAATGTTACATAAAGGTTAGGACTGTGCCCAAAGTCCTATAAGGAGACCGTGGATGCTTTTTGGGCTCTGGGCCTTGCCCAGGAGAGCCCTGTGTCACAAGTGGGCAGGAGTCCCCGCACAGCATCGGCAGGTGGCTTAGAAACCTCCTGAGCACGTGCACCTTGCGAGCTCCTCTGTGTGGAAAGAATGGAGCAGCAAGCAGCCTTTGGATGAAAAACACACTGTCACGGCTCCTGGTCCTTCCTATTCCTGCTGATCCCAGAGGAGCTGTCTCATGAAGCTCTGGCCAGGCAAAGGGGAGTAAATAGCTTTCCCTGAAACTCTGCATCGTGTTCATGTTTGTGGAAGAAAGAATGTTTTCTTATTCGCTTACCCTAGCTTTATAACTCAGATTCCTTTATTTATTTATTTATTTATTTATTTATTTATTTATTTATTTTTGGCGGAACCGGGGATTGAACTCAGGCCCTTGCACTTGCCAGGGAAGCGCTTATTCCACTGAGCCATCTCCCCGGCCCCTCAGATTCCTTTTAGTGTATGTGTGCAGGGCAGAGTCATGATTTCAGGCCAGGTGTGGTGGTGCGTGTAGTCCCAGCACTTGGGAGATGAGGCAGGAGGATCGCTTTGAGTATGAGGCCAGCCTGGGCTACATAGTGAGACCCAGTCGAAAGAAAGGGAAAGAATGAATTATTTTAAAGTGAATTTTATCAGGATTCTCAATAAAGATCTTTTGTACTATCACTGTATCCTTCAGACTGGTGTTACCACTTGTGGTTTACCAGTCCAGTGTTTGAGCCATGGCCCTGTCACTGCTCAGATGGCTGTGCCTCTGTTCCCTGAACCCCAGTTTCTCCACCTTGAGGTCAGCCTGCCAAGTGTGATTTAAACTCTTCTACTACTGAGTCCAGTAAAGAATGAAATTCACCTGGCCTTGTAACTGCTGTTGAGCTGGCAGATGAGCCAGGCTGGTAAAATTCTTATTGGCAAAAATTTCTGTTCTGCTTTTCATCTGAAAGATTCCAGAAGACCTCACAAAAGGCTCAAAGAGGAAATTACTGTGACATGTATCCTCTGAAAAAGACAGACAGACCAAACCCTCCCTTTGGTATATTTATAATAAGGGGTCAGTTCTCCTGGTGCTGCAGAATCGCTTGGGGAGGATCCCCTGGTCCTAACGGTTGGGAGCTGATGCCCTGTGCTGCCAGTCCTCACAGCCATGTGTCCTCAGGTGTATGACAGGGGCACGGCAGAGTGCACAGGAGTCGGACCTCAGTGATGAGGAGTGCCCATCGACCTCATCCAACACCCCTGGGGAGCCTTCTGCACCAGGTGAGGCGGCTGCTAGGGAGGGCTTCCCTGGCCTGGCAGCTGGGGTGGATGAAGCTGCCCAGGCAAGGCTCAGAGATTGTCTGTGAAGCCCTGAGGGGAGGAGCTGCGGTGTCAGGAGCAAGGCTTCAGGGCAGACGGTCTGCCCCATGACTGAACTCAGTCCAGGATAGAGACTGACTGTGCCAGGCTCTGCGGGCCCTCAGAACAGATGGGCAGCTGGCTCCTAAGTGGGGTAGTTACAGTATTTTAAGTTGCTGAATTTAATGTCTGTTCATTAAAGATCTACCAGGGTATTACTTCGACCCTGAAAAGAACCGCTACTTCCGCTTGCTACCTGGACATAACAACTGCAACCCCCTCACCAAAGAAAGCATCAGGCAAAAGGAAATGGAGAGCAAACGACTACAGCTGCTAGAAGAAGAGGAAAAGAAGAAAAAGGTGGGCTCTATACCCTCCAAGAGCCACCCTCCCCTCCTCTCCTGCCAGCATCCACCTGCCAGTTAGACACCTGTGACACTTACCACAGATACTGGAGAAGTTGGGCCTGACCCTCAGCCCACCCCTCATTCCTTTTTTTTTTTTTTTATTGTGTGTGTGTGTGTGTGTGTGTGTGTGTGTGTGGCCAGCTCAACCCACCAGGGGGCGGGGCTGGCTGGCATGTGGTGCTGGGGGATCGAACCGTGGTCCCTGTGCTTTGCCAAGCTTGTTCCAAGTAGGTGCTTTAGGCCACTGAGCCATCTCGCCAGCCCCCCACCCCTCATTCCTGAGTGAGAATAAGAACAACCAGAGACTCTGGGCCCATCCCCACCCACCTCCTCTGGCTCCTGAGTATCACCAGTAGTTCTAGAAGACTGTGCTGCCCTGGGGGCAGCTTGGAAAGCAGCACTGGGAAGTTGAGGCACTGTATCACACATAGGAAAGTAGGACATTGGCCTGGGGGCAGTCCTGCAGACAGATTTCCTTGCCAGGATGTCTGGGATGTTTTGTTGGTTATAGGACAGCAGGAGGGAAATCCAGGCTTTTGTCACCCTGCAGAATGGAGGCTGCGTGCATTCCAGACCTGGAGTCCAGTCTAGCTCCGGCTCTCACTGGCTCCCTCGCTAGCTGGCGTGGTGGCTTCCTCCTGGCTGCAAAGGGCCGGGACAGAAGTTTGTGCAGATTCTGGCCCACACCTGCCTTCTGGAGCAGGGCTTTCCCTGCTGCCAGGGAGGTGAGGCAACTGTGATTCTGGTACAGTTCTCTAACTTGCAGAAGTCAGATTTTTATGCATCTAATTTCCCGTGTAGCACCTGTCTCCGTTGTATCTTATGAAGCTAAAATATTTCTGTTATCTGATAACACAAATGAATCTTCATCAAGTCTTTCTGTCTTTAATATAGAGAGCAGCCAGAATGGGATTTAATACATCTTCCTTCCTACGAAAAAGCCAGCTGGGTCTGCTCAGCGTCTCCAGTTACTGCCGGTAAGTCAGGACCTTGATGTTGTACTCTCTTCCTGGACATTCCTTCTTCCCTATTTCCTCCTTTTCCTGTTTTTGTTTTGCGGCATGAGTGATTGAACCCAGGGTGTCCCACATGCTGAGGAGGCGCCCTGCCCTTGACCTGTACCCCAGCCCTGTGTTTTTTGAGATGTCACTACATACCCAGGCTGGCCTCAAATGTGTTTTTTGTATCAGATTTTATTGGTACATTTTAGATACATGTAATGATCACATTCATCATAGAGAATTTGTACCTTTCTACAGTATAACTTGATTCTTTGTCTTTTCCCATTTCCTTCCCCTCCCCTCCCATGAACCCCTCCTCCACTCCCCGTTTACAAAAGCTAGTGATTTTGCCCTCCAACTTGGGATCCTCCTGCCTCAGCCTCCTAAGGACCTGGATGGCAGGCAAGTCCCACCACCTGGCGCTCTTCCCCGTTTCCTATTTCTGTAATCCAGAGGTGCAGTCAGGACGTCCAGGGCTATGCTGGAAAAGTCCATGCAGATGGGGGCCTGGTGCGGCCCACTGCCACGCCAAGGCTCATCCTCAGTGTGGAGGGAAGAGAGAGGACTCGGGCAGAGGCTGTGCATGCTGAGCTAGTAGCAGCTTCATTCCTTGAGATTTCTACCATCTTTTTCTCATAACAGTGAATTGTCACCAGAAACAGGCCATTTAATGGATACGCATGTATTAAACGTATCAAAATGCTTGTGATGCTTGATAGAATTCTAACTAAAACTGAGATGGGTGATACTTCCTCAAAGAAGAGTGCAAGGCACATGGTGGAGCAGTCTGAGCTCCATCCCCGCCCCCTCTGCCCCCCGCGCGTCTGCCGTAGCCTCCTGGGTCTCAGTCATTGCACCTAGGAGCAGCGCCCCTTTGGGGAGCCCAGCCACACAAGGGCTTCGGCGAGGTAGGTGCTCTGTGTCTCCACTTCCAAGGAGACAGGTCCTGGGACGAGTGTCCCTGCCGTGGAAGCAGGCGGTGAGGCGGGAGTCTGCACACTGGTGTGCTTCTCGTTTGCCCTGTGTCCCTCAGCACGGTCATTCCTCAGGGACACTGGCTTCACCCCAAGGGAAGCACTGCAGCAGGCCGTCTGGGCACACATCCTTTTGCCTCCACATTCTTTGAGCCTGGGAAGGGCTGTGCAGTACATTTAGTTTTCCTGAGCGGTGTATGCAAAAACGGGAATTCAGTGTTTGGGGGATCTCTCAGCCTCGCTGTTGGGTGGTCCGCAGAGGGGCACTTCAGCCTGGTTTTGTGTTTTGTTTGACTCAGACGTGCTCTGCAGACCAGCCTGCTCTGTAACTCGTGTGCTCAGTTTTTTGTCTCGGCGCCCCCCAAGCAGCTCAGGCTGAGGTGCTCAGCCCCACATGTGGCTTCTGAGGCTTGGGCATGGTGTCCTGCCCTGAATCCATCCCTCCATGTCTCTTCCATCTTCAGCTTAGCCCACGAGCTGCAGGTGAGCTGCATGGAGAGGAAGAAGGTTGAGATTCAGAGCGCCGATGCCTCCACTCCGCCGAGCGACCCCTTCAGCCTCATCCTGGTGAGTCTCAGGGCCTTTTCTGGGCCCTGATGCCTCACGCTTGGCCATCAAGCTGGCTGTGTAGGGGCCGGGGAGATGGCTCAGTAGAATAAGCGCTTCCCTGGCAAGCGCAAGGGCCTGAGTTCAATCCCCAGTTACGCCAAAAAAAAAAGCTGGCTGTGTAGAAGCCAACAGTGTGAAAGCAGGCAGCATCCTCTGGGTTTATAGTGCTGGCCACCCACAGGCAGGAGGCAGCCAGTGGGCTGTGCTGTGCCATTGTCATTCACCCTCCAGCCCAGGCCTTTGATGGAGATCCTGGGCCCACCTACATGCTGGCTAAGAACCCTTACAGAACAACTCCTCCTTGGTTGGACTGTGTGCTGCTGGAGAGGGGTACCAGATTGCCCTGACCTGGGGTTCTGTCCCCTCCTTCCCATAGGTAGGGCTTAGTACTTAATCTGAAGTTCTTGCCACAGGCTCTGGCTCCCTTCGTTGCTATCCCTGGCAGGGGCCTGCAGGCCTGAGCCCCTGCACATTGGCATCTCTCTATCAGAGGACTGGAAGGTTTCCTCTGCTTTTAATTAGACCTGAACTAGAAGCTGGGGCCAGGGAAATGGTGCCTGCAGAGACCTCATGGTCCTTTGTAAGTGAAGGAACCTCCTCTCTGCAAGGCCCAGGAGAGAGAGGAGAGACAGCACTCTGTCTCGGCAGGCCTTGAAGCTGAGCCTTAGACTAGAGGTTGACCCTGAGTCCTCTTGCCCTCGGGGAGCTGGACAGCAGAGCCTTTCCAAGTAAAGGTGTTAGGGCCAGGCCCGGCTTTTCTGCTCAGGCCTTGCCCTTGTGTCTGAGTCATGCCTGAATTAGTAGATTGTGCTCGAAGCAGGCTCCCCATGCTGGGTCAAGCTGGAGGGGCTGGCACTGCACACAGCCTTTTCCAAGCTTGAACTCCCCTGTCCTGCCCTCCTCACGCACTGCTGCTGCAGTAGCTCTGTCCCAGCACACTGGTCATAGAGGGCTCTGGTGGCTGCTGTGACCAAGAGCTGGAATAGTAATTCTCCACTATAGAGCAGCTTTTCAGATCAGGTCCTGGTCACTGCCAATGATTCCTCCAAGAACATAATTTTTCTCCCCATGTGGAATTGCAGAAGCTGTGCAGGCTCACTGGCACCCAGACCCGGTGAGTGTGGAGCAGGACGGACAGACAAAGCCATGAGTCCAGGGGAACTTGTTTTGCTTTCAGTTATTAATTATTACATTTCTAAATAAAAAAGGGGGAGAAAAAGGAAATTTAAAAATAGCCCACATCCTAGTGCAAACTTCTGCTGTATTTTTGTTTAGTGTGATGTACCCTTTTCCTTTCACGTGCACGTTTCGTCTCTCTCTTCTTTTGGTTGGTGACATACATCAAATCCGAGGCCTCACAGCTGCTAAGTCCACGCTATGCTGCAGAGCGACCCCCGCAGTCCTGCTGTGCTTGTCGTCTTGTTGGGAATCATTGTTGTAATGGGAGTACAGCTTGGAGTGCTGCTCGGCCTGAGAACAGTTATAACGAGCACCTTCCATGTCACTGTGGTTTTTACAATGGCTGTATGCTGTGTTTTATGGGCCAGTATTGGCCTTCTAACCCAGCTCTAGCAGAGTAGGGGATGCCCACTGACCTCAGTCTTAATGGCCACATGCGCCCTACCTCCACCCTCCTGATCCCACTCCCTGCTCCTGAGGTAGTAAATCACCCCCAGGAGCATCACAGGAAAGGAGTGAGAGAGACTTAGCTTATCGTCGGGCACCTGTGGAGAGGAACTGTCAGGGAAAAGATGTGTGGGGACATGGCCCACCTGGCTCGGCCTGGGAATCACCTGCACCCCTCCCTGCAGGTGGATACCAATAGCGACCGGCTCTTCACAGTCAATGACGTGGATGTTGGAGGCTCAAAGTACGGCATCATCAGCCTGAGTGGCCTACAGACTCCCGCCCTTACGGTGCGCATGCACAAGAATTTCTACTTCACCAACCGCAAGGTGCGTCTTCTGGGGCACAGTACAAGTTGGCCTTCACTTGGTGAAAAAGGCAGGGCACAGTTTCTTCATTTCTGAAGAGCAAGTAGAATATGGCTTCTCGGACTCTGGGGGAGAGAAAGGAGCCTAGGAGCATCCTTGGTGGGAGAGGAGGTTGACTCAGATGGGGGCTCGGGCGCACTGCATTCCTGGTCCTGAGAACATCCCTCGAGAAAGGCAGTTTTCCAGGATGTGGGCCATAGCAACTGCACCTGAATACAGGAGTCCTCCTGGGTATGTCAAGTGAGTAGTACATCAGCAGCAGGCCAGTCTGGCTGCCTCGAGGTGCTTGCTCTCCACAGCCATCTTTAACTGCAGTGGCAGTTGTAAGACGCTGTGACTTTCTGGTTAGAACATGAGAGCAACAAGATCAATACAGTTGAAATGGCTTGTGAGGAAAGGAAGATACAGCACAGCTATGTGGCTAGGTTTGTCCCCTGCGATGGTGGAGAACTGAGCCCCAGCTGGTGGCTGTGGTGCTTCCTCCTGCAGGATGTGCCTGGTGCAGAAGGGTGAGTTCTGGACTTTGCTTCCTGCTGGCCCCATTGAGGCCTCATAGTGCAGGGCAGGAAGCTCTCCTGTCCTTTGAAATAGTGTAGCCCACTTAGTGAGCTGGGCATGGTGGTGTACACCTGTAATCCCAGCACTGAGCCTGAGAGAGGCTGAGGCAGGAAAATTGCTATGAGTTCAAGGCCAGCCTGGGCTACAAGGTAAGTTTAAAGCTAGCCTGGACTACATAGCAAAACCTTGTCTCAAAAAAATAAAAATAACAACCAAAAGGAGTGAGACATATAGAAGTAATTCCTATGTCCATGTCCCCATAAGTAACTGAGAACTTGGCCATTTTTCTCCATGAGCTGGCAGTCAAACCAATGCTGCCATCTTGCCATGTGCTTCTTTACCAGGTGAACTCTGTGTGCTGGGCCTCACTGAATCACTTGGATTCCCACGTTCTGTATCCTTTGGTGTGGACCTGGGCTCTGTGGGCTTTGTAAAACAGCATCTTAGTGACTGGGGGCTGAGCCGTCATGAAATCAGGTCTCAGCCTTTAGAAGAAAACTGTGCCCCTGGGCAGACAGCAGAGATTTCTGTGAAGCATAGAGCAGCAGGTGAGGTTCCGTGATGACTCTCCTTGTGGGCGACTTTCATGTCCCTGTGTGCCAGACATTGTTCTGGAACACTGAAGGTAAGTAGAGGAGGTAGGATCAGAACTAAGGCTGGGGGCCAGGGAGATGGCTCAGTGGAATAACTTAGTTGCCTGGCAAGCACAGGGACCTGAGTTCAATCCCCGGTTCCACCAAAAAAAAAAAAAAAAAAAAAAAACAAAAAAAAAAAAAAAAAAAAACCAAAAAAAACTAAGGCTGTCTGGCTCTAGAGCCTCCCACTCTACCACTGTAATCTGGGGCTTCAGGCCCTAAGACAGACCCAGTGTGAGGGAAGTTTCCTTGGTGTCATACAGGCTGTGGGCCCAGCGCCTTAGGGACAGGTACTTTACCTCTAGTCATTGCCTTCCCAGAGAGCCAACTGGGCGCTTTGCTGGGAACACAGTGTGTAGGCTGCCGCGGGCCCAGCCTCCCTCTGGGACCTTTGCGCTCCTGATGCTGCAGAGGACTTACTGGCCCAAAACCACAGCACGATACTTGTCCTAGTTCAGGCCCAGAACAGAGGAGCTCTGGGACCTGTGTTTCTGCTGCAGGGAACACCTGTTTCCTCAGCTGTCATGAGATGAGTGTTCATTAATGTGCAGTGTACCACGGTTTCTGCACATCATTGGGCCTCAAGACAAATCAACCTTTATTTGCTTCATAGGACATTTCAGAGGTTCTAAACCACAGGTCCATTAATGATCTGATTATAATTTTTATGTGAGACACAAAACTGCATTCTGTAGATCCTTGTACATGGCTGTTGTCTGAGGGGCCTCTGGTGAGTGAGAGGACCACCTGTTACTGCACTGATGTCACAGGAATAAGAGACCACATTTTACAGAGCGGAAACAACTGTGCTCTCCCTTCTGACCATAAAGCACTGTTTGCTCATGATTCTCTAGGGCCAGGGCTGGATAAAACCCATGTGATTTTAAAGTGGTCTGTCCTGGCTGATGGCTTGCTACCTGGTGGTTATTCCAGGTCCATTTCAGGTTTTTGCACTTCCACCAGAATTCTCTTACGGAGAGGGTACAATGTTCAGAGCTGCATCCTGTTCAGACCCGCACTGTGCATTCCCACCAAGAGTGGTGTGAGGTCAGAATTTTTTCTGCTGAACTGGACTCTTAGTTAACTGTGCCCTGCTAAAGGAGTAATCCACGGGCCTGCCCCCGTAAGTACCATACAGGCTTTGAGTATGGCCTATGTTTCAGCTGAAGTAACTAAAAGTGCACATGGATAAAGGTCTTTTCCCTTGCCCTCACCCTCCAAATGCAGAAGTAGGTTTATTTAGGAAGCAACTGAGCTGTCCAGCATCTGTTGTGAGCAGTTCTGTAGACTAGAGATACTATTTAACGTGGAGCTTACTGCCAGACACATTACACAGCAGAGGGCTGCATGCTCGCTTGGGTGCCTATTAATGTTTTCCAATGGGTCACTCAGCCAGGGTCTGTTGGGCAGATGCAGTCCCTCTGCAAGTGGCTGGCATCAGGCAGCTCCACAGTAGTCTGTAAGGGCATTGGGCTGCCACGGGCATACAAGAGTTGTCTTTGTGGATGCCTGCAGGGGAGGATGGGGCCAGGAGCTCCCAGCACAAGGTTGAGTCAGGACACGGGAGTGTATTCGGGGGCCTCTTGATGTCCCACAATGCCTGCAACTTGATAGGGTCTACCTGTGGGCTGGTAGAAATGGGACCGTGTGGCCGCAGCAGGACTGCAGTGGACAGAGGCGAGCTAGGAGACCGGGGCTTGGGAAGTTGGAGCAGGTGTTTGGTGTGTGCACTTGCACGTTGTAAAAGCATAAACTACTTTAGGTCATCGTATGTGTGCAAGTATTACAACAGGCCTTAGGAAAACTCACCACGCTGAGAATAGTCTTGTCTGGTTGGGGAAGGGGTGACTTGGACTGAGGAGGTATTCAAGAGCACTTTTAAGTGTATCCAGGATACCTTTGTTCCTTTAAAAAATTCTGAGGCTAAATAGGAAAATGAAGTCAAGGCAGAATGGATGATTGGTGGTGTTCACTGGCCCCCGACTCCTTAACAGCTTTTTCCAGGCTGTGCCTCTTGGGATTTGCAGACACGCCAGGCTGTGCCACTCTGATCCCAGCATCCCTCTTCACCAGTAATCACCCAGGTACAGGGTCCTTTGCCTCAGAAGAAACCAGAGCCTGGAGCAGGTTTCTGTCCTCTGCTTTCCGGGAACTACAAGCGGGCTCAGAGGAGTGTGGGGACCAGGGGCCGGGTGGTCCTGGATGGGGCCACACTGGAAACACTTGGCCTGTGCTGTAGTTGGTACCAGGCGGAACGCAACTCTGGTAGTGTCCCTGGCCTGCCCCCCTTGTGGGTCACATCAACAGCCAGAACAGCATTAAAGTGTGTGTGGAGCTGTGTGAGACCTCAGAACACTGGCTGGGCCGCCTGTGTGACCACTCCCAAGGCACGTGAGCACCCGCGCCCTGCACGTGGCGGGCACTCCTGGAGATCTTCATAGCCTGTCGTGAAGTCCATCTGCCTGTTCCTTCCTGGCAGCCTTTTGTGGACTTGGGATCTAAGACGGGCCAGCTCTGAGCACGCAAGCTCTGGGAGACACGGCACAAACACCAACACCACCCCTTCCCCTCCTGAATAGATGGTCAGACCTCCGCCTGCTGAGGACTGTGGCACCCCATCGGGGTCCGTGCAGAGTCCAATGAAGTCATGCGCATTCAGCGCGCTGCCTGGCATTTCATGGGACCACAAGCTCAAGGCAGAATTGTGTCTTTACCCTGTTTACAGAAGAAAGATAAAGAGGGCCAGAATTTGCCTCACAAAATTCATTTTTAGTGTTAAGACCCAAGATGCAGAAAAGCTTAGGTTAGCAGTTCCCTTTGGGGAGGGATGGGGTGAGGGTCGTAGCTGAAAGGGACACCAGGGAAGCCCAGAGCGCAGGCATTCTCTTACCCAGGGGCTCAGCACATGGCTGGATTCACTTCGCAGTTGCCTGTGCACCTATATGTGTCTGGATAGTTTCTTTTTTTTTTTTTTTTTCGGTGGAGCCGGGGATTGAACTCAGATCCTTACATTTGCCAGTCAAGCGCTTATCCTACTGAGCCATCTCCCCGGCCCTCTGTATCGTTTCTGTCAGTGCAAATGTGTGTGTTAATTGTTCTGCTGGAGCGCGTGCGGGTGGTGGTGGTGCGCTCCAGGGCTAAAAGCACCTTCTGTGTGACTGCACACTGCCCCCTGATGACCCGGATTGTTATGGGAGTGACCCTCTGAGCCAGGACCCCGGCTGAGCTTTTTTTTTTTGTGTGTGTGTGTGTGGAACCAGGAATTGAACTCAGGCCCTTGCACTTGCCAGGGAAGCACTTACTCTATTGAGCCATCTCCCCAGCTCCATGAGCCTCCCTTCTTACCACAAAACCTACAAAAGGGCCAAAGTAAAGACCCTGCTTTAGTGTGTTCTGTTGCTATAACTACATGCCACAGGTTGGGTGACACAGAAGAACATAGGGCTGTGCACCCGTAGAAACCGTGAAGGCCGCACCTGTGGTGCCGGCCTCTAGTGATTGTGGCTTTGCTGCTCCTGACTGAGCAAGCACTCACAAGGAGACAAAACCTGTGGGCTTGATCTGACTTCCATAAATCCTTTGTTCTGCAGCCAGTCCTAGTTACCTCCTGAGGCAAGCACCCTCCCACTGCCGCCGGCTGTAGCTTGGGGGTTATGTGTGCACTTGTGTGTCCTGAGGGTGCCCTAAACCACACAGGCCCTCTGACCATTTTCACCAGTGGCCCAGAGGTCAGCTGTGCCTCACTACCTCCTTTGCTCGGCAGGTGTAGACCGCCGTGGCATGCTTTGCAGTTTCCGGATCCCTGGGGCCTGGTCCTGTGCGTGGTGCCTCAATGTCCAGGCGAACACCTGCTTCAGTACCGGTGAGCCTAGAGGGCTGGGCTCAGACGCTAACCCCCAGCAGGCCCTCCCCAGACCACCACTTGCACCTGCTCACCAGCCCCTCTCTCCACCAGGCTTGTCTCGTCGGGTCCTGTTGACCAACGTCGTGACGGGGCACCGGCAGTCATACAGGACCAACAGTGATGTCCTGGCCCAGCAGTTTGCAATCATGGTTGGTTGAATCTGGAAGGGCATAACAGAAAGCCTTCAGGGATGAAATTGGGTTCCCTGGTGTAGTGTTTTGACCTCTTCCCTCTTTCAAAGAGGAGAAAAGAGCAACAGGATGCAAATACAAGCTGAGTGGAAGTTGGCTCATCTAGAAAGGCCTGCCCAGCTGGGGTTAACCAACTTCCTAAGTTAATTCTTAGCAATCCTTTAGGTAAGCAGGACAAATCATGTTTCAGTGTACAGGAGGGGCTGGGCGTAGCTCAGCTGCAGTGTGCAGGCTGGCGTCCTGTTCTGGGCCCTGGATTCTGTCCCTGAGCTCCACGTAAAGTATGCGTGTGAAGTAGCCTTGTGCACAGCTTTTAGCTTGTACACTTTTTTTTTTTAAATTATTTATTTATTTTTATTTATTACATTTATTTATTGTGTGTGTGTGAGGCCAGCTCAGCCCACCAGGGGGCGGGGCTGGCTGGCATGTGGTGCTGGGGGATTGAACCGCGGTCCCTGTGCTTTGCCAAGCTTGTTTCAAGTAGGTGCTTTAGACCACTGAGCCATCTCTCCAGCCCCTAGCTTGTACACTTCTTGTGGATAAAAGTGAAGAGTGGGGTCATCACTGTTTCAAGACTTGACCTAGAGAGTGCTGCCGACGTCCCGATGGAAGGAGGCTGCTGGCCCCTGCAGGACAGCCGGGCGTTTAGGCCTCCTTCCACATCATCTTGCCCCAGGATCTTTGCTCTCCTGGTCTGTGCTCACCGAGCTTTCGGTGAGGACAGGGTGCTGTCACTTGGGCCTCAGAGGGAGGGGCCCACGAGCGTAGGGAGTGGCCTCTAGCCCCCATGGCTCCTCTCAGCACCTGGAATCCAGTTCTGCCCCACCACAAGGCCTCCTACCCCCTCAGCTTCTCACCAGGCCCGGCCATGGCACCTTGTGGTCGGCTTGAGGCCAGAGAAAGGCTGTCCTGGGAGATAACAAGTAGCCCCTCTCTCCATAGACTCCTTTGTTGTTCAACGGCTGCCGCTCTGGGGAGATCTTCGCCATTGATCTGCGTTCTCGAAGCCAGGGCAAGGACTGGAAGTCCACCCGCCTGTTCCATGACTCGGCAGTGACCTCTTTGCGGATCCTCCAAGAAGAGCAATCTTTGTTGGCATCAGACATGGCTGGAAAGGTAGAGGATCCTGACTTCCTCCAGCCCCATGCCTTGGGCACCAGGCAAGAGGAAGTCATGGACTCTCCAGGGAAAGGGCTGCCAGTTACACGAGTTGGATGGACTTGGGTATAAGAGTGGAGGGTACACAAGGGCCCCAGAGCCCGCCTGGCCCTGTGCACGCCAGCTGTTCACTGCAGTGCCTGCCAGCCTCCCTCACAGTGCCCTCTGCTGCTTCCCTCAGATCAAGCTGTGGGACCTGAGGACCATGAAGTGCATAAGGGAGTACGAAGGCCACGTGAATGAGCATGCCTGCCTGCCCTTGCACGTGCACGAGGAGGAAGGGCTCTTGGTGGCAGGTACTGGGGGGAAGGTGCCACCCACCGCATCCTGTCCTAGAGAGCCCACGACTAAAGGGGCAGAGTTGTGGGGCTGGTGTCCTCTGGGTAGGGAGGCTGAGGGGAAGCAGAGTGGGATGTTGGTGAGCAGTGTTGTACACAGCCAGCAGCTGGATGGCCCTCTGGGAGGAGAAGAGGTAAGAGGACAGCAAGTGGGGCAGGGTTGGGGCCTGTGCCTCAGGTCATGCCCCATTGTACATGTACTGTCCTGTCCCAACTTGCTTCTTGCTCTCTGTTCATGTGTCCACAGGAAGATGCTGGGAAAATTCCTGGCCCCTTTCATACCCCCTTGGTCGGTAGCATAGGAGCAGCTCCTGCCTACCAATTCCCTTGAACAGAGTTACAGATAGATGACAGGTCAGGCTGCTTCTGGGCCATAGGGTCATGTGAGAGCACCAAGGCCAGTGTTTTTCTGTGTGAAACAGCTGGCCCTTATTCTCGGTGCTAACCAATCCTCATACACACTGAATTCCTATGGAAAGCAATTACTCTCCATGAAACATTTTCCTTTTTTTTTTTTTTCCTGGAACCGGGGATTGAACTCAGGCCCTTGTGCTTGCCTGGGAAGTATTTATTCCACTGAGCTATCACCCCGGCCCCCTCCATGAAACATTTTCATGGCTAACCAGCATGAAAAGTTAGTTAGAACTTTCTTAGGCATACCTACTGTCATCAGCACGAACACTTGGCTTCCTTTAAATCTCAAGAGTGCCTGTGTGCTGAGTAGCAGAAGGGCCAAGTTGTGTTGAGTGGCAGGTGCAGTTGTCCATAGGACATTTGTGAGCATTGGCAGCCAGGAGTGGTGGTGCATGCCTGTAATCCCAGCACTGGGGAGGCTGGGCGGGAGAGAGGCCGAGGGCTCGAGGCCAGTGTGGGCTACAAGTGAGTTCAGGGCCAGACTGAACTACATAGTGAGACCCTGTCTCAAAAGCCTTGGAGTCATGTGTCACAATGTTTAGGGCCCTGAAGTTGGATCCCTGAAGGCTTCAACCTGTCTCAGGAACTTGAACTTTTTAAACCAGAAGGAGGGCCGAGGATTTAGCTCAGTGTCACAGTGGCTGGCATGCATGAGGTCCTGAGTTCGATTCCTGATACAAAGAAAACCAGAGCTCAGGAAGGAGCCATCTGGTTTGCTCCCAGACTATAGTTAAGAAGGTGAGAGGTTCTGGTGACTGCCTCATGCAAAGGAGATAAGCTGCCTGTCATCTGAACAGGCGTGACCCCAAAGGAAGCAGATCCCACTGCAGTGCCCCCGACAGCCAGTCACATCACTTGGGAAACACTGAGGTGACTCGGGATTTGGGTTGTGAAAAGTACACACTGGCAGTGCTTGTGCTTGGCCTACAGTCCCATTGCTCCCTGAGCACATCGCTTCCCTTGCTAACCCTCCATGTGTCTTCCTCCCTCCTAGTGGGCCAGGACTGCTACACAAGAATCTGGAGCCTGCAAGATGCCCACCTGCTCAGAACCATACCGTCCCCGTACCCCACCTCCAAGGCTGACATTCCCAGTGTGGCCTTCTCTTCCCAGCTTGGAGGAGAGCAGGGGATCCCGGGGCTGCTCATGGCCGTCAGGCAGGACCTGTACTGCTTCTCCTACATCTGAGTTTGTAGGGGCCAGCCTGGAGGGGCGGAGCTGCCTGAGAGGAAGGAGGGCTCATTTCCGTTGGCAGTGAGGGGCTTAGGTGACGCCCTGTGCACACAGCTCTCACCCCTGGCTGCTAGGAGGAGGTGCTGCAGAGACACTAGTGAGGTGGTTACGTTAAAGCGTGGGCTCAGAGAGCTTGAAAGTCCTTTTCATAAAAGGTACTTAATTCTTTCTCTTGTTAATTGTCCAGAACAGTTCCCTACCCCTTACCCTTTTTAAAACAAAAAGACTTTTTCTAAGGACTAAAGATGGGCAAAAACTAAGAGCTGTTGCTTACACTGGAAGCTCTGGAGGAGCCCATGAAGTCATTCCGGCAAGAGCTGCATCTCCCTTGACAAAGCTGGGCATAGGGCAGGTGACAGCCTGAGTGACGGCTGAAGGCTGGAGTTGGGAATTGTTAACCTGGCTGTCGCCCGCTCCGACAGCGCCCGCTCCGGCAGCATTCCCCTTTTGTTACAGGCACTGAAAGGAAAGACGGCTGCTTTTAAATGCTGGAAGTTATAAACAGTCTGGAACATGCCTTATTGAGACAGCTTCCAGAACGCGCAGGGACAGCAGCTCTTGTTGCTGTTACACTGATTGGAATGTCAAATTCAGGGACTCGGAATCAAAGAAAATCCACTGGCTTTTTATAAGCGCAGAGCTGCAGTTTGTAAGATGTTTATACCAAGTGTTTTTAAAGCCTGTCTTTCTACCAATAAAGTAGAAAAACATGTCCTAGCATGTTGCTTCTGCTAAACTCCCGATGCTTATAGCACCAAACCATGCAATAGTCTATACTTAGATGTCACATGAAGCCAAAATAGCTGAGACCAGCTTTAATAGCTTGCTGGAGAGCTTCCAGTTGTTTGTCCAGACCAACCCACTCTGTCCTGGCCTGCCCTGCATGTGCCCTGGGAGACTGGTCCCCGACGGCTGCAGGGGCCAGCGCTCCAGGGCGGAAGAGCGAGCCAGAAAGCAGAGGGCAGAGGACCCGAGTGGGTCGTCAGCTCCCTGGCTCCTTTTCTGTTGACCTGTGGTGGCTGTGACCAAAGGTCCCAGCTTCCAGTGGAACGCGGCTCCCCCTGGATTCCACTTGACTGTTCTGTGTCCCTAGCACCGCACTGTTATTCATCCCATGTTATTTCACCAATTAAACTGTTCAGTTCCCTCGAGTGCTCTTACTTCCTTCCAGACAAGAACCAAATGTTAAACACTGAGTCTTAATAGTTGTGCGACAGCTATCTTTAGTGTTCATCTTACTTGATCCTTACAACAACCCATAAAGGAAGCAGCACAGTAGTGCTAATCCCACATTATTAGTGGGTTGCAGTGGCACATACCTGCTGTCCCAGGTACTCCAGAGGCAGAGGCAGGAAGGTTGCTTGAGTCCAGAAGTTCGAGACCAGTCTAGGCAACATGGTGAGACCCAGTCTCGACATACAAAGAAACTTTCAACCTTACTGACATCATCCTAAAAATGGACTAGGGTTCAGCCTAGGGGCTCACTTGAGTGAGAGTATATGCTTAACAAGCACAGAGCCCTGGCTTAAATAGAAGCTGTTACAAAGCCAGGCATGGTGGCTCGTACCTGCAGCCAGGCGGAGGATCATGAGTTGGAGAAGGGCAAGTCAGCCCAGTACCAAAAGTGTGTTCTCTATTGAGGTCATAATCCAAGCAAGTGCACAGTCCCAACACTTACAGTCCTGGTGGCCAGAATTGAGGTCACCTGTTGACCAAGAAATCCACTTAAGCACCTTTAGTTGAAAATATCTTGAGGATCTTGCAGGCAGGGCTGGTCAGGATGGGCCCAGAGCCTCAGATCCATGCTAGAGCTTGGGTTATGCACAATAACTAAAGCAAATTCCCTTAGAGGCAAAATGAGTTATAGACTCGTGGATGTGGCTTGTGCTTTTTTTTTTTTTTTTTGTATTGAGAATTGAAAAGACATGCTTGCCAAGCAGGCGCCGTGCCACTGAGCTACATCCCTGGCTCCTTTTCTAAGTGATGATCATTCTGACAATGCAAATATGGTTGCAGAAGAAAAAATCACTGTCCCTCCCTGAGGATGATGGGAAAGCACTGACAACAGCAGAAACCTTGGCTTTGTTACTTTGCTTTTAGGGATAATATGCTTACTTGATCTGGCTGGAAACATGAAAGGATGCATACTGCTAGCAGTTGCCAGGAGACCTTGCCAAGGAGGCTGTGTGGTGCACCGAGCCCAAATGCCAGCCAACAGCGCCACCCGGCTCAGCTTCTCAACCTCAGCTGGGGTCTGACTTTTAAAGCGGGGCCACCACTGTCCACCTTCCAACCACTAGCCATGTAAAGCTAGTACAGGGCCTGTGATGGAATAGGCAGCTAAATTTGGGTTCTTCCAATTCCCAATTCCCAAATAAGTCAATTTGGTGAATTAAACCCAGGGCATGGCTCACTGGGGCCTAGTGGTTAGGAGGCCATTTCAGTTCTCAACCAATGCTGAGCCCTGTCACTGGCTGTTCAGTGATGACAAGGAGTAGGTGAATTGACTGGTGGTGGTGATTACAGTGCTTACAGGGGAAATTTCCCTGGAGTACAGCCATATTCTTAATGGGTGCATGCAGGCTGGTTTTCTAGTGTAGTTGGAGGAAGCCAAAACAGTTAAGCCTATAGTCACGTGGTCCTCATGTATTGAGTCGAGTCTGGGACTGTATCCCAGAAGACCGAGAGAACTTGTCTAACCCTGGCACCCTTGCTCTCCTCCACTGGCCTGAGCCGTGTGGGAAGTGAGTGCAGAGGATTGTCTTCTGCCAAGTGTGATGATGCACGCCTGGAAGCCTAGCACCCAGGAGGCTGGAGCTGGAGGATCCCCATGCATCCCCAGGCAGCCTGGGCAAAAAAAGCCAAAAGGACTTTTCTGTTTGAGTTCTATGAAGAGCCTTAGGTCGGTTGATGGAGTAAAATGTCACTACCACCCGACCAAGCAGACTAGATGCACGACCACACCACCAGCAGCCATAACAGAGCCCACTGTTCGGACTTGGATCTAAAATTTCCCCAAAACTTTTTTGTTTGTTTGTGCGTACTTAGCACAGGGTCTCACCATGTTGTAACCGTCCTGTTTTCAGCCTCCCAAGCGCTGAGGTTACAGGTGCACCACCACACCGGCTCAGTCTCTGGCTCAGCATGCCCTGGGGGCGGGGCTGGCATGGCATGCCAGGGGTTGAACCCCGGTCCCTGTGTCTAGCTAAGCAGGTGCTTTAAATGGCTGAGCCATCTGGCTGGCCCAGTTTCCCCAAATCTTGTGTTGAGAAGTAGGGCCTGGTCAGAAGAGGCAGGTCACCTGGGCTGTGAGTAGACAGGTGCATTCCTGTCCCTACCTTCCTGGTGGCTGTAGGGTGAGCAGCATTCCCCCACCATGGGCTTCTACCAGGCCGTTTCTACCTAGGAGTCAACTTGGCAAACCCTGAGCCAAAGTAAAGTTGCCCTCCTCTAAATTATGGGTGCCGGGGCTGGAGAGATGGCTCAGTGGTCTAAAGCACCTACTTAGAACAAGCTTGGCAAAGCACAGGGACCGCGGTTCAATCCCCCTGGTGGGCTGAGCTGGCCACACACACAAATAATTAAAAAAAATTATAAAAAATAAATTATGAGTGTTGCATGTTCTGTCTCAAGGATTAGAAAACTGGTACTGGAGAAGTAGGGTTATTACAAACCGATGAATGGGAGTTTAGAAAGATTTGGATACGCGAAGCCCCATAATGCTGTAAACAAAACTTGATGGGTGATTCTAGCTGAAGCTCAGACTAGAATGTTACAAATCTGGACAGTAAAGGCCAGGCTCATGAGGTTTCAACTGGGAGCAGGACTCCACTGGAAACTGAACAAGAGGCAGCGTGTTACCCTCTGTCAAGGAGCCTGTCTGCATTTTGCCCATATACAGAGACCTCAGGACGCTAAGATTTAGGGGTGATGGACTAATTAACCCAGCAGTCAATTTCAAGATGGCGTAACATTCAGGATATGGCATGGGTCATACTGGTGCTTTTTGCCAGACTTGGGCAAGAGGCAAAGCAAAAAAATTTAAAAATTGGAGCCAGGGAGATAGCAGCTTAAGTGCCCTTCTGGAAAGCACAAGGTCCTGCGTTTAACCCCCAGTACTGGGGGAGGGAGGAGAACAAAACCTTGAAACTTTGGCCTGTAAATCCTAGCCCTTGGGAGGCTGAAGCAGGAGGAATATTGGAAATTTGAGGTCACCTTGGACTACATAGCAGGACCCTCTCAAAGTAAAAGTAGGGCTGAGAGAGAGTGTGGCAGTCTAAGCACCTGACTGGCAAGCACAGTGACCCAGGTTTGATCCCCGGTACCTCATGCCATGCCGTCCACCAAAACGGTGTGGTGGGGGCACACGCCTGTAACCCCCGCACTGGGGAGGCTGAGACAGGAGGGTCCCTACCATGTCCAAGCTCCATAGCGACGCCCAGTATCACAAAATGAAACTAGAAAACCTTAGAATTTTTGGTCCAAATGTTGGGGGGCAGTAGGTGTGCCTTCTGATGACATCAACATCATAGAAAGCAGGAGGTACTCTGCACTGGGACAACAGTGAAGAGTCCTTGAGGGAATCGCACTCTGGAAATGGCCAAACTCCTTGGAAAGACTGCTTCTAAGAACCCCGCTCGTCCGGGGCCACCTAGAGGTGTCTCAGGGTTGAACATCCGAGCACGCAGGCCTCTGCAGCTACCATCCAAGCTGCTCAAGCTGGCGGGAGACCTCCCCCCACACGGTGCTGGCTTGACAGGCACGCAGAGTGCCCAAGCTGGGTGGGCATGAAGACTTCCTCCCAGGTTGGAAATGGCCTAGATGGCCAAGCAGCGTCCCTGGAGAAGAGGGGGCAAAGCCAAAGGCACACCGGCGCCTCCAGAGCTAGAAGATACCAGTGTGGAGTGCTGGCTAAAGAAAGCCACAGGCCGTGAGCACAGCCAGCGGAGGCCACTGGGCAGGGACTGCCGGTGCCGGGGCAGGCTGTCAGCCTGAGCAACATGGCAGCTCACTACCAGCTGCCCTGGCTGCTGGACACGAGTTTGCCCTGCTGGGTTTGAGCCTTGCTTTGACCCAATTCCTCTGAATCTCCCTATTCATTTTTGCTTAACCTGTGTCACTTCTTAAATTTTTTTTCTTGTATTTAGGACAGGGTCTACAGGGTCTCACTACACAGATCAGACTCTTAGTGATTCTGTTTTCAGCCTCCCAAGTGGTGGGATTACAGGCACATGCCACCATGCCATCTCAATCACAGTCTCAGCGTGCCCTGCAGGTGGGGCTGGCACAGCAGGCTGGGGATTGATCCCTGGCTGCCACTGCACTCTGCCTAAGCAGGCGCTTTGGTCTGAGCTATCAGGCTGGCCCTTAACCTGTGTCATTCTATGTGGAATATTTAGCCTTATGTTCCAAGGGACTCAACTAGGAGTTTGCCTTAAGTCTCAGGAGAGACTAAACTGGACTTCTCAGCAACACTGGAATGGCTGAGCCTCTGGCATCTCAGAGATGGGAGATGGGCATGAGCCTTCTGCCAGCCAGAGGCAGCCTTAGACCTAAATCTCCCCCAAGTGTTTGGTAGGGCTTGGCCTCAGGCATGCCAAGGGTGTATTCCTGTCCCTGGCTACCATGGCGAGTTCTGCCACATTGGGCCTGCCTTGGGGCTTGTGCACCAAGTGGACTTTCCTGTTGAGCTTCTATCCACCTTCACCTCTTCCCCCAAACTGTCCCCATCCTGCCCCACTCACCCAGGAATTGAGAGGTGGAAAGGAGTGGGAAAGAGGAAGGTAAGGGAGGAGGCAATGGAAAGGGGCACAGAGCAGGGTGTCGGGGCTACAGAATGGAGGGTAGATGACATGAGTCAGACACTGCCAGGAGGACGCAATAAGGGAAGCCTGCACCAGCAGACAGAATTTTCAGTGCCTTCACCAAGCACCCGTAACACCTGCGTGACGACAGTTCCAACTCAGGGCCTGCCACTTAACACACAAGTGTGAGCGACAGCACGGCCTCGTGGGGGCTGCTGCTGTGCTGTTTCTTCGCTTTCTGTTGGTTTCTTTGGTTTGGGGCATTATTCCTTCTTCGGGACAGGGCCTATATAGCCAGCCCTCACGCCTAGCCCCCGAGTGCCGAGATGGCGCCCATGCGCCAGCACACCCGGCGCCGGGACTGTGATTTCACGCACATCCCAGTACTGGGGGGCGGGCTGTGCAAGCTGAAGCAGCGACAGGTGGCTTCCTTCATTCTGAATTTTGCAACGTGCACAGTGTACACAGTCCCTTAGTGGCCATTTCGGTTGAAGACTTAGTCATAAGAACTTGGCCATCAAATGAAGCGTGACAGTACTCATTTTAAACCTAGAAGATGTGGATTAAGAGGAATAGCCCACCTCATCCTGTGGGAAAGGATCCCCCACACCCACATGTGCTGCCAGAGGGAGCCACAGACCCCAAGTGGCTGACACAGGGCCCCTCGCTGACCCCACCCTGCCCTGACAGGGCTGGAGGGAAGCTTTGGGCCAGGCTGACAGCGTGGCGGGACCTGAGGCACCTTCTACTCACTACAAGGTTCTGTGATCCTGAGGTACTACCTACAAAGAAGACTCAGGACAAGCGCGAAGCCCTGGCCCAGGCTGCTGAAAACCTGACATGGGTGTATGCGCTTCCTACCTAAGTGCTTGTGGGTCTGTTAGGAGGTGGAACCCAAACTCCACACGATAACAAGGTTTCCATTTTTCTAGGAAAAAAGGTCTTATCTGCAGCATCATCAGCTTTAGTATTTATAAGGGAAAGCTGGGCTGGTGAGATGGCTCAGTGGTCTAAAGCACCTACTTAGAACAAGCTTAGCAAAGCACAGGGACCACGGTTCAATCCCCCAGCACCGCATGCCAGCCAGCCCCGCCCCCTGGTGGGCTGAGATGGCCACACACACACACACACACACACACACATACGTAAATAAAATTAAAAACACTAATTTCTTAAAAAAAAAAGGGAAAGCTACTAGTCTAGACTGGCATCTGGACTGTGCCTCCACTCTGCGGGCCCAGCTACGCTCCCATCACCGGGAAGGGCGAGCGCGAGGTTATGGCGAGTCAGGAAAGAGCACAGTGCACGGTCGGTCAGCAGGGAGGTTCCTTTATGGTGGTGAACTGGTGACACACAGCTCTAGAGCAGGCTCAGGGCTGGGTGCGGGGGCAGGAAGGCAGTCCTGGCGCAGACACGGTGGCAGCCAGCGCACCTCCGCAGCGCTCCCCGCAGCAGCTCCGTCAAGAACTTCACCATTTTGCTTTTGGCCACTGAAGACAAACGCCCTGATGACAGGATTTCAGCACAAGTCTCTCTCCAGTCAGGACAAATGAGAATACCCAAGCTTTGAGGAGAAATACTCATCTGACTTCTCTTGCAAAGACCAAAGAGAATTTCTTTATAATCTGTTGAGATCTTTACATACACTTAAAAAAAAGCAACTAACAGTCCACTCGGTGTTCATGGTCAGCAGTCCAACAGCTGCAGAGGTCATGTGTCTTAGAACAAAGAATTAAGATGCTTTAAGCAAAACAAATCTAGTGTGATGCCCAGGAGGATATGGCGGGCCAGGGGCAGGGGAGAGGGTGCGGGTGCCTTAATTTAGAAGCGGGGTGCAGCCCTCTAGGAAGGCCCAGGGGGACAGAAACATGAGCAAGCAGGTAGCGCCCGTGGGAAGGCCCGCTCCTTCAGCGTCGCCAGCACGGCCACTGACTGCAGCCTCCCTTCTGGGGGCCGAGGCCCAGCCTCCAACCCTCACGGAGTGCCCGCACCCTGAGCTGTGGCCTGCCTGGAACCCAGCGCCCAAGGCCCAGGCGAACGCCCTGTGAGGGCACCCGCTGAGGGGGTGAGGGCAAAGGGGTGGCAAGAGATGCCCTGCAGCCAGGCGTCTGGCTCCCTGCGTGCTGAGGTCCTGCCACCACAGCCACCTGGTCTCTGCTGGGGACCACAGGGGCAGTCAGGGCACATTCAAGCCCCTCGCAAATACTATCGGAGATAGATGCTTTTTATTGAGAGAGAGAGAGAGAGAGAGAGAGAGAGAGAGAGTGAGTGAGTAGTACTGGGAATCAAACTCAAGACCTTGCGCTTGCCAGGCAGGCGCTTATGCTGCTGAGCTATCTCCCCGGCCCACTTTATATTTTTAACTGAAGTAAAGGCAATGCACTCAGGCTCACCCTGCTCAGGCTGCCCTGCCTGAGGCTGACGCTTTCCAGCCTGCCACCAGGCCTGCCCCAGCTAAGGACAGTGGCCCTAGGAGAGGACACCCAGGGTGGCTGGGAGGAGAGCGATCACACTGAGACTTCAGTTTCTACCCCTGAGAACCTAAGGATCGTGAAGGATGTGGGGGAGCTGGGCTTAGAGGTCACCGGGTTTTTTATTGCAGTTGAAGCAGACGCGGACAGGGTGGTCCCAGCCTCGAGAGGGAACAGCCCGGCGGTCGTGGGAGCACTCGTCACAGAAGCCCTGGCCACAGGCGCGGCAGTGGTGCTTGGAGAGCTTCACGCTGAACTCCTTGCGGCAGTTGTGGCAGTGCAGGATCTCGTGGTCAGGCACCCAGTAGGCCGGCCTGGCTGCGTCCTTCACCAGGCCTGCGCGGGAGGGAAGGCGCTCAGCACACAGAGACGCACCCGGGGGGAGACCCACCAGGGGCCGAGCCCTGCTGGCAGCACAGAGACCCGCCCGGGGCCGAGCCCTGCTGGCTGGCGTGCGCTCAGGGCGCGCTACCTGGCTCCTGCTCACTGAGCACTAGTGACAAGAGACAGCCACCTGGGCAGGGTGGCCCGGCCTCGCACACAGCCGAGGACAGATGCAACCTCTGCTTTCCACCTAGACACATCCATCTATTCCTAGTCCAGAGTGAGAAGCACATTAACATCTGCTAATCTCCTAAGCTGTATCTAAGTGTGATCCACAGCAGGTCTATCACCCCACAAAGGTCCTTGAATGCGGCCCGGTCACCCTGCCACAGTCCTCCCCCTGCGGTCAGTTTCCTTCCCTGTCCTTCCCACAAGTGTGGATACAAACAACCCTCACACCAGAAGCTGGGCAGCAGTCTTAGATGTTAAACACCTCAGCTGCCGTGCAGGTTAGAGATGGGACAGCTTGCTAACGAGCCTTCCACCTTCTGCCCCCTTCCTCAGATCCAGACAGGCCCTGGGACGCCAGGACTCCAGGGCACGGTCCGCTTGGCAGGCCCTGGCCCTACAAGACTAGCAGCTTCTACCTCCTGTTTCCTAAAACACTAGCGCTTAGAGCCCTGAGCCACACTACCACTGAAGGCGCCATGTGAACAGGCCTAGCAGTGCATGACCTGGGAGGAGGCTGGGGCTTGTTAAGGCCAGCTCCACCTGTCCCAGGAGGCTCCAGCATGCAAGGGCAGGCGGGAGTGCAGAGCAGCCCAGCAGCCGTGCCCTAAGTGTGAGGAATAGCTCCAGGCGGTGGCCCTGGCGCGGGGCGGCCACGGCCCTGCCGCCTTCACTCACAAGTCTCTGAGGTGGCTGTGGAGGGCCTGAGCATTTTCAGGGCACAGCACTTGGTTTCGCAAGAGAAAACCTCCCGGGTAAGCATGAAGCCGGAAGGCGTTCACCAGAACCAAGCAAATGGCAGAGTCTAACTGACTCTTAGACACTCAGCTCTACCTAGGCTGGCAGACAGTCCGCGGCACCCCGAAGCCTTTCAGCCTAAGGTGCATGCCCGAGACACAGCGCCACACCCACCTAGGGGTATGTCGATGGCGGTCACCACGGCTCCCAAGGTGTTCTGCACAGCCTCGCCCACCTTCCGAGCAATGAGTGTTCCACCTTCATCATCGGCCTGTGCCTCAGTAATATCTGTGGATGATGACAAGAAGAGACAGTTCATTTCCCAAAGAAAAAGCCTGGCCACTGCAGTGGCCAGTGGCCTCCCCCCCCCCCCCCCCCACCCTGTGGTGTCCTACAGCGACTGTGAGCATCCGGGCCACGGCTTAGACCACCACGCATGCGTCTGCTCTCTTTACCCCCAGTTTTTTTTTTCGGTGGGACTGGGGATTGAACTCAGGCCCTTGTGCTTGCCAGGAAAGCGCTTATTCTACTGAGCCATCTCCCAGCCCCCCCATTTTTCTTTAAAAGGGGCCAACCTATTTTCAAAGTTCAAGGGCCAACAAGGTGGCTCACAAAGTGCCTGTTTAGGCAATCTCAGGCAAAGAGCAGGGACCGAGGTTCAATCCCTGGTACCACATGCTTTGCCAGCCCCACCCCCAGGGTGGGCTGAGCCAGCCATAAAAATGAACAAAAACAATGTAGCTTCAAGAAGTCTGGGAGCAGGATCTAGAACCTTCCCCAGATAGGGGTCAGCCTAAGCTATCTGCTAACACTGAGGCTTCCCAGAACTCGACCTCTGCACCTGCGCTCCCCTGAGGAGCTGAACAGTGTGGTTCAGACAGGCGCAAGGCTCTGCTCACAAGGAACTCAGAGACAAAGGGCTGGAGCTGGGGCCGGGTCCCAAAGCCCAGTGAGTACACAGGCAGGTGGGTCTCCTCCCCCAAAGCTCTCAGGGCCCCACGTTACCTAACTGGGCATTCCTGGTGTCATAGCAGTTGTCACACACACGCACAGGCGCAGGTCCCCAGCCTCGCTCAGGCACCGGCCGAGTCTTGGATGAACAGCTGTCACAGAAGCCCTCCCCACAGGCCCGGCAGTGATGCTTAGTGTCATTGTCTTTAAAGGATGTCGCACACTTGTTGCAGTTCTGTGCCAAGCCCAAAACAAAGCAGAGGCAGGAATCGTAGGTGTCCACACAGCTCAGAGAGCCAGTAAGACCGCAGGGGCAGCTGGGAACTCAGAAAGGTGGGCTCGGCTCAGTCAGGACCCAGTCTCCCTAGCAGTGATGGTTCTAGGCAGGCGCCCGGGGAGGAGGCCTGAGTCCGTCACGCGTGTGTGTGCCGAGCCAGCGCGCCGGCCTGCACCCTAGGGATGCGCATGGGTGGAGGATGAGGATGACCTCTGAACGCTCGCCCCTCGCTCCACACTGTCAGTGACCTCCGAACTCAAGCGGGGTTCATTCATGGCCCTCACAGGTAAGGAATGAGACCCCACACCAAGGACAATGCTCGTAGCATAACATAGAAGGAAGTCACTGAACAAGGAGGAACGTGACCCCTCCAAGAGCCTCCCCTGACCCTCCCGCTGCAGCCCACAGCGGCCCAAGCCCCACTGTACCAGGATCTGGGAGTTGGGCCGCCAGTAGGCTGGAGCAATCTGGTCTGTCAGCCAGGAGGTCACAGCCTTGGTGGGCCCCAGGCTAAGCTCTGACACCGACTGGGCCATCAAGTTCACGCCATCCAGTAGGCGCTGGGCAGCGTTGTTGTTGTCCTTCAGAAACCCATCGGCCTGAAACAAAAACGCAGACTTCCATCAGGTGCCATGTGAGGGGAGGAAGGACAGCAGCAGCTAGCGGCCAGCTGGAACCGGAAGGCCCCGATGGCAGAGCCTCTAGGTAACACAGCACCCACTGTCAACACTGACTTGCGCCCACCAACTCCCAGCTGCTCGGCACAGGACTTCCTTCCCCAGTACAAGAGCTGACGCCCTGCGGGAAGCCCCGTGTGGGCTGCTGGGGGCCTTCCTGACCATTCCTCTCTGGCCTCCGCATCCCTGGAGCCCTCCTCCTGCGGTGTATAAGAACAGTGCCTCGTCCCTGAGTCCCTGCCAGCCCTGAACCCCGAGGGGCTACTTTCCAGAGCATCTGACCCCAGGCTGGGCGCGGGTACTTGGCAGAAGGAACTGATGAATGCCCGGAGGGAAAGCAGCCCAGAAGCGCGCTGCTGCGGTTTTCCTGGATAAACACTGCATTTCCTCACTTACAGTGCTCTTAGAAAACCACCGGTCTTGCTTCCGCGAGTGGAGAAGTGATTCTGTTGTGAACGACTGAGTCCTCTGCCCGTCCCTGTCCCTGTCCCTGTCCCTGTCGCTCTGGGCGCTTCCTGTGTTGCTCACGCTGGCCCCAAACTCCAGGCTCAGTGATTCTCCTGCCTCAGCCTCACAAACAGCTGGGCAACAGGTGCAAGCCACCTAGCTGGCTGCAAACAGCAGGACAATGCAGGAAGTACCAAACAAACCACTGTCTCTGAAACAGATCTGTATAATATCTTAAATTCTAAAATCACATTTAAAAAGCAAAGGCCTATCATACTATCACTTCCTAGAACACAGTCTAAGACAATTTCCCAGGACAAAGAAATGGCCTTCTTACAAGATGGCCAATAAAGCATTTTTGTTGATAATTAAAAAGATAAAAAGCATAAAGACCCAAAACTGGGCTGGCGAGATAGCTCAGCAGACTCAAGTGCCGGCTTAGGCAAGCACAGGGCCCTCGGTTCAACCCCCAGCACAAGCTGTGCCAGCCCCGGCCCAGAGTCCAGGCGTGGTGGTGCAGGCCTATAACCCCAACCCTGGGGAGACTGAACACAGGAGGGTCACTGCGAGCTGCAGCTGCGTAATGAGAACCCGTAACAAACAAATACATAAAAAATAAAAACCCAAAACTAAGGGAATGCAAAGCAAACTATACAACCCAACAATGTGTTATACAAAAAAAGGCAGAAAAACAGCATGTAAACTCTGACTGGGTGCACTGTGGTGGCGGTCGCTTGTGGTCCCAGCCACTCGAGAGGTAACAGCAGGGGGCTGCCTGAACGCAGTTCTCAGCCAGCCTAGGCAGAAGAGCAGGGCCTTACCTCGGCCCGAGTGCCGCCACAGCCTGCCCTGCTTAGCCGCCAAGGTCTGAGCAGGCTCCTTCAGGGTGGCAGACGGGTCCATAAAATAAGCAAAGGGGTTCTAATCACATCTACGAAACACGCATGTGGAAAACACCACAAAACATGGGGCTTATTTGCCAAAGGACAATGAAGATTTTTAGTTTATTTCACTTAAAGTTGTGATCCTGCTCTTCAGGCAAGAAACAAAGCCACTGGGCTGCAACAGGGACGCTGCACAGAGATGCCTTTCTAAACCACCAAGCACGGAAGCTCCTGGCTGCCCTTCCTGCCAGTGAAGCTCCAGTCCTCCCTCCACGACAACTGATACTCAGAAAGGGCCAGGCGGCAGCTCACCGGCAGAGCTTGTCACGCACCTGCAAGGTGCAGGCATCCACCCCCGCCCTGCAGAAACAGAGGGTGTGAGAAAGGCGGACACCAAACATGGTCCTTACCCCAGGCCACACGTGCACGATCTCAGTGCGCACCACCGTGTCCACAGGGTCCTGGTTCCCAAACCAGTACTGCCGGCTCCGGTAGACCACACCGCAGTTGGGACACTCGATCACGTACCTGTGCGGGAGGCGAGTGCACAGCGTTGCCACAGCAGTGCTGGGGACCGCGCCAGCACCCGCAGCTTGGACAGCCACACTCACCCAGACCAGGCGTACTTCGCAAGCCCCATCCAGGGTGAGTCGGTGGAAGCAGAGGTCTTGGGCACAACGCTTACTTCCTTGCCTCTCTCATAGCAGGCCTGAAACACAGAGAGCCTCACCAGCTCATTTCACGTCACCAGGCCCCAGGCGTGGCTCCTCATGGCCTCCTTCCCACAGACCATCTGGCTGGGGTTAGCTTCAGAGTGGCTACCTTGGAAAGCTCATTTCTCTGAAGCCAGCACCCCCAGGACAATAAGCTGTGTACCCAGCCCAGGCCCTGAACCTGACCTCTAACCTACATATATCACAGACAGAAGGAATCCATCCACCTGACCTCCCGAGAGGCTCTCCTGCTCTGAAGGAAAGTGACAGTTAGTGTACGCTGCCCGAAAATGCTTCAAAAAATAAACAGAGGCTCCAGCGATGAAATGGTGGGATTTCTTTGGTTAGAACCAGAGAGAAGTTCCAAAGATGACCTCAGGTTGAATATCAAAGGGCGACCGCAAGACAGCTTTCCCAAAGGCAAGTGTGTCCCACAGGCCAGCGCAGCAGCAGGAAGGCTGGAAGACTCACCTTGCAGGTGTACACGCGGTTGTCGTACTGGTGGGTGTACCTGCAGCGGCTCTTGGCCTCATGAGGCACACCTTCCTTCGCGTGGTTCATGCTGTTCTTACATCCAGCCCTGAGGAGACACAGAAATGGGAGCGTGGCGGCTCAGCGCTGCGCTGTGCACATGCACAGGAAAGCCTGCCACGGCCCTAGGCCAGGGCTGCAACGAGACCTGGTTACTCACTGGGCCTTGAGTGTGGACTGGAACAGGTAGCTCACCTCAGAAGTCCACCTGCCCCACCCCTTGGGAGCCACAGCAAAACAGAAAACAACAATGCCCTCGTAAATGGGAAAAGGGAAAGGGGAAAAAGGAATTTCTTTGTAGAAAATCTACCTGGCCTGTAGCAGAATGAAAAAGCCAGAGATACGAACTTGACCCAAGACAAAAATGAAAACCTCTCAAGAAATTAAAAGCCCCAAAGGGATGAAATAGAAAGTTAAACCAAAACTGGGTGCCAAAATAGAACAATTGGAGGCGGCATGGTGGCGTAATCCCAGCTCCTCCAGAGGCTGTGAACAGGCAGATAACTACGAGTCCGATCTAGTAGTGAAACCCTGAACACCCGTAGACCCTTCCCTAAAATAAAATAAAATAAAATAAAACAAAATAGAATAGTTGGCAAAATGTTGGCAATGCATTGAGGAGAGGCTTACACTCATAAGAAAAACTTCCAAACGAACTGCGAGCTCTGCTATCCGGGCAGGGCACAAACAGACCTGGACTTAAGAATGTCACAGTGTTAATGAAGGGAAAATTCTGGAAAACCTGACAAGGCTGTCAGAATGGAAAAACTGATCCAACAGTGTTTAGGATCCGCACACTACTCACAGAGAACCAAAGTAACATCCCAGTGGCAAGAAACAGCCCCTCCCCCCCAAGCTGGACTCTTTAAGATAATCCTCAGCGCTCTGTAACCCACACAGTATATTGAGAGCCAAGACTTTTCAACCATGTCAGACACGGCACAGTACCAGCAGGAGGCCAAAATGCCACTCCTGAGAGGGGGCTCAGGCCAGAGCTGTTCTGGCGGACAGGCCACGGTGGGCAACGTGGCAGTGTCGAGCAGAGACAGATCCACGGCGAGAGGTCAGGGTGTCCGCAGGGCACGGCCCATCACACAGCTCTCACCAGGCTGTGGCTCCACAGCATCAACACGTGCCACTGAGGCCGGCACACTCAGGTGGTCCCTTGAGAAGCAGCACACATTCTCAGGACCCCCGAGTCCAAGACTCTCCGCCAGAGGCCAACACTATTTGAAAACTTCCTTAAGGCTTCTCTGACGCTGGCTGCAACCCAAGAACTGCTGCTGATCCAGCCCCGAGGTGCTGGTACGGGCGAGGCTGGCCACACTTACCCACAGCTGAGGCACACGGAGGAGCAGGTGAAGTACTCGTCTGGGAAAAAGGAGCTGTGTGCCATCTGGTCATCGGGGATCTCGCCGCTGAAGCGGTCGCTGAGCGCCTGCCAGGGAGGAAGGGCGCAGGCAGGCCTGAGCGGAGGGCATGCGCTTCAGCCCTGCGTCCCTCACCTTCTAGGATGGTCTCGACATTAACACTGCTTGCAAGCCCAGAGCAGATGCCACCCAGTAACTGGTACTCAGCAGCCTTGGCCTTCACTGCCCCTGACCACAGGAAACCCGGGAAGGAGCCGGCGCACTGTGCTAGAGCCACAGGTAAGAGGTTACGTCCTCTCCGCTCAGCCGCCCACGCTGTGATGCCTCATACATCCAGGGCTGTACCCGGGGTCATCACAAATACTGGCAAAGGGCCACTTCACCAGCGGGAGGCTAGGGCCAAAATACTGGGTCTGAAGAGGGGCACAGAGGGCTGAGAAGTGAGCGGGGTGGTGGCACACGCCTGCCATCCCAGCACCAAGGAAGTGCAGAAGAGGATCTCAAGTTCGAGAAAGGCCTGAACCACATAACTAGTTCAAAACCAGTCTGGACTTAAAAAAAGCTAACTAACAAATAGTAATGCAAGTAAGTACTGCCCTAACAGGCCAATTCTATAGAAAGTAACAGCAGAGATAAGAATAGTGAGAGACCGATGAACATATATAAGAATAATAATGAGAATAAGAAACAGGGCAGGGCTGGGCTATAGCTCAGTGGCATGGCACCTGCCTGGCAAGTGCAAGGTCCTGAGTTCAATTCTCAGTACCGGGCGGGGGAAGCTCCAGTTGGCCTACACAAGCTCTCTTCCTTCCTAGTTGTACATATGGCCATCCTCCAGCGAGGTCTGGGTCTCACCTCTTCCCGAGTCCTTCCCAACCACTCAAGTCTCTCTTCTGTCTCTCTGAGCCCCTATTTTACTCAATACTGAAGTCAAGTAGTGAGAAAGTGGGCAGTGCTGGAAAGCTGGGGGTCCCCTACATGGATTTCACCTGCCACCCTAGACCACACGTACCGGGAAGAAGTTCTTTACCTTGGCATCACCCCCAAGCCCCAGGCTTCGCAAGTTACCAACTCTAAGTGCAGCAGATCTTCCCAGGCACTCAAGCAGGACCGCTGGAAGGCGTGCCCAGCCCTGACTTCCCACCTAAATACCCACACTGGCTGCCCCGCCTCTGGCTTTGGCCCAAACGTCACCCCAGGCCTACAGCCTGCTCCAATTTAAGGCCACCTGCTCCCTGACAGGTCAAATTAGAGATGACTCTTAGGGCTGTTTCTCAAAGAGCATGTAACTCTGGAGAAACTGGATGGGAAAACAGACCATTATCTTGCTAACACTGAAAGAGCTGGAAAAATTACTTTCACATTTAAAAAATGCCAAGTTAAGTATCATAGGAAAGTAAACAAGCCAGCATGTGGACCAGGCCTGTAATCCCATTACTCAAGAGGCTGAGGCAGGAGGATGGTTGAGAGCTCGAGGGCAGCCTGAACTGAACTGCATAGTGAGACCTTGACTCAAAATGACAAGGAAAAAAAAAAAAAAAAGTAAACAGAAAACCCCAGAACTAAAACCTGCAGTTCCTCAAGCCCTGTCAGCTGTGTACTGCCTGCGCATCTGCAGGCTGGGCCTGTGCTCTGCAGAGACAGCACTGAGGGCCAAGCGAGGCTACCCGCGAAAGCACTTGGAACTGTGAGCGCAGGAAACGCCAGCCACTCCCGGTCCTGAGCCTCCCATACCTACTCCACGCAATCCACAGGCCACGAGAACCTCCTGAGGTACACCCCTCCACGGCTGAGAGTGTTCCAAGTGTCTAGAAGGAGTTGACAGAGAAACGTAAAGGAGCCAGGCATGGTGGCATCTAGCCACCTAAAAGGCCAAGCAGGAAGACTGTAGGCTTGAGGCAAGCCTGGATAGCTCAGCAGGACTCTGTCTCAAAAAAAGTAAAGAGGACTGAGAATATAGCTTGGTGGTAGAAACACTTTGGGTTCAATCCCTGGTACTGCAGGAAAAAGGGAAGCTGTTTAAGGTGCCTGGAGGTTAGAGTGGGTGTGCGACACCGAACAGCAGCATGCTTTAGCCTCAGGGATTTTTTAAATTTTTTTTTTTTTTTTTTTTTTGCGCAACCAGGGATTGAACTCAGGCCCGCACACTTGCCAGGCAAGCACTTATTCTACTGAGGCATCTCCCCGGCCCCCCATTTTTTAAATTTTAAATAAGTAATTAAAAGGTAGCCCAGTGGAGCATGATGGTGCATGCCTGTAACCCCAGCACTCAGGAGGCTGAGGCAGGATCACTGGGAGGCAGGAGAACCAATGGGAGTGCGAGGCCAGCCTGGGCTACACAGTGAGTCCAAGGCCAATCTTGGACTGAATAAAGAGGTCCTGTCTGGGAAGGGAAGGGAAGGGAAGGGAAGGGAAGGGAAGGGAAGGGAA
>NW_004524583.1:31599420-31608024 GCF_000260255.1 Octodon degus
GAGGGAGGGAGGGAGGGAGGGAGGGAGGGAGAGAGGGAGGGAAGGGCTGGCCCTAAGAACTGTTTTGTTTGGTTTTTTTTTTTGTTTGTTTTTTTTCAGAACCAGGGATTGAACTCAGGCCCTTGCGCTTGCCAGGGAAGCGCTTATTCCACTGAGCCATCCCCCAGCCCCTAAGAACTGTTTTTATAGGACAAACGATACCAAATTTATCATGGATTGACCAGCTGTGAGCTCAGGAGGGCTGGGCGCTGCTACCCTACGTATAAACCTGCGGCCTAACTGGACTGCAACACGAAGTCCTTTTGCTCCAACCCACATGGCTGGGTTCATTTCTCTGACAGTTCTTCAGAGAAATGGGGCAGTCAAACGTCTCAGAGCCCGTACGATGCTGTCCGTGTTCCCACACCGCGTGTACCCTCCCGCCAGCCACCCTGCTCTGTCCTGAACAAGTGCTACATGCTTAAGGCCACAGCCATCTCTTATGATGTCAGAAACAGAACTCCCGCCCTACGCCACTCTGTCACTTCACCTGCCAGTCACGCCTCTCTCACGTGCTGGGCAGGAGAATAAACAGATCGCTTCATTCACAAGCTACAGATGACAGGAATCAGATTTTCACAAGCTTCAAAAAGCCTCAGAAGAGTCAAGAATATGTGAAGGCAACAGTAACTATTAAAAAAAAATTGATGTTAGTGTTTTAGACACTAGGACAGAAAGAGTTTTTTCTCTGCAATCTCATTTTTCTTTTCCAGTATAAACATAACCTACAACCTCATCCATATATTTTGCCCGTTAAAAATTCCAAACCCAGGGCTAAAGATGTAGCTCAGGGTAAGAACACTTGCCTAGTGTAAGCCAGGCCTCAGTTATGTTCCCACGAGCAAATCATAAATGGGGAAGGGAGGGAGGGAGGCACTCAGCCAACTGGTCCAAACCTTGCCTCACTCCATGGTTCCTTGGGCTCTCATTCTGAGGTCACAAGACTAGAAGGGCAAAGCAGGAAGGGCCGCTGCAGAGAGACTGGGAAAGTACCTGTGGCAAGTGCAGAAAAGGTTGCCTGGAGACCAGATGATCTTAACTCCAGTTGCCCTGGCAACCATGTGGCTCTTTCTACTGTACCGCTAAGTTCAGCCCTGATCATCAAGGGGCTCAAGTCAAAAAGTCTTGATTCAAAATGGATATTCTCTGTAACCAAAAATGGTACCACAAACCTGGCTTCATAAATTCTTAAGAGATGCTTTTTGATGTGATGGAACGGAAAAGCCAGCGTTTCCACCTCACCAAGGGAGGTGTCAGATGACATCAACATGAATTCAAAGTGGTTCTGCCAACTATTCAGAACTCTCCGTACAGACAACCACAGGCAATACATTATCCAGTTCCTCTATTATTCAACTGGGACACGAGCATCTGTTTCCTTTAAACAGATTTACCAGCTTGGTAAGGTGGTTTCTTTAGCTATCTCAGCTGGTGCAGCTGTGAATCCTGAGCAAAGAACGGGAAACAATCACAGCTACAAGAAGGGTGCTGGGCCAAGACTTCAACGCGGCTACAGGACGGGGAAATCCAGCAGGAAAACACTGCGGCAGCTCAACTGGGACAGGAAGTGGCTGCAGACCCCCCCAAAATACCCCATAAGTGCATGCATGTAGACATGTACACACACACACACACACACACACACACACACACACGAGATACAATAGAAAATTACACTGACTGCTGAAAGATATTTTAAATGTTAACAAGAGGGGCCGGGAAGATGGCTCAGTGGAATAAGCGCTTCCCTGGCAAGCATGAGGGTCTGAGTTCAATCCTCAGTTCCGCCAAAAATAAAGTTAACAAGAGATGCAAAGCCATAAACTCCCATCAAAATATCCCTTTTTTTTTAATTTTTTTAATTTATTTGTTTGTTTGTTTATTTATTTATTTTGTGTGTGTGTGTGGCCAGCTCAGCCCACCAGGGGGCGGGGCTGGCTGGCATGTGGTGCTGGGGGATTGAACCGCGGTCCCTGTGCTTTGCTTTGCTTTGCTTAGCTTGTTCTAAGTAGGTGCTTCAGACCACTGAGCCATCTCACCAGCCCCAAAATATCCCTTCTTTTGCTTTGCGAGTTGTATACTTGCCCCTTCTTTATCCTGAGCATCTTTTGCTGTGCTGTGTGCCTGCATCAATGTCTGAAATCAATTCAAAATGTTCACCTTTTGTGGTCACTTTGACTTTGTGGAAGAGCCAGAAATCACAGTGACAGAATGGATCAGGTAGAGGACGTGCAGGATGTGTGCAGCGCCTCCTTTGTGTTGGGCCCTCTTGGCAGGAGCATTCACCTGATTTTTGATCACTCGTAAAGACATGAAAGAACTTTTAGACCAGCTTCAAAAGGCTGCAGGAACTGCACTTGGTAGCGCCCTTGCAATCCCAGCACTCAGGGGGCTGAGGCAGGATGGCCGTGAGTCCCAGGCAAGTCCCAGCCACGTGAGGAGACCATGTGCAGCCTGAAATAAGTGGCACCCTGTATTTTTTTTTTAAAGCAGCCAGAACTGTCCACAGTCCTGAACGTGCGCAATCTCGTCTGATCTCAGAAGCTAAGCAGGGTCTGGCTAGAACCCTCATGAGATGAGGTAGCAACAATAACGGGTAACTGCGTTCAAAGCTAGCAGGTATATTTTGGGGATTAATGGCAACGTTGTCTTTTACTATAATAAACACCATGGGGGTTGGGATACAGCTCAGCAGCATAAGCCCCTGTCTGGCAAGCACAAGGTCCCGAGTTTGATTCCCGGTACCACAAAAAATAAACAAACACCATATATTGTGATCATCCCTGTACTTCAAATTCTTCCTTATTAGCCACATTTCCAAATCCACCCCTCCTGGCCAGCTATGGCAGCACCCATCTGTGTTCCCAGCACTTGGGAGGCTGAGGCAGGAGGATTGCTGTGAGTCTGAGCTAACCTGGGCTACATAGTAAGATCCACACCAGCATGAATTACCAAGACCTTGTCTCAAAAAATAAAAAAAGGGTTTGTATAGCAAGACCCTGTCCAAAAAAAAATTTGGTATAGCTCAGTGGCACAGCACCTGCCTGGCCAAGTGTGAGGTCCTAAGTTTGAGCCCCCTCCCAATCCACTCCTCCTGTTCAATGAATATTAACTTTTGGACTCCCTTCAAATTCAACAGTGCTAGGTCAATCGCGCAGAACCTTACAAGTAAGGGGGCCAGGAAGATAGCTCAGTAGAGTAAGTACTTGCCTGGCAAGTGCAAGGGCCTGAGTTCAATCCCCGGTTCCATCAAAAAAAAAGAAAGTGTTTTAGGGCCAGGGAGATAGCTCAGCAGCATAAGTACCTGCCTGGCAAGCACAAGGTCCTGAGTTCAATCCCCAGTACCACAAAAAATAAATAAATAAATAAATAAATAAAAATTAAAAAAATTAAGGGGCTGGTGAGATGGCTCAGTGGTCTAAAGCACCTACTTAGAACAAGCTTAGCAAAGCACAGGGACCGCGGTTCAATCCCCCAGCACCACATGCCAGCCAGCCTCGCCCCCTGGTGGGTTGAGCTGGCCACACACAAAAAATAAATAAATAAAATTTAAAAAATAAATAAATAAAAATAAAGTTAGAAAACCTTTAAAAATTTTTTTTAAAAAATTATATATATATATAAGCAACATGGGCTGGGGAGACAGCTCAGTGGTCTAAGTGCCTACGTGACAAGCGCAAGGACCCAGGTTCCATCCCTGGTACCCCTGGACGCACCAAGCTGGCCATGGAAACAAGATGTGGTGGCGCACTATAAGTCTGAAATGTGTTGTGAAACCCTGCATCCAATAAATTAATAAATAGAAACATCTACTAGCAACATGAAAACGAATGACCCACATATCACATGGCAACAGACAACCAAGACCAATAATCAAGAAGTGAAAGAACAGCAAATTGGAACCCCCACCCCAATTTGGGCCACAGAAACTAGAACCTAGAATTTCTCTTCCTCCTTGGCTGAGTCACAGAAACTATCCTCTGCCTTCCTTTTTATTTTTCATTTTGTTACCAGGACTCAAACTCAGCACTGTGTGCTTGCCAGGCAGGTTCTCGTGTCGCTGAGCTGCTGAGCTAAGTCCCTGGCCCCTCCCTTCCCGTCTGGTCATCAGTCCTGGAGAAATTCTCTGACCCAGCTTAAAATGTCTGATGCAGCAGGTCATAAGGTGTCCCTCATTCCAGGGGTCCTACCCCATCCCCAGCAGGAAAGGAGTGCTGCCGGAGAGGCCAAGCAAAGCGTGAGAGTGAGGCTTGCCGGGTGGGCCCCACCTGGTGCGCTGCCACTAGAGCTCGTGCTTGGTCCAGCCACACTGTACACACGCCTCCGTCGTGCAACAGTGACTCCACAAACCAGTTGGCAGCACGGCGGTCAGCACTGGGCCTGAGCACATGCAGCAGCCCGGGGGTGAGCGCAGCACAGCACAGAGGCTGCGCCCAACCACGAGCCCGAGCCTCTCTGTGTGCCCCATCCATCTGTACATAGCTTTTAGCCTGATACATGGTGGCCCTGCATGCTGTGAGATGTGTGAACAAACTACTGACCACAGGAAGAGCTAGGGAAAACCTGATTTACACAGCGGGTCAGTCTGAAACAGGAACAGCAACCTAGCAGCTTGTGCCAGCATCTAACCAGGGCGGGTAGTCTCACGGATGGAACCTACAACCGCTGGGCCGTGACACCATCTCTAGGGGACAGCGCCTCAGAAGACGCTCAGCGGGTGTCTTCTGCAGAACAGAGGGCTGAGCGTGAGAGGAACCCTCCCCATCCGGCGTCAGAAGTAAGCTGTGTGTGAGCGCAGTCAGAAGAAATGCTCAGCTGTTCATTTGCCTAAGCACACGTACCAGTAGTATGTAATACAGCTAACGAAGGAGAAAATCCACACATGCAGGTGTACCATGCTGCAAATCTCTAGAAGCACATACAATAAACACAGTGGTTCGCTGCAGAAGAAGAGAACATGGGCTGGGTGGAAAGGCTTAACTTAGCTCTGTGATCTCACATACTCAGGACCTGAACACACACACACAGAGGAAAAACTTTGTGCAGGAGGCTTACTTTGGCCTATGAACACCAGGCAAATTTACGTGCGCACTGTGCAACACTGCAGGCTCTCCCAAGGCACACGCTGGATAGGCCAGGGCATCCCCACCTCTGCTGCGTGGCTGTACAGGAACAGGGTAGGCAGAAAGAGGAGCAGCACCTCCCTGTGACTCTTCTGCGTGGCACGTAGCACCCGCACCAACACAACCTTTGATGACCGCTTTGCTTTATCATTCTGTGTGTGGCATGCACCCATGACAGCAGGAACCAACCCAGGCCTTGTACATACTAAACAAACATTTGACGACTGAGCTATAACCCCAGTCCTCTTTTGACTTTGAGCCAAAACCTAGCCGAGCTGTCCAGCTTGGCCTCGCATTTGTGGTCTTCCCATCTCTCAGCCAAACCACTATGTCTGTTTTTTAATTTTTTTAATTAATGTAACCAAACATTCAAATACAACTTGAGAATGTTCTTTCTAAAAGAAACTGGCAATGAATATTAGAAACATTTAAAAATGGTCATAGCCACCTATCAAGAAGATGGGGTAGGGCCAGGGAGATGGCTCAGTAGAATAAGCACTTCCCTGGCAAGCGTAAGGGCCTGAGTTCAATCCCCGGTTCTGCCAAAAAAATAAAATAAAAATAAAAAAAGTTGAAAAAAAAAGAAGATGGAGTAGCCAGGCGTGGTGGTGCATCCCTGTAGTCTCAGCATTCGGGAGGCTGAGGCAGGAGGATCGCTGAGTTGGGAGACAAGCCTGGGATACAAAGTGAGCTCAAGACCAGTCTCAATTGCACAGTGAGACCCTGTCTCAAAAGGACAAAAAGAAGATGGGGTACAAACTGGGAGCCAGCTTCCCCATTAAAACTGTACACCACTTATGAATGAGTTTTCTTGGACAAATGCAAATGATCCAACCTCTGTTCCTTGGGGCCCTTACCAGACAGCTGAGCGAGAACTGAGAGTGAGCAGTTCAAGTAGAGTTCTGCGGCACGTGGCAGACAGCACGCAGCACGCACACCTAGAGGCTGGCCGCGAGGAGAGGGAACGGCAATTTACCCGAAGGAAAACGGGCAGCGTGTGGACAGATGCCTTCTGTATACGCGGAGGATGTAACAGGTAAAGGAAGAACCACCAGCCACGGAAAGGCTGACTTACACAGTGGAACACGCGCTTCACCCACGCACATAGGACATGCAGACAGTTGGTTATCACAAGATGCAAACATGCTAAACACCGTATTGTCTCCCTAGCCTAAGAGTAAACACACTCCCAAATGCACAGCAGATATTTTAACATGGCAAAGACTGTTCAAAAGGAAAGAGAAACTGGGGCAGGGGAAAAGCAAAAGCAAAAATGTATGTGATAGGACAGGTCAGGGACATGGCTCAGCTCACCTACCTGGCACGTGCAAGGTCCTGAGTTTGATCCCGGTACCAAAATACATAAATAATAGGACAGTTATACTACTAATTTCTCTTAGTTCATCGAAAAGATAGGTTTGTGGGGCCGGGGAGATGGCTCAGTAGAATAAGCGCTTGCCTGGCAAGCACAAGGGCCTGAGTTCAATCCCTGGTTCCACAAAAAAAAAAAAAAAAAATCCGTTAGTGCTAATATTGTTTGATAACTGAATGCTGGTATCTTGTACTCTTAAGTAACTACTTTTTTTTTTGGTGGAACCGGGGATTGAACTCAGGACCTGTGCTTGCCAGGGAAGCACTTATTCCACTGAGCCATCTCCACTGAGCCATCTCCCCGGCCCTTAAGTAACTACTTTAAAGATAACAATATGCAACATACTAACCATCGTTACCATCCTATCATATTATTTTGTATTTTTTCTTTAAAATAAAGTTTTAATGGGGGGTGGGGAGATAGCTCAATGGCTTAAGTGCCTGTCTGGCAAGTGCAAAGTCCTGAGTTCAATCCCAGCTACCAAAATAAATATACACACTTAATAATAGTCAGTTTTCACAGAGTATTTCGCAGCATGAAAACATATGCTAAGCCTCCACGTTCCGCGACACAAAGCGTGGGACAGGGCTGCGCACGCACACCGAACCCCAGCTCTGCCTGTGAGGAGCAAAGCCTTATACAGTGCGTGTGGTGTTGAGGGTTAGACCCAGGGGCTCACAGGAGCTGGCAAGGGCCCGGAACCATACGCAAACCCTCCTTTACATTGCAGTTGTGGGTACTTTGCCAGCAATCAGAAAGTGGCTGATATGTGCATTAAAAATAAAAACCAAATGCAGAAGAGGCACAGTACGCTGCTAGGATGGTCGGCTTCCGTCACGGCTGACCTCAACCGCAGTGAAGCTCTCGGTGGCCAATCTGCTGAACACAGGCCTAAAGGTAGCTTTCAATTATAGTCATTTGCGGAGAATTAACTACTTTGAATTTAAAGAAAATAAAACAAAATGGACAAAACAATTTTCTCAGGGGTGCATGTCGGTTGCAGGAACTAGTTTCCGGAGAGAACCCTAACCACATGCCTGCATGGCTCCCTCCTGCCCAGAGGAGCAGGTTGCCCATCTCAGGGGGAACAGCGCAGCCTCAGCAAATAAAAAATGCCAGGTTTCAGGGAAATCTATGCCAGTTACAAAGAATCAAGAGAACTCCCTCCGACCAGGTCCGCCTTATGACAGAAAGCTCCATAAATCATCTCCAAGAACACAGGTTAACTGCTTTCTCCAAGAAATTGGCCTGGGATGGGATAGCCAAGCCTCCCGAGGGGAAAATTCCTGAGCGGTGATTACCACTCACAACCCTCCATGCCTTGGTGGGTTTACACGTTCAATGGGATTCATTTCATAATCAGATTTTTTTTTTTTTTTCAGAACCAGGGATTGAACAGGCCCCTTGTGCTTGCCAGGAAAAAGCTTATTCCACTGAGCCATCTCCCTGGCCTCTCATATCAAATTTATAATCCACCACAGTATGGATTTAGCCTTTCAGGAGAATGTCTGCATTACTTACGTGTAATCTTTCATCCTGCCAACCTTAAACGGTTGTAAGAACGTGAGTTAAGTATACTTTAACCCCAAATTCTAAGTAGCAGACAGTAGTTCATGAATTATTCAAATATAATTTTTCAGTTTTTCCTTATTAATAGTAGTTAAAAAAAATCACTGAGTATTCACTATATAGTACAAACTTTTTTTTCTTTTGGAGGCAGGGCCTCACTATGTAGCTCAGGAAGACCTTGAACTTATTACTAAGTACCCCAGACTGGCTCTGAACTCACAGTAATCCTGCTGCCTCAGCCTCCTGAGTGCTACGGTGATGGATGTATTACCAGGCCCAGCCAAACTAGGGGTTAAATGACAGCATACTCAAGAACCGAAGTGTTGGGCTGGAGAGATGGCTCAGTGGTCTAAAGCACCTACTTGAAACAAGCTTGGCAAAGCATACGGACCGCGGTTCGATCCCCCAGCACCACAGGCCAGCCAGCCCCGCCCCCTGGTGGGCTGAGCTGGCCACACACACACACACACACAATAAATAAATGTAATAAATAAAAATAAA